>NW_022589733.1:19496327-19956787 GCF_004348235.1 Phoca vitulina | reverse complement strand
GACCCTCGAATAACACAGGTTTCAACTGCGCAGGTCCACTTATATGCAGATTTTTTTCAATAAATATAGTGTATTTCCCTATGAAATACCAAGCATGGAGCCTGATGTGGGGCTCAGTATGGTGTTGAAAAGCAGTAGTAGGGGCCACCTGGGTGGCTTAGTTGGTTAAGCATCGCCTTGGGCTCAGGTCATGATCCCAGGGTCCTGGAATTGAGCCCCACATCAGGCTCCATGCTTGGCGGGAGGCCTGCTTCTCCCTCTCCCACTCCCCCTCCTTGTGTTCCCTCTCTCACTGTCTCTGTCAAATAAATAAATAAAATCTTCAAATAAATAAATAAATATCATTTTGTTATATCACCCAACCCATGGTGGTATAAAGGAGCTCCCAATACATATTTGTGGAATAAATTAGATTCCTTCTAAGGCTTTAGGGGACTTGGAGACTAATGTTACGAGGTAACAGAAAAGCAATTAAAATACTATTAAAAATGACAAAAGATACAAGGTATCAAGAGACCTTTTGTATTAATAAATATTCTCAGTGTTCACTGGAGAATGAATGGTTCAAAGCCTGATCTTCCTTTTCCTGACTAGTCCCCTAAATCTGTGATTCTCAAGTGTGTCCTCAGCTCAGCAAGAGCAGCATCACATAAAACTTATTAGAAATGCAAATTCCCAGGCACTGCCCAGATCTACAAATCAGAATCTGAGGAAGAGGCCTAGCCGTCCATTTTTGGTTTTGATTTTGGTTTTTAAGATTTTAAGTAACCTCTACACCCAATGTGGGCCTCAAACTCAGGACCCAAGATGAAGAGTTGCATGCTCCACAGGCTGAGTCAGCCAGGCACCCCTACCCATCTGCTTTTACAAGCTCTCCAGGTGATTCTGATGCACACTCCAGTTTGAGAACCATTGATCTAGATCATTCTTCTTCATCCTAGGGTTTACAGAATTATTACTGCCAACTTTAATAAACCTCTTCTATTATGGAGTCCAGTTCCCACATCCTCCCTTTTTAGGCAACAGGAGCAATCAATTAAAGAAGGAGAGAAAAGAATACTAGTGTTGAGTGGATTATATAGTCTAGGCATGAGATTAAAACTTATTTAGAGTAAGGGGAATAAATGTAGAGGGGTCACAGGCACCCCAAATATTTCAGAAGTGGCATCAAGGGGAGTACTGGTTTAAAAAGAAGGTATGGAGGTAGGGGGTACCTGGGTGGCTCAGTCAGTTAAGCCGTCCAGCTCTTGGTTTCAGCTCAGGTCATGATCTCAGGGTAGTGGGATTGAGCCTGGTATAGGGCCCCACAATCAGCGGGGAGTCTGCTTGGGATTCTCTCTGTCCCTCTTCCTCTGCCCCTCACCCCGACTCATGCTCTTTTTCTCTCTCTCTCAAATAAATTAAATCTTTTTTTAAAAAATGAACGTGGGAATTAAGATGACTCACATTCTTACCTTGAGTGCCTTTGTTGGAAATGCCACTAGTAAAAAATAAGAACTCTAATGAGTGAAAAAAGTTTAAGCAGGTTAAGAGATAATTATATCAGTTTTAACCTTCCCCCTGAGTGAAGATAACCTAAAATTTTTATTTATTTTTAATTTATTTATTTTTTAAAGATTTTGGGCGCCTGGGTGGCTCAGTTGGTTAAGCGACTGCCTTCGGCTCAGGTCATGATCCTGGAGTCCCGGGATCGAGTCCCACATCAGGCTCCCTGCTCAGCAGGGAGTCTGCTTCTCCCTCTGACCCTCCTCCCTCTCATGCTCTCTGTCTCTCATTCTCTCTCTCGCAAATAAATAAAATCTTAAAAAAAAAATTATTTTTAAAGATTTTGTTTATTTATTTGACAGAGAGAGCACAAGCAGGGGGCATGGCTGGCAGAGAGAGAGAGAGAGAAGCAGTCTCCCCACTGAGCAGGGAGCCAGACTCTGGGTTCCATCCCAGGACCCTGGGATCACCACCTGAGCCAAAGGCAGACACTTAACTGGCTGAGCCACCCAAGCGCCCCAAGATGTCTAAAATTTTTAGATGGATGTTTCCAGAAAGCTAGACTGGGGAATAAATAGGGATCGAATCTAAAGATTTGGGAGGCATTCCTATAATGTAATAATTGAAGCCTTGAGGATAGATAGTATTGCTGAAGGAGAGAATTTAGAAGGACAACGGGGCCAAGACAGTTCCGTGGGGGGTGGCCTGCGTGCAAGGCAGAATAGAGTCCAGTGAAGGAGGGTGGAAAGCCATCAGAGAGGCAGGGGGACCAGGATCCTTCAGTATTACCAAAGTCAGGGGAGAAGAGACAGTCCAGAAAGAGGACATGGTCAGCAATGTCAAATTTGGCAAAGAAACAGAAAGCTGAGAAATAAAAACAAAACAAAAAAAATTGATATGATCAACTAGAACATTAGAAACAGCTTTCCATCGTGCCATTTCAGGCAGGGCAGGTAGGACAGGAGCCATTGGTTCTGGAGATTGGAGAGAATAAATGGTAAGCAAAGTTGAGACAGATGTTTGGGGAAAGAAAGGGAATTTGGGCAACTGCTGAAAGGGACGCCTAGGGCACCGAAATGTTTTTGAGGGTAGGATGAATAAATTATCATCGAGGGATAAGATTGAAGACTTGACAAAGAAGGCTTGTAATGACTCAACGTCGCTGAAGATGAATGACAGAAAACCCACGTCATCATTCTGCTGAAATTCTGCATGAATTTTAACAGGCCAGATCCCATAATTATAGAATCTCAGATTTGAAAAGGAATTTAGAAGTCATCTAATACTCCCTTTCAGTTCCATCCAGCAAAGGATTATTTGCTAGTAAATTGCGTCCCTTGTTTAGAGAAATGGGCGAGGATGTCAAAGACTCTTAAAATGAAGTGGGGGTACGTAAGCAGTGGTCCAATAGAGCATAGTGGATAAGAAAGTGGCTCAGGGGTTGGTTTGTCCGTTAATCAATCTTTCTTTCTTTCTTTTTTTTTTTTTTTTTTGTAAGTAGGCTCCACGCCCACGACCTTGAGATCAAAAGTCGCCCCCAGGTGTTAATCTTACAACCAAATATTAGACATGTTAGCTGAGCCTAGCTGTCTTGAGTAGCTATCCCTTACTTGTAAAACAGTACCTATCTCACAGACTTGTGATCTTTAAATGATCTGTAGTTTCTCTGTATTGACTGACTTGTAACAATAAGACTATATACAGGTTTTACATTTAAAAGTAAAGAAGGCGCTAAGGGGTGGACGCAGAAGCCTATCTCCTACGGTGTCTCCCTAAGTTTGACCCTGCCCACACCTGGCTGGGGTGCAGGCAACCTCGCGCATGCGCGCGGGTAGCCCTGAGCCGGAAAATGCCTATGCGGCCGCCAGGAGGCGCCGCTAAGTCACAATTGTACCTCCCTGCTCCCAGAGGCCCTGATTGGGATGTAGGGGTGGAGCCAGCTCCGTGCGCAAGCGCGCTGAGGGCGCGTTCGGTCAAGATGGCGCCTGTGGAGCACGTTGTGGCGGATGCCGGGGCTTTCCTGCGAGACGCGGCTCTGCAGGTACGGAGAGCTACCGCCAAGAGGAGCAGGGTCTGGGCTGGCGACCCCTGAAGTAGTGCGGGAAGTCGGGGGCGCATTGCGTGGTGCGGACGGGTGTGAGCTGGGCGGGTCTCTCCGCAGGACATCGGGAAGAACATCTACACTATCCGGGATGTGGTGAACGAGATTCGGGACAAGGCCACGCGCAGGCGGCTCGCAGTCCTGCCCTACGAGCTGCGTTTCAAGGAGCCCTTCCCAGAATACGTGCGGCTGGGTGAGTGCTTCTGCCCTGGTGTTGATGGCGAAGCCGGGTCCCAGGCTACCCGCTCGGGACCGACTCGGGTGCGAGTTGAGGTCTGGGTATTTATCAGCATTTGATTCAGAAACTGCACGTTCTAGGAGATCATGGTGGCAGTGAGGCTCCCTGGGTCAGGAGTCAGCCAGGCCTTGCCAGTTACTAGTAGGATTTGGTTGAAGGATAAAATGGAAAAGCTTTTAGTACAGTGCCTGGTACATGGTAAGTGCCCAATAAATTTTAGCTGCTAATGTCTGCTTTTAAGGAAATGTGTTATTGTTATAAAGCGGAGTTGTTGCAGAGCAGTCCAATAATTTTGTTTCATCACAAACTACAACAGTTATTGACTGAATTAACTTTTAATCCCATTTGGAATCTGAATATCCTATTAATCTGGATTGTTATACTTAGAATCAAAGAATTTTAGACCAGAAAAGAGACCTTCTATTCCAACGTAATACCAAAGTTTAATAAGGAATTCTCACCATTTGCAGACATGCTTTTAGTGACTTTTTGTTAACTTTGTTCTCCTGTTCCTTCCTCTGCACTGGATAAGGAGGTCACGGTAAACCTAATTGGCATGAATTTTAATGACAGAGAATACAAATGTCTCAACAGTGAGTAGAAAAAAGGAAATGGATGAGAGTATTAAAAGGGTTTTCTTGGGATATTGATCCTGAGTTCTTTTTCATACTTTCACTATGGTTATCCAAGGTCATATGGCTTTTTGTTTCTAATTTGAGTTGGGACTCTCTTCACAGTGACTGAGTTTTCAAAGAAAACTGGAGACTATCCCAGCCTCTCTGCCACAGATATCCAGGTGCTGGCGCTCACCTATCAGTTAGAAGCAGAGTTTGTTGGGGTGTCTCACCTAAAACAAGAACCGGAAAAGGTAAATCAAGAGGATTATTGGTTTTCTTCCTTTTAACTTTTTTATTCTGGGAACCATCAGATATACAGAAGTGGAGGGAATAGTATGATGGACCCAGTGTCTGGATTACTCTGTCTCCACACTTACCAAGTCATGATTTATCAGGTTTCATTTCTACTGACCCCCAGCCCTTAGTATTTTGAACTCAGACATTGTATTTCATTGATATTTCTTGGTGTCTCTCTTTAAAAGCAAAAAAAAAGCCCCACAAAATCATTACACAAAATTAATAGTAATTCCTTAATATTGTCAAATGTCCACCTAGTTTTCACATTTCCTAATTATTTTACAATTTTTTTTAACAAATGTGTCTTAGTCTCAGCAAATGGTCTCAGTCTCTTTTGATCTGTAGGTTTTTAGGAAGGGTTGGTTAAATTTGGAAAATGCAGAAATAGAGTAAAAATCAACTATATTCTTGCTATTTTTATTTTTATTATTATTATTTTTTTTTTTTAAGATTTTATTTATTTATTTGACAGAGAGAGACACAGCGAAAGAGGGAACACAAGCAGGGGGAGTGGGAGAGGGAGAAGCAGGCTTCCCGCCGAGCAGGGAGCCCGATGTGGGACTCGATCCCAGGACCCTGGGATCATGACCTGAGCCGAAGGCAGACGCTTAACGACTGAGCCACCCAGGCGCCCCTATTCTTGCTATTTTTAAAAAAATGGGTTTCTTTCCAAAAGGAAGAAAGAACACTATGTGCTTGCCCTTTTTTTTTTTTTTTTTAAACTCTTGCCACCTTCAGAATTCTAGATTCCTATTGTGCTTTTAGGGACTTGCCCGCATTGGCTAGGTTGAAGAGACTAATTGATTTGTGGCTGGGTCCTATTGGCTTTTTCCATGCCAAAAGATTTTAGAAGCCAAATAATCATGTAATAATTAATTTCGAATAGTGTTAACTAAGAATTGCTTAATGTCTTCTGTCTAAAGTCATCAAAAGTCCTCTGAACTCACATTTGTGTACGAATTGGAACTGCCATCACTTGTTTTCAACCAGGTTTAGAGTTCTCTAATCCAAAGAGTCTAAAACTGATATGTAAAACACAGATTTCTGTGTGTCACCAAAATGTTTTAGGGAGACAGAGTAAAGGGAAACATAAAGCCAGAGTCTGTGACTGAGCACAGTGTGACTAGTATCTGGTTTCCATTTGGCATCCATCAATTCATGATTCCTAAAAATTGCCCTTTTCCTGCAGCCTATTGGGCAGAGATTAGGTTTTTTGTTTTTTGGTGTTTTGTTTTAAGTAAATTCCATGTGGGGCTTGAACTCATGATCAAGAGTCTCGTGCTCTACCCACTGAGGAAGCCAGGTGCCCCAGGAGTTAGATATTTTGTATCAGAAGCCTTAAAACAGTCTATTTTTAAAAAATAATACAGTATCGGGGCGCCTGGGTGGCTCAGTCGTTAAGCGTCTGCCTTCGGCTCAGGTCATGATCCCAGGGTCCTGGGATCGAGTCCCACATCGGGCTCCCCGCTCAGCGGGAAGCCTGCTTCTCCCTCTCCCACTCCCCCTGCTTGTGTTCCCTCCCTCGCTGTGTCTCTGTCAAATAAATAAAATCTTAAAAAATAATAATAATAATACAGTATCTTTTGACCCAGCAATTCCACTCCTAGGCATTTATCCTAAGTATATAACTAAAGATACATGCAAGTTTTATAACTAATGCTGTTCATCACAGCGTTATTTATGTGGACAAAAAAGAAATGTTCTAAAGTGGTTATTTGGTAGTTGTGGGATCACTGAATAATTATTTTTATGTTTCCCAATTCTCAGTAACTGTGGGGAAAATATTTTGTTTTCTATTCATTTTAGTTACTCTTTCATGGTGAATTTTCAAACTGTGTATTTCTCTGTTTAGAACTGTCACTTTTTTCTTTTTAAAGGTTAAAGTGAGCTTATCAAGTCAGCACCCAGAAACTCCTCTACACATTTCTGGTTTCCATCTGCCCTCAAAGGTAATTGCTTAGACAAGCCACGCTCTCCTGCCCTCTTGTGCTACATAGCTCCACAAATTACGTACAGTGAGCCACATTTATCTAGACTGCTATCCTAGTTTGTCCAGCCCTGTCTGACCGGACTTGTGTCATCTGTCATTCCATCTATAATCCTCTGTTTTTAGGTTTTAAAATCCTTATTCTTTTAACCTCAGCCTAAACCCCCACGAGAAACACTACAACATGGACACCCAGCTGGTGAGCCCGAGAACCTAGAATTCAGTTCCTTCGTGTTCTGGAGAAACCCTTTGCCTAATATTGATCATGAACTGCAGGAGCTGCTGGTAAGGCCCTGATGTATGATCCCCTGATGACAGCATGCCAGTTTCTTCCTGCTCTTCCTATGGGCTGGGACTTCGTGACTTCTGTTGTTTCAGATGGACAAAGGTGATGATGTTCCAAGTGAGGAGGATGAGGAAGAAGAGACTGGATTTGAAGAAAGGAAAGACGAGGATAGCGACGACGACGGGGGTGGCTGGATAACTCCCAGCAACATCAAGCAGATCCAGCGGGAGTCGGAGCAGTGTGCCGTCCCGAAGGACGTGCGGGTCGGCTGCGTGACTACGGACTTCGCCATGCAGGTGGGTGGATGGGCATTGGCCGGCCCTAGGCTCTAGTTCATAACCTGTCACGGGCAGGGGTCCCTCTGAGGTTTGGGAGTATGTACAGCTCTACTCTGAGGCTTCTTTTCCTGGTTCTTGAAACTTCACCTGTGCTCTTTATTTATAGTTTTGGCTGGAAACTAAAGAAAAATCAATGTAATGACAAAATATATATCTTCTATTAAGTTTTTAATGTTTATTATGGATGGTCTTTTGATAGTTCTCGTTCAGTATGTTTCATGTTCTGTTCTCAGTTAGGTTCTTGGAAAAAGTAGAGGTTTCCAGCCCCCAAAAGAGTATCTTGCCTTTGACAAGATAAATGTCTTTGTTAAGAGAGATTGCTAGTGAGGGGCCCTGGGCAAAAGACCTGGGCCCTTGAAATACAAGAGAGATCTAGGTCTTTTTCCTAGTTTGTGTGTCTTGAGAGGCATCCTAAGCTTACTTTCCCTTAGCACCAAACCAGGCTTTGTGAAGTCCTTTCACTGTGATTATACGGATGTTAGAAGAAGCTTTGGTTTTGCTGACTTCGGTTGTGCTTTGACTTGTTGGTCACAGAACGTCCTGCTTCAGATGGGGCTGCACGTGCTGGCAGTGAACGGCCTGCTGATCCGAGAGGCCCGGAGCTACATCCTGCGTTGCCACGGCTGTTTCAGGTACGCAGCTGGTGGTCTGGACCCACGGCCTCTGTGGAACGTTTTTCTCTTCCTGTCCTTTCAGCCAGTCTTCAGAAGGATGGCCTCGTGTTCAGGTGTTCCTCCACCTTGTCCTTCATATGTGGCTAGGTTCAGTCCTCACCACAGCACTGAAACCTCTGGGACAGTAACCTCCTGCTTATTATCTCAGTCGTAGGAATAAAGGTGTGGATTGTGGAGCCGAGAGCCCTCATCATTTAACCATATGTACTGAAACATTTATGGATGAAATGATGTCTGGGACTTGCTTTGAAATAATACACAGGTGGGAATAGAGATAGAACAGGATGGCCATCAATTGATGGTTGTTGAAGCTGGGTGAGGGGCCCATGGGGGTTCGTTGTGCTCTTTGGTCTATTTTATGTTTAGATTTTATGTTTAAAAACAAAAAAGAAAAGGTGAAATGGATTCAGATTACACAGGGGGTGTAATTCTTTCTCACAGTAGCTTTACAAAAGTTGGTGAACTTCTCAGTGTTTCAGATTTTTCTTGCATAAAATCGAAAAAGCTGATTGTCCGAGAAGAGTGTGATATCTGGAACACAGGACGGGGTGCACTCAGGTGAACTGTTAGTTCACAGAGCATGCCCTTCTTTTCCGTTTCTCTTCTGGCTCTTGAAGTGGTCCTCGTGCGGGGGTGGTGTTCTGTGGGCAGGCCCCAGGGGCCCGGAGACCTGCTCGGAGCAGACGAGACTATTCCACAGCCTTGCCGGTGACCATCGCCCTGGGACCTTACACTGCAGTGGCTGAGAGCTTCTCCGTAGATTCAGTCTAGATTTGGTGGCTGTCATGTAGATCATCTCATGGAGCAGCAAAGTGTCCTTAGTGCTGGGTCCCTAGTGCTGTTCCACTGAGGATAAAGTTGCCTAGATGGACCACTGCTCTCGTGCTGGCTTCAAGACAACCAGTCACTCGTGGCCCAGGGGCCCTGCTCCACCCCCAGCCTCTGCAGGCTTGCCCGTGACCTAGGGAGCCACTTCTCAAAGCTTCCTCTGCATTCTTCTCCCTCTTCAGTATGTAAATGTACCGGGCGTAGGACGGTAAAGCGCCTGGCTTCATGAAAGCCCATTTCCCCCACTGCCCTTCATTACAAAACCCCAAGTTCCCCAAATGAACACGCCTTCTTAGCAGCTCTTAGAAACATTCTCCATTCTTGTGAGATTAGCCCAGTGACTGGACGGTTTCTTACACAGGATAATTAGTTCCTAGCATCTGTTGAGAGGCGCTTGGTTTCCTCTCAGAGACTTGCAGGTCAAGGGTTCAGCTTCTCGGGAGATTCACATAGCTCATCCCCTGACCCCTGGGAATGGAGGGGGAGTTCCTCAAGGACACGTATAAACACTGCCACTTGGTTCTTGACAGCAGCAGCTTTCTTGTCCAGGGTCCTGTTGGGGCTCCAGTGCATAGGGGCAAGGCGAGGCCTCAGGGCCTGCCCTTGACACCCACAGCCATTCAACTCCGGCAGCTCTCCAGTATTTCCTGTGTCGTTCGTTAATACGTTCTTGGCGCTTTGGGAGCCACCTGCTGGCTTCACAGCCCGGCTGCCAGCTCAGGAATACGGCCCTGGACTAAGTACTGTGATGTTAGAAGCACTGACTGGAGCCAGGTTCCCCGGGCTTGTATCTGCCACTCACTAGCTCTGTGACCTTGAGTAGGCTACCGTATCTTGCCTCGGTTTCCCCATCTGTAAGATGGACATAATGCCAATTCCATAGGATTGTTTTGATGTTAAACTTGTGGAATAATGCCTAACAGTTCAGTAAGACTTCATTACTAGTGTAACAACATTCGCTCAACTTCCATGTTTACAGACTCACTGCCAGTGTCATTTCATTCACTTTTGCCCTCAGCGCAGCGGGGTGGCTTGCTTGTATCGGTGGCACGAGGCCAGGCGGCCGTGGTCTGTGATGCGTCGGGGGCCGTTCAGCCTCCCCCCCCGTTCCTTGTCGCTTCCCCCTCCTCTGACACCCGCGACTCACCTTGTGCTCCGGGGACGGGGTTTGCCCTCCGTGGTTTCCGTGCAGAGCCTTTCGTTTTCTGTCTCCAGGACCACATCTGACATGAGCCGAGTGTTCTGTTCGCATTGTGGAAACAAGACCCTGAAGAAGGTGTCCGTGACCGTCAGTGACGATGGAAGCCTGCACATGCACTTCTCCCGCAACCCGAAGGTGCTGAACCCTCGGGGCCTCCGGGTGAGTGGCAGCATTCCCTTCTCCTCGCAGCCGGGCCTGAGGCTGGGAAAGCAAGACCTCTTAGCATCAGGATCAAAATCCACAGAGAGGACCAAGAAAGGCTTGGCATTTAACTGTCCCGCTGATTCCCTGAACCCGGCCTTACTTTATGGCACAAGATGGTCTGGCGCTCTTCTAATTCCGTCCCTGCCCTGGCATCAGCCATTTCTCTGTGGAGCTCGGATTCCTTACGGAGAGTGGGGTTTTGAAACAAAGAGCTGAGCATAGGGTGGGCTCATTGCCCTAGGGGGTCGGAGACGTCTCAGCCCACGGGGGACAGAGATTATAAACCGACGCGTGTGTATGTAAATATACACGGGAATATTTTCTATTACGTATCTGTATTTTAAAATGAGTTCATAAGTTCCATTTCAACCCAGCAGAGTTCATTGTAGCCCTCCCTCATGTCTTGACACCATTTTCCATCATTATTTATTTGCTCAATCTAGAACACTCATTTCAGAATTACTAACCCACAGCAGTGAAAATGGTACCTGCCCAGTGGAGTTCGGTGTTTGGAGGTAACTCCGTTGCTAGCTGAGGGCGTGTCCGCACAGCACGAGTAGCAGTGAGTGAGACGCTCCACTCACATCCTCTCTGCATCCAGAGCCGTCAGTACGCTTGACATTAACAAGATCGGACATGTTTGAATAGGGTGCCCCATCCTAATGGCCTTTCCTCCTCTCGTTTGCAGTATTCACTTCCCGCTCCCAAAGGGGGCAAATACGCCGTCAACCCCCATCTGACCGAGGACCAGCGCTTCCCTCAGCTGAGACTCTCCCGGAAGGCCAGGCAGAAAACGGACGTGTTTGCCCCTGACTACATAGCTGGGGTATCTCCCTTTGCGGAGAATGACATCTCCAGCCGGTCCGCCACCCTGCAGATCCGAGATAACACCTTGGGAGCGGGGAGGAGGCGGTTAAATCCCAATGCTTCCAGAAAGAAGTTTGTGAAGAAGAGGTGAAGCGCAAGCTCTGCGGGCCAACAGGATTGCCGCTGCAGCTGCTGAGGCGCTCAGGGGCCTCATTTCCCCAGCTGTCGGGCTCCAGAACCATGTGGGTGGAAACAGTAGGCCTGGCTTATGCAGTGCTGCTTCCTGGCTCCCTGGGATGGGTCGGGTCGGGTTCGTGATGGAGCTGGGCCATCCCTTGGCCTGCGAGCATCCAGAGAGCTGGGATTCCTGCCATGTTGAGGGGAGTTTGACAGAAACAGAAGAACGGTGCCATGGAGCACATCCTCAGCATTCAAAGAAAGGAACTTCCAGCTGGTACTGTTTTTCTAATAAATGTGGTTATAAGCTTCTGTGCCTTTTCATTAAGTCGCCAAATGTTTGCTTCTTAGATAATTGGAAGGTAGCACTTGAGCTGTATATTCAAGTATCAAGCATTTAGATTTTTTTTTTTTTTTTACAAGAAAATATACTAAGTTTGTTACAGTAAACCTAAGAGCTACTATTTTTTCTTTTTTACAACTTATTCTTGGGACGCCTGGGTGGCTCAGTTGGTTAAGCATCTGCCTTCAGCTCAGGTCATGACCCAGGGACCTGGGATCGAGCCCCGCATCGGGCTCCCTGCTCAGCAGGGAATCTGCTTCTCCCCCTGCCTGCCACTCCTTCTGCCTGTGCGTGCGCACACCTCTCTGTCATATAAATAAATAAAATCTTTTAAAAATTATTCTGAGGCATTTCAGTCATTTCAAGAGAGTTTTAGTATAGTGAACTGCTACAGCCTTCCACCTAGAGTCACTCTTACTTTGCCTTTTCTTTCTCTCTTCCTACACCCATGAGTACACCAGGAATCTCCTAGGGAAAGGATGTTCTTTGCATAAATTCGGGAAACAACATTGATACGTAACTATTACTGATACAGAGCAGAACTCAATTTTTTCTAGATTGTTCACCGTCCTTCCTATCTATCATTTCCCGTTTCTGAACACTTTCTTTAAAAAGATTATGTGTTTTAGTGAGAGGGGGCAGAAGGAGAGAGAGTTTCAAGCTGACCACGCTGAGCACGGAGCCCGACATGGGGCTCAGACCCACGACCCTGAGATCATAACCTGAGCGGAAACCAAGAGTCGGGGGGACACTTAACCTACTGCGCCACCCAGGCACCCCTGAACACTTGAACTATGTCTTGAGCAGTTGACATTTTTAATAGTACAAACCACGTTTTTTAAATGTCCCTCCATTTGGGTTTGACAGATTGCATAACCTCAAGTAAAGTTAGGGGGAAACACTTTGGGTAGGAATGTTCCATGAGTGATCGGTATATAGGGTCTCATGGTAAGTGATGTTAACTCTGATTACTTGGGATATGAACCGGACTACAAGATTTTTTTCCAAGTTCTTTATATTGATAGTATATATACAAAGTATATAGTAATCTTCAAAAGCTCCTTAATTAGGTTATTTTCTTGTATGGTTATCTTGGGCATATAGTTAAATTGAATTTAAACCAAGAACATTAACCAGGTTTTTCCCATCGTATTTTTTTAAGTAAACACGGTTCCAAAAATAAAAACCAAAAGGTATACATAGAGCTAGATGCATTCCGTCCCCTCCCGTTTCACCTTAACCCATATAGGTCATTGGTTTTGTTTCTTACTCATCCTTGTTTGGTTCTGCAAAAATAAGCATCTGTGTGTGTTACATCAACTTTTTTAAGATTTTTAAGTAATCTCTACACGCAACGTGGGACTTGAACTCACAACCCTGAGATCCAAGAGTCCCGTGTTCCACTGACAAGCCAGCCAGGTGCCCCAACTTTTTTCGTACACTAGTAGTGGTAGGGGCACTCGGCTGGCTCAGTCCGTGGAACGTGCGACTCTATCTCAGGGTTGTAGGTTTGAGCCGCACATTGGGTATAGAGATTACCTAAAATCTTTTTTTAAAAAAGTAGTATACTATATTCCACCCCCCACCACCCCCCCCGGAAATCACTCCATATCCATTCATAGAGATCTTACTGTTCTTATCACTCCGTCATGAAAAGCTACCAGGTCAGGCACTTCATCATGTTACAGGCTCTGGGTTGAGTACGTAACCCACGTCCGCCCACTTACTGGGTAGGACATTGTTAACGAGGTGCGGGTGTTGTCAACAGCAGTCTTCTACACGAGATTAAATGCCTTAAAGTCACAGAGCTTGCGAGCGTCCAGGCCAAGGTTTCAGCTTAGTCTGTCTGCTCTGATGCAACAAACAGACCAGGGGAGACCAGAGGAAACAGGGTGAACACTAGCCCCCCTGCCCTGCATCTCTGAAACTCATGGGGGGGTTGTGCAGCTGGGGGGCTGGCTGAAAGCTGCGGTCCAGGGTGCTGGAGAAGAGGGCAGAAGGGGCAAGAGCCTGTGAGAGTCCGTTTCTTTCTCCTCCTACTGTCAGACTTACAGAAAAGCAGGGGGTAGTGTAACACCCATGTGCCCGATGTAGAGGCCAATTTTAGGCAACCAACTTGAACAATGGAAACCTGAGTCAGGTAGAAGGACCCATAGGGACCCCCACCCCCCAACCACCCCACCCCCACTGCTACATACAAACAGGCCCATCAGGCGACCCACCACAAAATATCCCCAAGTGCTAGCTGACCTACAGGTTACTTACACCCGGACACAGGTACCAAAAAGGGAAAATTCCCTAGGTTCCCATACCTCCTCACCTCCCTTGCCTTAGAACCAAAAGGCGGCTCTGGTCCCACCCAGTAAGGCAAACCTCAGAATGTGCTTCTCACAGGTCACCAGCCAGAGCTAGTCCTGTGGCCCCACCCAATCGGGTAGGACCAAGACATGCAATCCCAATCAACAGCCGGAAGATAGGATGCTAGAAATACTTGGTGAATAGCATTAGTCAAAACCACAAATTGTAGAGATGCATACAAGTGGCTTGAAATAAACTTGGGAGCAGGAACAATAGGATAAAAGAGGTTGTAAGTGTGTGCATAGCAAGTTGTTAATTCCAGTGTTTAAGCCCTTGGACTTGAAGTGTTAAAAGCTTAAGAACTTTTGGGGCGCCTGGGTGGCTCAGTCGTTAAGTGTCTGCCCTCAGCTCAGGTCATGATCCCAGGGTCCTGGGATCGAGCCCCACATTGGGCTCCCTGCTCAGCGGGGAGACTGCTTCTCCCTCTCCCACTCCCCCTGCTTGTGTTCCTGCTCTCGCTGTCTCTGTCTCTGTCAAATAAATAAATAAAATCTTTAAAACAAACAAAAAAAAAGCTTAAGAACTTTTATATAAGTTATCCTTGAAAATTTTGATTGCTAGTTTAGGACATGTGAAACTCGTATTTAACCCAAATCTTACTGGCAACCTTGAATGACACTTTTAATTGTTAATAATTAATAAGATAGGGCGCCTGGGTGGCTCAGTTGGTTAAGCGACTGCCTTCGGCTCAGGTCATGATCCTGGAGTCCCAGGATCGAGTCCCGCATCGGGCTCCCTGCTCAGCGGGGAGTCTGCTTCTCCCTCTGACCCTCCTCCCTCTCATGCTCTCTGTCTCTCATTCTCTCTCAAATAAATAAATAAATAAATCTTTAAAAAAATAATAATAATAATTAATAAGATAATTCTGAGATAGGGAAACAGAAGGACTCCATAAAAATCTGCTTTTTGCTCCTTTTCCTGCTTCTATTCTTGCCAGGACATGCACCCCCACCCCACTTTACACAGGCCTCAGAATGTCCTCCTTGTCAGGGACAAGGAGTTAATGATTTCTTTAGAATAGATAACATCTAAGGAAGGGCCAGTTGAGAAGGACCCCACAAAGCCATCATATGCACATTCCAGACCAAGGGAGCTAAATATCTCGATGCCAAGACCCTCTACTCCAAGGAATAACACCTGGGCCCTCATCTTTTTTCTAACAGGTTCCTGGATGCCTGAGAGCACATGTACACTGGACCACAATCCTCCCTAAAACCCCCCAGACCCTGAACAAAGAGGAAATTCATGCTCCTTTCCTTTCCAAGTCTCCCAGACACAACGCCTGTATCTGTTCTCTATCTTCAATAAGCTCTGCTGGCTCGCATCGGATTTCTATCCTGCATGAAGCCAAGGACCCTCTTGTCTAGTCCTGAGGGACCCCCTCTGGGTCACCAGATCAAGCCTGCTGGCAGCAATCTTCTTCTTTAATACAAGATACAGTTAATAGCAGTGTCAGTGACATTTCCAAAACACCCCCTGGGAAAGAGCACCATTGTAATCCACAATCAAGCAGCAAATGCAAAACCCTGGGACATCTGGAAGACTAGCCCCCAAATTTACTGGTTATTTTCACCCCAGTACACGTGGACAGGGAGATAGCTATAGTGGAAATGAATGCCGTGTCTAGCTCACTGTGTTTGTGTGTTCACGTGTTTGGAGGTAAATTTTCATAAATGCAACCTGTCTGCATTATTAAGACAATGATGAGACTGTAATTCTGGGACCCATGGTGACACAGAGGTGTGGTGTACCTTTACTACACTGTAGTAATGAGCTGTTCACATGTCTGCAAACTTAGAAACTGGGTGGGGTTTCTCTTTCTACACCCTTCGTGAGGCTCATTGCCAGGTTCTGGAATGATGTTTAATAAATGCTTGTAAAATTGAATGCATGACTCACACCAGTCTGGAGAAAATAATCAAGAGACCGGGAACACCTTTCCCTAACTTTTCTTACAGTTTGCTCTTGGAAATTATAAACGAGTTCCCTGCCCCCGAAGGTGTTTATGCCAGAGCTGAAGAGTTACTAGTGGGACGTGGGATAAAAAGGATCAAGCAATGAAAATGGGGTCCCTTCTATACCTTAAACTCTGTGATGTGACACCAGAACTCAATTTGCTCTATCTGATAATCTCTCTTCACAACACATGCATACCATTTCAAGAGAAATTTCAGTTTACCCAGAGCTGTCTAAGCCTAATAGAGAATGACCTATTTGACACAATATATAACACGACAAAGTTCCAGGAGAACACACAGGAACACAGAAGTCCAGCATAACAGTGCACGTTCCATACCATCGTGGTCGGGGGAGGGGGACAAGAAGGAGGAGGTTTACAGTAGAAGAATCATTAATCCCCTAACACCAAAGACCTGTTCCCTCCAGGGATCCATGGCTGGTAGCCACGGGAACCACTGAGGAGAACAGACGCCCAGGTCCCCAGACAGGCCCGTGCCGCCCCAAACTACTGCACCAAGTCCATCACCCACAGCAAGCGGGATTTAGGGACTTCTTATGCCAAAAAGGAGGCACCCCTGGGGAGGCAGTGCCTTTAGCAGGTGACTAATGAGGCTGTTTGTGTTCTTCCATCAGGAGGAGGATGGGGGACTCCTGAGGTTTCTCCTCTACCTCTGCTGTTTGTTTCTAGATAATGAAGACCATCAACAAAGCTTTCTACAGCTCCGAGTGCTGGCTGCTCCCTGATGATGTGGGAGAGACCTTGAGGACATGGTTTCCAGTCAACACGCAATGCTGGTACATACATACTCCAGGGACAGGCCTGCTCAGAGAAGCCCCTGGGCAGTGTACAGTTTTTAAACTCACAGCAAATTAAAGCTGAGGGACCTTTAAGGCAATGCAGCTGAAACCTATGTTTTTACAGAAGCAACCAGAGCTCAAAGAGAAGAGCATTGGCACCTCATCTGGACCTAGGCTCCTCTGGAGTCTGAGGGCCTGAGTTCCAATTCTGAACTACACACTAACTAGCTGTAGAGCCATGGGCAAGTCATAATACCCCTTGGTTCATCAGTTTCCCTATCTCTAAAACGGGGGTTTTAGGGGTGCCTGGGTGGCTCAGTCATTAAGTGTCTGCTTTCGGCTTGGGTCATGATCCCAGGGTCCTGGAATCCAGCCCCACATCGGGCTCCTTGCTCAGCGGGAAGCCTGCCTCTCCCTCTCCCACTCCCCTCTACTTGTGTTCCCTCTCTCACTGTGTCTCTCTCTGTCAGATAAATAAATAAAATCTTAAAAAATAAAAATAAAATAAAATGGGGGTTTTATTCCCTACCTCACATCATACACGGAAATTACTGCAAACTAGATCTTAAAACTACAGACTTAAATGTAAGAGCTAAAACTATAAAACTCACAGATAAAAAAAATATAGGCATAAATCTAGGGTTAGGGAATGATTTCTTAGACAGGACACCAAAGCAGAAGTGATAAAAGGATCATAAGTTAGACTTCATCAAAATTAAAACCTTATATGGTTTAAAAGACACCACTGAGAAAATAAAAAGACAACCCAAAGAATGGGAGAAAGTATTTGCAAATCATGTATCTGATAAGGAATTTGCATAAAGGAGGCACCTGGCTGGCTTAGGTGGTAGAGTGTGCAACTCTTGATCTTGGGGTTGTGAGTTCAAGTCCCACGTTGGGTGTAGAGCTTACTTTAAAAAAAGGAACTTGTATAAAGAACCCTTACTACTCAATAATAAAAAAGACAACCCAATTTTAAAATGTGCAAAGAAATTGAATAAACATTTTTCCAGAGAAGATATATAAGTGTCCAAGAATTAATTACATGAAAAGATGTTGAATATCACTAATCATTAGGAAAATGCAACTCAAAACCACAATGAGATACCACCTCACAGACACACTAGGATGGCTATAATAAATGAGACAGACAACAGCAAGTGTGGATGAGGAGAAATTCTAACACTCATACTTTGCTGGTAGGAATGTAAAATAGTGCAGCTACCTTGGAAAACAGTTTGGCAGTTTCTCAGTTGTTAAACATAATGTAACCACCAATTTTCTTCCTGGACACCTACCCAAGAGAAATGGAAACACATGTCCATGCAAAAACTTAGATACCAGTGTTCATAGTAGCATTATTCATAATAGTCAAAGGTGGTAACCACCCAAATGTCCATCAGCTGATGAGTGGATCAACAAAATGTGGTTCATCCATACAATGGCATATTATTCAGTCATAAAAAGGAACAAAGTACTGATATCTGCTACAATGTGGATGACCCTTGAAAACACTATGTTAAGTGAAAGAGGACAGTTACAAAAGACCACATAATGTATGCCATTTATATAAGATGCCTGGGATGGGCAAATTCCCTAGAAACAGAAAGATTAGTGGTTGCCTAGGACCAAAGTGTAGGGGACAGGCAGGAGAAATGGAGAGTGATTGCTAATGGGCTCAAGGTTTCCTTCTGGAGTAATGAAAATGTTCTAAAATCAGATCACTGTGACCACTGCAAAACTCTATACATATATTAAAAGCCATTATACTCTCCCCTTTAAATGGGTGAGTTTCATGTCTTATATATCTCAAATCTATTTTAAAGATGAGAATTATAATAGCCCTTCCCTCAAAGTGCCGTGTGGAGGATTAGCATGAGTTAATACATGTAAGTGTATTCAGAACAGGTCTTGCTGCATGGAAAGTCTTCAGTAAATTAGTGATGATTACTTCCTATTCTGCAAGGGAAAAGGAATAAATTCTGTTGACTTTTCTTACATGAAGGGGTAATAAAGTTAGAAGAATTTTCCACTGTTAAGTATAGCATGACATATTCTGTTCATTTAGCAAAGCACAAATTAATACAATATGGTTTCCATAGTAGTACATAAGTTCAGGTAAAAGTATAGAATAAGGTCATACTGGGGTTATCTTTGTAATATTCATCTGGACAAAATGTCACAACACTGGGAATAAAAACATCTCAGGTACTTATACAGAAAAAAGCATATTCCATCCAAACAATCAGGAAGTAGAGGATATCGGATTCTCCACAACCACCATAAAATCCTGCAGACAACTAGTCAGATATACAATGTATCAAAAAACTTACCTTCCATTTATCCTTTGTTAGCAAACTATTAGAAAATGTAATGGGGGAGGTGGGTGGTGAGGAGAGTAAACCAAAGAGGAATACATGGACTTCAGCACAAGAGAGAGGAGAAAAAGAATCCCAGAAAGATAGCTACGCAGCAAACCTCAGAGAGTCATCAGCTGAGACTGAAACAGAGGACTTCAGAACTTCACCCAGAAGAAGAGAAGTAAACCTGATGAGTTTGACCAAGTGAAAATTAGCATTCATTCTGTGCTTATCTCTGTTTTACACTTTTTTTTTTTTTTTAAGATTTTATTTATTTATTTGACAGAGAGAGAGCACACAAAGGAGCATAAGCAGGGGGAGCAGTAGAGGGAGAGAGAAGCAGGTTCTCAGCAGAGCGGGTAACCCAATACAGGCTTTATCCCAAGACCTTGGGATCATGACCCGAGCTGAAGGCAGATGCTTAACCATGTGAGCCACCCAGGCGCCCCTGTTTTAGAATTTTTTTTAAAGATTTTATTTTTTTAAAGATTTTATTTTTTTAAAGATTTTATTTTTTTAAAAGATTTTATTTATTTATTTTTATTTATTTATTTTACAGAGTGAGCATGGAGGGGGCAGAGAGAGTAAGCAGAGTCCCCACTGAGTGGACAGCCAGACATGGGCTCAATCCCATGACCCTGAGATCATGACTGGAGCCAAAATCAAGAGTCGGATGCTTAACCAACTGAGCCACCCAGGCACCCCAAGATTTTATTTTATTTTTTATTTTATTTTTTAAGATTTTATTTATTTGACAGAGAGAGACACAGTGAGAGAGGGAACACAAGCAGGGGGAGTGGGAGAGGGAGAAGCAGGCTTCCTGCAGAGCAGGGAGCCTGATGCGGGGCTGGATCCCAGGACCCTGGGATCATGACCTGAGCCAAAGGTAGACGCCCAATGACTAAGCCACCCAGGCGCCCCACCCAAGATTTTATTTTTAAGTAATCTCTACACTCAATGTGGGGCTCAAACTCACCATCTCAAGATCAAGAGTTGCACTTTCCACCAACTGAGCCAGCCCAGCACTCCTGTTTTTCACAATTTCGATGGAAGGTTTAGGAACAAGTAGAGTGTTCGTTGTGTAGAAAACTAATGAGGAAAAAGAGGCAATTATCAACTCTAGGAAAACAAGAAGTTGAAGAAAGAAAATTATCATAATTCACTATCTGGCTCATTGTCATAATAGCATAAACCCTAAATACTGATTTAGCCAAAAATTTTTATATTGCCATATTGGAAGAAAAGAAGAAGGAAAGATGTGGGCAGTATCAAAGTACTAGTCCTCATCTTTCATAATATTAAGCGAATAGATAAGGTCTTAAAATAATTAACTATAAAACAGCACACTACTTAGAAATATGGCATACCACAAAGTATCATTAAAACTAGTTCGGGGAATGCCTGGGTGGCTCAGTCAGTAAGTGTCTGCCTTCAGCTCAGGTCATGATCCTAGGGTCCTGGGATCGAGTCCCTCATCAGGCTCTTTGCTCAATGCGGAGCCTGCTTCTTCCTCTGCCCCTCCCCCTGCCTGTGTGTGCGCACACTCTCTCTTTTTCTCTAAGTAAATAAATAAGGTAAAATATGGAAACATTAATTACTGAATATAAGTTTATCCACTTTTGGCTTCCTTTTACAGATGAACCAAAGATATTTAGGTCTATTAATAGATACATTTTGTGCCACATTGAAAAGTTTTCTGTAAGGAAGAATATACTTCTAGAAATAGTAAAATGTGTTCATAAATCTAGCAATCCACAGAATGCTAGTATAACCAACAGTCCATAGTTGCTTCCTTTTTAGTTTTCCTTAGGAATAAAGGATTCTAATTTATTTATATAATTAGAAACTTTTACTAAAGCTATTATGGCAAACAGTATGGTGATTCCTCAAAGAATTAAAAATTGAACCACCATATGATCCAGCAATCCCACTTCCAGGTATATATCTGAAGGAACTGAAATCAGTATCTCAAAGAGATCTCTGCACACCCACGTTCATTGCAGCATTATTCACAATAGCCAAGGTATGGAAACAATGTGTCTGTCAACAGATGAATGGATAAAGAAGATATACATACACAACTGAGTGTTATTCAGACATGAGAAAGGAGATCCTTCCATTTTTGACAAGTTGGATGGACACTGAAGGCATTATGCTAGGGAAAGTAAATCCGAGAGAGAAGGACAAATACTATATGATATCACTTCTGTGTGGAATCTAAAAAAAAATGAACTTGCAAAAACCAGAGTAGAACGGTGGTTAGCAGGGGTTGGGGGTGGGGAGTTGGGGAGATGTTATTTAAGGGTACAAACTTATAAGTAGAAGATAAATAAGTTCTGGAAATCTAAGGACAACATGGTGACTAAAGTCAACAATACTGTATTGCAAACTTCAAAGTTACTAAGATACTAAATCTTAACTGTTCACAACACAAAAAGGAAAAGATAAATATGTGACTTGAGAAAGGTATTAGCTAATACTGTAGCAATCATATCGCCAAACAAAAATGTATCAAACCAACACATTGTATACCATAAACTGATACAATGTTAGATGTCAATTGTATCTCAATGAAAAAAAAAAACAAAAACAACTTGGGGCACAGGCTGGCTCAGTTGCCAAAGCAGGTGACTCTTGATCTCCGGGTCATGAGTTCAAGCCCCATGTTGGGTGCAGAGCTTACTTAAAAAAGAAAAAAAAGTAGTAGTAGTAAGGGTGAAAGGAAACAACTGTGTATGAAAACTAGGTAAGGAAATAAAATGACTGGTTGTTCCAGAATGAGAAAAAGAGGGAATAAAACATAGGATAAAATCTGAATGGATATAGAAAACATTGTAGAAGATTTGTGAAAAAGGCACGGGAAAGGAAGTCTATGTTTGGTCTAGCTAGCTAAGATTGGAAGGGATTTAAGGGTGTTTTGTTTTTAAATGAGATTTATTTATTTATTTATTTATTTATTTATTTGAGAGAGAACACATGAGCAGGGGGAGGGGCAAAGGGAGAAGCAGACCCCACGGAGCAGGGAGCCCAACGTGGGGCTCCATCCCAGGACCCTGGGATCGTAACCTGAGCTGAAGGCAGACGCTTAACTGACTGAGCCACCCAGGGACCCCTTTAATGAGTTTATTTATAAAAATTTTATTTATTCATTTGACAGAGAGTACAAGCAGGGGGAGAAGCAGACAGAGGGAAAGGGAGAAGCAGGCTCCCTGGTGAGTAGGGAGCCCGATGTGGGGCTCAATCCCAGGACCCTGGGATCATGACCTGAGCTGAAGGCAGATGCTTAACCTACTGAGTCACCCAGGTGCCCCCTTTAATGAGTTTTAATATGAGAAATACACTGGTACAAAATTAGATTTGGTTTTCTCTCTCTGAAAAGGACAGGTTTTCTTAAATTTCTGGTATGCTTTTTTAAGTGATTATAAAAGTTTCCCTACCTGTTAGGTAATTTGCCTGGACAGCAAAGATTTTGGGTCTTACCAAAATATTTTACACTGTTTTTATCAGGTCTTTGATTACTTAAGAAAACCTAGTCTTCTCAGAGCTAAGTTTCTTTCACAACTAAACTTCTGTACTTGCCTTTAACATCTATTGTCACTTTGGTTAAGTAGATAATTCTGTCTTATTTCATAATGATCATTCATTCATTCATTTATTTGATAGAGAGCAAGTGCAAGCAAGGGGAGAGGGAGAGAAAGAATCTCAAGCAGGCTCCAAGCTCATCGCAGAGCCTGACACGAGGCTCAATCCCAGGACCCTGAGATCACGACCTGAGCTGAAGTCAAGAGTCGGAAACTTAACTGACTGAGCCACCCAGACGTCCCTGATCTGTATCCTATTTAATCCAATATTCAAACTGTTTGACATTTTCTCCAAATCAAATTCTAAATGGGGTATTTTGACCTCAAAATAACTTTGAGGTTTATCAGTAGTTTCCTGGAAAATCTAAAGGACTTATCTCTCACCTAGGAAGATGTTAAAACAATTAGGTTTCTTTGGTATGTTAAATTACATGGCAAGCATTATCAAGTTAGAAGTGAGGCTAATTCTTCTTAGGTGGCATTTGTACAGATGCTTATTTATATAGAGATTATAGAGATTGTAGGAAATTCCCAGAAATCTGTTATGTCCTAGAACAATGTTATCAGTCATAATTCCAGTTATGATCTTAAAATATCGGGTATCACAGGAATAACCCCATGTCCTTGTCAATTCTATTATAATGAACTCTCATCAGATCTTTAACCATGGACATTTTAAAGTCTTTTGTCATTTACAAACAGTTCCTGTTTTCACTCTGATGCTTTTGCAAAATGAAGATTCACAGAAAGGACCCTACCAAGTACTCTTGACCACTGACCCTGCCGCCCAATTGCAAAGTGTCAAACGTGGGGCATACATCTGACAGCTATCTGGCCCTAGGCAAAGGTCAGAGACCTCAAAAAGAAAAAGAAAAAAAGAAAAATCAAATTGAGGAGAAAGAGAAGTAATGAACATTGCTCCGACATGGTTTCTGTTCCTCCTTCCCTCTTGACCATCCTTTTCCTCATTCTTACACCACGAAGGTCTTGAGGATTCTTTTGTTCATCTTTTGCCTTTCCCTGACCTGGAAACATAATGCCATTGTTCTCCTAGCTTAGGCCACTGCAAGGTGGGGGGTGGGGGTGGTAATGCAACCTCCAAGTAACTGTTAGATTTGCCACCATGCTGGTGATCTGGTAGATCATTTGCCTGCCCCAAACTTCTCCCTGATTCCCAATGCCTCAGTTTCTATGAAACAAACTCAGCCACTTTCCATCCTGGGGGTCTCTTTCCCGGACTCTGCTTAACAACCCCAAACCAGGGGAAACTGTGTCTCTGTTCAAAGAAAGGGACACAAGGCAAGGGTAACCAGAATAAACCACCTGTGTAGTCTAGAGACCCTTCAGTTTTACTGACTGCCACCTTTCCAGTCCCTAGTCACAGATTCAAATGGGAATTACCAAGAGTTATTCACAATTCAAAATTCATTTCCCGTGGTGGATCCGTACTGTCCTGGTTAAGGGTAAGTGCCACGGAGGCTATGCTCGGAATTTCTCCTTAACTCTTGAAGATACTGCAGAATCTGCGGCTAAAGCATTACCTGCCCAATAAATATCCCTAATCTCTGGCCAATGTTGTTCCTGATAAGAGGAGAGCCCTTGATGATCTTTTAGCTGAGCAAGAGGTTTTTGCTCAGTGGCCACCACCACTTGCTGCACTTGGGCTCACACTTCTGGCCAAGTTGAGACTCGGCAGCTGCGTAAGATCACTGAGTAAGCCAGCTGGCTTTAAAAAGTGACTCCTTCAATTGGGTCTTACTTTGATCTATTTGATTCTGATTGGCTTGGGTCTTGGGGACCATGACTCATAAGTGCACTCCAGACATTGGGCATTATCTTGCTTTTAATAACCATAGTCTCCTCAGTGTGCTGTATTCTCTCAAATCTTTAAATGCATATTTTTGGCCATCCACCACCAAGCAAATGATCTCCCTAAGATTAGAACATCACTAACGCTTAGCCGCATGTCACCGAACAGAATCAGCTCACCCTGAACTGGAATCTGAAATCAGTCCGGAATGGCCTGATCAGCACTAGTTAGGTAATCGACCTGACAGACCCCCACCATCCCCTAAAAGAAAGTAACCTCAAAAAAAAAAAAAAAAAAAAAAAAACTATCCCCTTTTCGCAAAGTGTAACTTCCTTGTTCCCACTCCTTTCTGCCTATAGAAGTCTTTCATTTTGTACAGCTCCTCAGACCCCCATTCTACCCTCTAGACTGGATACTGCCTGATTCATGAATCATTGAATAAAACCAGTGAGACCCTCCAAATGTACTCAGTTGAATTTTATTTTTTACCAAAATAAAGAATGAATCAGTGTTAAGTGAAACCTCATTTTTCTCTAGGCTCAACACGGCTTGGCTTGGCGCTGTTACTAATCTTTATTTACAATTTTTATATTTTGTCTATCATGACTTTCTTTTCTGCAAATTGATTTTCAAAAAAACATCGCATTAAAGAGTTATTTATCAGGGTGCCTGACTGCCCCAGTCGGTGGCACATGCTCAACTCTCCATCTTGGGGTCATGAGTTCATACCCCATGTTGGGTATACAAATTACTTAAAAAATAAAATCTTAAAAAAAAAAAAAACCAGACTTAAAAAATACTTATTTACCTTGATTACTGCGTTTTTTAGCACATCCTTAGATTTTGCAAAGGTGCACCTCCCATCTCCCTTCCCTCTGAATTTTCTTAGTTTTCATTTCTAATTTTTCTTAACTTTCAAGTTCTATTTCTTTTGCCTTCCCCTTTGAGAGCAAAGGCGTACCTCTGAGATATTGTAGGTTTGGTTGCAGGGAACCGCAACAAAGCAAGTCACATGAATTTTTTGGTTTCCCCGTGCATATAAAAATTTTATGGGTGGCTCAGTCGGTTAAGCAGCTGCCTTTGGCTCAGGCAATGATCCCGGAGTCCCGGGATCAATCCCCACACTGGGCTCCTTGCTCAGCGGGGAGTCTGCTTCTCCCTCTGTCCTTTAGCCCACTTGCGTGCTCTCTCTTGCTCTCTTTCAAATAAATAAATGAAATCTTAAAAAAAAATTATGTTTACCCCATAGTCTATTAAGTGTGCAATAGCATTATGTCTAACAATGTACATACCTTAATTTAAAAATACTTCATTGATGGGGCGCCTGGGTGGCTCAGTCGTTAAGTGTCTGCCTTCAGCTCAGGTCATGATCCCAAGGTGCTGGGATCGAGCCCCGCATCAGGCTCCCTGCTCAGCAGGGAGCCTGCTTCTCCTTCTCCCTCTGTCTACCACTCTGCCTACTTGTGCTCTCTCTCTGTCAAATAAATAAATAAAATCTTAAAAAAAAAAAAAATACTTCATTGTTAAAAAATGCTTATCATCTGAGCTTTCAGTGAGTTATCCTCCCTGATCACAGATCACCACACCAAATATAATGAAAAGGTTTGAATTTTCCAAGAATTACCAAAATGTGACACAGACAGAAAATGAGCAAATGCTGTTGGAAAAAGGGTGCCAGATTTGTTCAATGTGAGGTTGCCACAAACGTTCAATTTACAGTCAAAAAAAAAAAAAAAATGCAGAATCTGCAAAGCACACTAAAACAAGCACAATAAAGCCTGTAGGATGAAGACTTCAACTTTCACTTGGTAGAGATTTAGAACTTTTCCCTTTGCTCTGTTCAGTTGCCCCAGGGCTGGACTAGCTCCTGGGGGACAAAACCAATTCGATTCCCGGCACCAAGGGAAATGCATCCCACGGGACCCCCGAGGGCCGAATCTGAACCTTGCCGAGGAAGAAACGAATTCCCTTTCCCTGGAACAG
The DNA here is from genome assembly GCF_004348235.1 of Phoca vitulina. NCBI lineage: Eukaryota > Metazoa > Chordata > Mammalia > Carnivora > Phocidae > Phoca > Phoca vitulina. The sequence continues at coordinate 19,930,355 of NW_022589733.1, read as the reverse complement.
GCCGGCTCCCTCCGAGTCACAGTGACTCAGCGAATCGGAGGCTTAAGGACCACAACCCTGCACATCCTCCTCCGGGTCTGCCCCATTCCGTGCGAAGGCGCTGTCCCGAGGCTGGGAGAGGCGCCAGGGTGCGCCGGGGCTCCCCCGGAAATTTCCCCCTGCTGGCCCCAGGTGGTTCTGGACAGAGTCCGGATGGGCATGCCTCCCACCCGCACCCAGACCCTTTAGCCGCGCCCGCCTCCCCCGCCCCCTGCGTCCTCAGGGCCCCCCTTCTTCCACGTCGGGGGTCCCTACTCCAGCTCCCAGACTCCGCTTCCCTCCCAGAACCGCAGCCCCGGCGCGCCCCGCCCTGCGCCCCAGGGTCCCAGCGGCCGGTTCCGCCCCGGCGGGCCCCCGCTCCAGTGGGCCGGGCTCGGGGAGCTATAAAGTGGCGGGCGCTCTGCAGGCTGCACGCCGGACCCCAGCCTCTGCCCGACGGCCGTGTCCCCCACCCCCGCGAGGACTCTGCCTCGGCCAGGGTCGCCCTGACACCCAGCAGCACAGCCAATCAACGCACCGCCGGAGGCCTGGCTGGTGAGTGCCGCGCCGCCGCGCTGCAGAGCAGGACCCCCTCAGCCCCCCAGCAGAGGCGCCCCCAGCCCTCGTTTGTCTGCGGGAGCCCCGGGGGGCTTAGCTCTCAGTTTTTCTCCGTGACTCAAAACAGAAAAAGCAAAGGCATTAGGATCCCGGGAGGAGCCCTTGACCAGACACTGCGGGAAGGAGAGCTCCTGTTTCTATCCCAACCCCACGAACCGGGGTGGGGGTTTGAAAGAGACTTGACCTCGGTAGCAAAAAAATTGCCTCCAAAACAGGTCGGAAACCGGTCGTCCAAGGCCAGATCTGGCCCACTGGCACAACTTCTTTGGCCTTATAGAATTTAAAGCATTTTGGTATAAGTTGCTAGTATTTACAATAAAGATAGGTGATTTCGTTTAAAAAGGTGAATTATCTGCTTTTGGAGGGAAATTAAAAGATCCGGTGATGACTGGAGCTGGGGAAGTTGTTCCCTTTAGTTTGACAGAGACCAGCCCCAGGCTGCCGGCCAGGAGACAGTTTTGACTGTGACCCTTGGATCGGGCAAACCCGATCCCTGTTCCACTTGGAGTGACAGAGCCTCCCCTCTCCACCATCCACCCCAGGGCACCTTACGGGTCACAAGTTTATGTGATGCACGCTTGGCCTCTAAGACACCCCAGCTGCAAGGCCTGCCGGTGCAGGGAGCTCTTCCGCAGAGAGCCTCATTCCCAGATGGGACGGTGCTACCATTTACAAAGCCATTTCCTCAGCTGGGACAGAATTCTACCTTCTTTCAATTTCCTTCCCTCTGAACCTAGTTCTGTTTTCTGAAAACACACATGCAGACAATCTCATCTTGCCAAAAGTTAAGGGAGGGATGAGCTGCTGTTGCAGTTGACAAACTAGAGTTAGAATCTCTGTGAAACGGGCTGCAGCCCACCCAGAGATTCTAGAAACCTAGAGGAGAAGCATCTGGGAGAGACCGCAGGGCAGCTGACCAGGCTTCCCGCCTGCATCTTAGGGGCGGGTTCTCTCTACTTCATTCTTAGCTGTCCTGAGGGCACTGGCACTCCTCTAGTATAGGGCAAGAGCTAGTTCTTGATTTTCCAATCTTACAGAATATTCTGTGCATCCAAAGCATTTGTTTGCAACTACAAGGTGCCTCTCACTAGCAGAATGTGAATGCACTAGTAGAAACAGAATGCACAAAACTGATAGGAGGGCCTGCCCTTATTCTATTTGTGATAGGTTTTCCTTGACTGCTTATTCTTCCTGCCAGAATGATCGCGTGGGTAATATATCTGTTACTGGTAAAGACATCTAGATGTGCTTTACATTAAAACAAGGTGCCACGACCCCTTTCTCTCTCTCTGCCAGCTTTATCTTTTTCTGTCATTAAATTCTTTTTAAAAAATTTTTTTAAAGATTTTAATTATTTATTTTGACAGAGACAGTGAGCACAAGTAGGGGGAGCGGTAGAGGGAGAAGCAGACTCCCCGCTGAGCAAGGAGCCCAGACGTGGGGCTCGATCCCAAGACTCCGGGATCATGACCTGAGCCAAAGGCAGACGCTTAACCAACTGAGCCACCCAGACGTCCCCGTGTCATTAAGTTCTATGTTGGTTTTGAATGAAACTGCTGCTTGACAGAGTACTGTGCAGTCTGGAATGTTCGTGAAAACTTGGTTTCAGATTGGCCTGAGTTTGAAGGCAGAGAATCATAGGAACATTGGAGCCTTAGATGAGGACAGAGGTCAGGTCCCCCAAAACAGTCGGGATGCTTTGGTCACCAGAATGTATGTCTATGGAAAAAAAAAAAATTGTGTGTTTTTGCACACTGGTGTATCCCAAATGCCTAGAGCAGTGCCTGGTGGGTAGGAGGTGCTCACTCAAGCCCAGTGGAGAGGCTCAGAGGATGGGTTAGTGAGAACGTGAGCAGTGCACAGGGAGAGAAGAAGTTGGCTGGGGGTGGATACACCAGATTTCAGGACACAGAGAAGGGCGGATGAACAGGGAGCATATTTCACGTAGGGGTGGACTGAAATCTGAAGAGAGCTGCATTATCAAGGGCAGGCTCGGCTGTGGGACATACAGTGGCTTCTGTGAGGTCAGTGATGTGCCTGGCAAGCAGAAATGAATGTTAAATTAGAAGGACTGATGATAACCCCATTGCTCTTTCAAACCTCTTCTTCAGTGGCAGCGCCTCCTGAAGCTGTTCCTCATCGGCCAGCCCTGAAGTGGACGGTTTTCCTCAGGAATTTTGTCCCCTGCCTCCCCTGTCAGGCTAACGCTGTTAGTTTTTTGTGTGCGTGTCTTACTGCCTTTCTCAGGGTAAATCCTGAGAAAATCAAACTTGCCGTGTAGCTAGTTAAGTGTCAGGAAGGGCCACTGAACCCTTCAAGTCCAAAGACTGCGGGTTTGTCCGTGAAGAAGGACCTGGCGACGAGTGACTTGGTGGTGTGCTGGGTAGTGAATCTCCCCTTTACCCTTTCCCTCGGGCAAAGCAGCAAGCCTGCTCTGTTGACTACAAATGAATGTTCTGTTGTGTGTGCACAACCCTTGACCATTTTCCTACTGCCTTGTTTCCAGGAATCAATATATTCCAGATACTGAACTTTGTTAGTTACATTTCTTGCAAATACGTCCTTCCTGTTTGTGTCACATGGCTTACGTTTGAGGGCATCATGCATCCTCTAGCTAGGAGCTGATGAGCTCCTTGAAAGCAAGGGACAGATATCCTGATTTTCTCATTTTAGGTGAAGTGCCTTTATATTTTACTACTTAGGAAATGCTTGTTAACACTGATAAGTAAAAAAAAAAAACAAAAAACCTTTATATCTATATATAGGTAGGAAGCCAAGAGAATAAAAACTGACAAAGCAATATTCAGTAAACACTGAGATAACTAATGCAAAGGTAAGTCACAGAGAAAATGCTCCTCAGAACTTAATATACTCACATTTCTCCTGAGAGTGGGAAGTCCTGGAGTTGATAAAAAGAAAAACGGGGGTAGGAATTTGTTGAGGCAGCTTCAGGAGCTCCTTTCCCTTTTCCCTGGCTGTCCAAAGCAGATAAATCACTTTCATAGCATTTAAATCCCTTATCAAACTTAGATTCCACCGCCTCTGAGTTTACAGAGCCTGAAGCGCCACGTGCACGTTTGGCAACGCTCCTCTCGGGCAGGCTGGGGCGGGAAGCCGACACCTGGCTGAATTTAACCCGAAGCAGCTGCTCCCACTGGAGCTCCACCCGTGGACACAACTGTTAGGAGTAGTAAGAAACGACGTAGTGATGCCAGTTACTAGGAGCAGTGGTGGTGGGATACGCCACTCTCTGCCATTCTCTGGTCCCTCCCCCCCTGCTGCCTGCATATGGCTGTGTGGATTTATCTCTCTCTCTCAATCTCTCTCTCTCTCTATATATATATACATATATATGTATATTTTATTTATTTTATTTTTTTTTATTTTTAAAGATTTTATTTATTTATTTGAAAGAGAGAGAATGAGAGAGAGAAAGCATGAGAGGGGGGAGGGTCACAGGGAGAAGCAGACTCCCTGCTGAGCAGGGAGCCAAACGTGGGACTCGATCCCGGGACTCCAGGATCATGACCTGAGCCGAAGGCAGTCGCTTAACCAACTGAGCCACCCAGGCGCCCTATTTTTTTTTTTTTAGTACTCTCTTCACCCAGTGTGGGACTTGAACTCACAACTATGAGATCACAAGCCCCACACTCCTCTGACTGAGCCAACCAGGCGCCCCTATGTCTATATATTTTAAAATTATTCCAGTTTCACCACTTACTATGTAAACTTGGGTAACTTGCTTAACTTTTTTTTTATTTAAAAAAAATTTTTTTTAAAGATTTTATTTATTCATTTGAGAGAGAGAATGGGAGAGAGAGCACGAGAGGGGGGAGGGTCAGAGGGAGAAGCAGACTCCCTGCTGAGCAGGGAGCCCAATGCGGGACTCGATCCTGGGACTCCAGGATCATGACCTGAGCCGAAGGCAGTCGCTTAACCAACTGAGCCACCCAGGCACCCAAACTTGCTTAACTTTTCTGTGCCTCAGTGTTCTCATCCATAATATGGGGATACTCACTGTATCCATCTCAGTGTTGCCATGACAACTGCAAAAGAATGCAAAGTACTCCGAGCAGTGCCTAGCACAGAGTAAGCACCTGTTAATGCTGTTCTGGCAGAGAAAGGCAAATAGTATTTCACTTGTAATGTAGAATCTAAAAACCCAAACAGTGAACAAACAAAAAGACATAGACCCATAAATACAAAAAAACAAAGCGAGTTTGCCAGAGGGGAGTGGTATGGGCAAAGGGGCAAAGTGGTTGAAGGGGAGTGGGAGATATGGGCTTCCAGTTATGGAAGGAATAAGTCACGGGGGTAAAACGTACAACACAGGGAACATGATCAACAGTGTTGTAATGGTGTTGTGTGGTATGGCAGGTGGTAGCTACACTTGGGGTGAGCGTGACCTAATGTACAGATGTGTGGAATCACTGTGGTGTTCACCTGAAACTAAAGTAACATTGTGTGTCAAATATACTTCAGTTAAAATAAAGAAGAAAAAGGGCACCTGGCTGGCTCAGTCGGAGGAGCACGGGATTCTGGGTCTCAGGGTCGTGAGTTCGAGCCCCACGTTGGGTATAGAGATTGCTTTAAAATAAATAGAACTTTGGGGTGCCTGGGTGGCTCAGATGGTTGGGCATCAGCCTTTGGCTCGGGTCATGATCCTGGGGTCCTGGAATCGAGTCCCATATCGGGCTCTCTCTTCAGCGGGGAGTCTGCTTCTCCCGCTCCCTCTGCGCCCCCTTCATGCTCACGCTCTCTCTCTCTTAATAAAATCTTTAAAAAAAATAGAACTTAAAAAAAAAATAAATGCTGTTCTTGTAAGAGTATAACATGCTTGTTCTAACAACTTTTTTAATACAGGTCCAAAAAAGGTCCAAGGAAAAAAAGTAAATCCTTCCCCTCAGTCTCTGCCTCCTTGCCATCTCTTACTTAGCTAAGAAAACTATTTTTCCCTCATACCTATATACTGCAAATCTATGTACACATATATGTAGTTTCTTTGTCTTTTTTTTTTTTTTAAAGTAATGTCTATACCCAGTGTGGGGCTCGAACTCACGACTCCAAGATCTAGAGCTGCACGCTCCAACTGAGCCAGCCAGACACCCCTCTCTGTCTTTTATAAAAATGGGTTCACATTTACTTCATTTTGTCAGCTAACAATATATCACGGATATCTTTTTTCTGGGTGACTATATATAGTTAACTCTTTCTTGTTAACAACATACTAGTCTGTAGTATGTATGTATGTACCATAATTTATTTAGATACTCCCCATAAATAGTCAGGTTGTATCCCATTTTTGCCAGTGAAAAGAGTAATACAGGATGCAAGGATGATCCTTGTTCATGTATCCTTATGTCCCCATGCTTTTAGTCTATAGAACAGATTCCCCAAAGTTGGAGAGCTAGATCAAAGATTTATGTGTGGGATTTTGTTTTTGTTTTTGTTTCTTGAGAGAGAGAATGATCAGGGAGGGAGGGTGGAGAGGGAGAGAGAGAATCCTAAGCAGACTCGATGCCCGACACAGGGCTCGATCTCAGGCAACCCTGAGATCGTGACTTGAGCTGAGATCGAGAGTCAGGTGCTTAACCAACTGAGCCACTCAGGCACCCCTAAGATTTATGTGTCTTTAAAATTTAAAGAGATTCAGCCTGTTTACTTTCCCTAAAGATGGAGGCAGTTCATAGTCCCACTGGCAAGGTGCCAGTCTTCCTGCAATCTTCATAGCCCTCAGTGTTGCTTGTCTTAAATTGTTTTGCCAATCTTTTTTTTTTTTTTTTTAAGATTTTATTTATAAGTAATCTCTACACCCAGTGTGGGGCCTGAAATCGCAACACCAAGATCAAGAGTCACCCTCCACCAACGGAGCTGCTTTGCTAATCTGATGGGTAAATAATAATATTTCATTTAAATGTGCTTTTCCTGAGGGCACTTCCCTAATGTGCCGGGTGGGGCATTTCTTCCTCTGTGACTAGTGTGCTCATGACCTTGAGTTGTTTTTCTATTGCATGGTCTTTTTCTGTTTGTAGGTGTTCTTTGGGATTTTAACCCTTTGTGGTAAGAGTTGCAGATATCATCTTCTTGTTGATTGTCTTTTGACTTTGTTTATGGTGCCTTCTGGTACACACAAATTTTTTAATTTTTATGTGGCTTTATCTGGCAAGCTTTTCCTTCATGGTTTCTGAATCTCTAGTCTTTCTTAAAAAGTATTCTCTGTCTTGAGGTTATACAAATTCTCCCTTTAGATCTTTACTCTGCCAGGAATTTATTGCTCTAGGTGGTGTGTTTGTGGGATAGTGAAAAAAAAAAAACCAAAACACTCAAAATACATATAGAACACAATAGACGCACCGAAAAGTGCACAAATTCAAAGTGACTTGTCACAGACTGTGTGATCAGCACCCAGATCAAGAAACAGAACATTGCCAGTACCCCCAAAGCCCCTTCTCTGCCCTTCCAGTCAGTACCCCTTGACAAGGGGAACCACTGTCCTGACTCCTAACACCTTGTATTAGTTGTCTAAGGGGATAATTCCATTTTCATGCAGATGGCCAATTAAATATGCCAACAAAATTAGTTAGGATGCCTCCTTTATTCGTGGGTACTTTTAAGGAGAAAATATGTTTCTGGCCTCAGTGGGGGGAGCGCATCCCCCAATGCCTAACAAAGTCGACTCTCCCTTTTTTTTTTTAAGTTTATTTATTTATTTAGTAATCTCTATGCCCACCATGAGGCTTGAACTCACAACCCCGAAATCGAGAGTCGCATGCTTTTCCAGCTGAGCCAGCCAGGCGCCCCTGAAGTCGACTCTTGCATTGTGGATCCTGGCTTGGCCGCCCTGGAGCTGAAGCTTTGCTGAGTGGTAACTGCTTTTCTCCGTCTGCCTTGTGTGTGCCTGAGTAGCTAGAAGAGTACTGATCGTCCTGGCCCACCCAGAGAAGACATCCTTCAACTATGCCATGAAGGAGGCAGCGGTAGAGGCCTTGAAGGGGAAAGGATGGGAGGTCACCGTGTCGGACCTCTACGCCATGAACTTCAATCCTGTCATCTCCAGAAAGGACATCACAGGTAGGAGCAGCTCCCCTCCTTAATGAGGTCTCTGTGGCACGTCTCACCGGTGGGTTCTCTGGCCCATCCTTGGCCCCTCCGGCTTCAACCTGTCCTTTTCCTCTCGGCAGGCCCACTGAAGGACCCTGGGACCTTCCAGTATTCCGTGGAGTCTATGCTAGCTTATAAAGAAGGCCGTCTGAGCCCGGATATTGTGGCTGAACAAAAGAAGCTAGAAGCTGCAGACCTTGTGATTTTTCAGGTGCGGTCGGACATCAGAAGGGGTGTCAGGACCCTTGAGTTCTCACTGCCCGAGCCCGGTCCCCTAATCAGCTATGTGATCTTAGAAAAGTCAGTTACCCACTCGAGCGCATTCTCTGTAAAGAAGGGCGATGACTTCAAAGGTGCGCCCTTACTCAGATTTATAGACCCGGTGCCCCTGGCCGTACTACTCTTTGAAAATAGGGGACTACAAAGACGACACGTGAGCCTGGCGCTTTTCTTCCGTGAGTGATTCCTTGTGGGATCTCTCATAGCTTGCCGTTAGCCCCCCTTCTCTGCCTCAGCACCCCGACTGGTCTGTGGAGTGAAGCGTGGGAGCCTGACCTCTGCAGTTAGAACCACCCAGCTGAAGGGCCCGCGGCCCTGCTTAATGTGTTCCAGCCGCAGAGCGGGGCCTTTCTTCTCCTGGAAGCTGTGTCCCCGCTAGGCAGGCAGTCCTGGACGTGCATATGCTTCTGGTCAGGCCTCTTTCCCGAAAATGCCAGACTGGACTCAGTGACTTTGCTTCTCCTGGTTCTCACCAGCTTTTTGATACTGAACGTGGGATGTCTAGGACCCTGGAAACTGCACAAGGAGGGTGACGCCAGCTGTGGTTTTTGCAATTATTCAATCAGCTGCAAAGAATCTAAACTTTTAGGTTTTTTATTCGACCCTCAGGCCTGCTGCTGCAGATCAAAGCCACAAGCCATTAGCCAGCGCCCCATAGGACGCCTTCTTGGAGCGCGTTTTCTGCTGCGGTTTATCCTCGTGCAGCCAAGGCAGCGGCAGGAGCAGCTTTCAAGTCTGAATCTCATATTTTAGAATTGGAACAGACCCTAGTGGTCTTTTAATTTAGCTTCTATCCGATGCCTAAGTTTAATTTACTATCAGTACAGCTGTGCAGGTTGTGCACTGTGAAATAGCAACATCAAAGGGCAATGTATACACTGCAGATTTGTAGACTTACTATAACATGTTACCAAAGGATGACAGGAAAAGTCTTACTATAGAAGAATCAGTGCACTATGTATGATAGTCTTTCTTTTTCTTTTTTTTTTTTTAAAGAATTTATTTATTTTGATAGAGACACAGCGAGAGAGGGAACACAAACAGGGGGAGTGGGAGAGGGAGAAGCAGGCTTCCCGCTGAGCAGGGATCCCAATGTGGGGCTCGATCCCAGGACCCTGGGACCATGACCTGAGCCGAAGGCAGACGCTTAACGACTGAGCCACCCAGGCGCCCCATGATAGTCTTTCAACATACAAATTACGTGTCCTGAGGAGGAGCATTTTGATTCATACCGAGGTGCCATGTGGGCTAGCCCCCTGCTTACTTCCCTCACTTCTCCAAGAACAATCAGAGGAAGAATTAACTCTTAATATCCTGCAAGCCGAGCAATCCTATTTTCAGCTCTGACTGCAGGACACTCACAGGGACCAAATCTACTTGTCTAAACAACCTACACATTTCTCTTAAAAGCTGCGGTCTGGCCCCTCACAGTTGCAGGGTCATAAAGATAAGAAGCCTCTAGAGATTACTCAAGCCCCTCTTTCCACAGCTAAGGCACATGAGACTTAGGGAAAGTAAGGGGCTTATGGGGCAGAGGTCTTGCATCACGTCAATGGCAGAATCAGGGTGAGAAGACAACCTTGTTTTCAAGCTCGTGTTACTTCTGTTCGAAAACCCTGCCCCTTTTCCCCTCTCCTATACGTCAATAACCATTCAAATATCGGAGAAAGATATCAAGTCCTCCAAATTCCTTCTCTGTCCTAATTTTTCTCATGTGGGCGTATTCCATTTGTCATTGTCTTTAAATCCTAAGTCAGGGAGAAGAAGAAATACTGGTATAGTCCCTGTTCTGCTTTTAGCAGGACAAGAGACCCCACGAGACTTTCTCATGGGAATTCCCTGATAAACCTTAGTCACAAGGGTCATTTGTTTGCCCGCATGAGTTCATCCTCATGCGCTGTTTATTCTAAATGATAGGATTTTACATCCGTGAACACAAGGTCCCTGTTTCATTTGTTGATACCACTCCTACTGAAGTGAGCTCTTCAGAAAATATTGATTTAGGCATCACACATTGAAACAAACTGCAATCCTTGCTGTTTACACTTTGCCGCTAAATGTGATTTCAAAGAAACAAACCTTTTATTGTTTTTAAAGATTTGTTTATCTGAGAGAGAGAGTTGGGGGGAGGGGCAGGCGGAGAGGGAGAGAATCTCAAGCTGATGCCCTGCTGAGGGTGGAGCCCGATGCAGGGTTTGATCTCATGACCCTGGGATCATGACCTGAGCTGAAATCAAGGGTTGGATGCTTAACCAACTGAGCCACCCAGGCACCCCTCGCAGAAACAAATCTTAATTGCATGTGGCTCTCTTCAGACCTACCGGTAGCAGTTTCTTTAGGCAGAAACAGGAGTGTCAAGTTGACTGACCAAGGACAATAATTTTAATGTGCTAACTCCTCCAGGAGAAATGACAAGGGCCCCAAGAAAGGTCTGCCCTTCTGTGAGGTCCCAGGCAGCTGCTAAGCACCTGAGCCACCCTCTGGGCTGGCGGTGCTCCTGATCTGACCTCTCTGTCCCTCTGTCCCACAGTTCCCGCTGCAGTGGTTTGGAGTCCCTGCCATCCTGAAAGGCTGGTTCGAGCGAGTGCTCATAGGGGAGTTTGCTTATTCGTATGCTGCCATGTATGACAAGGGACCTTTCCAGGTAGGTGGATGGTTCCGCTTTTTCTCTATCAGCTAGATTCTGGGTAGATTCTGTCCTGAGGCAGAGTTTTGAACACAATTAGATACTCAGGTCAGGCTCCTGGGAGAGATGGATAATAAAGTTTTTAGTAGATATTTAGATATGACTTTAGGACTTGCTTTAAAATAGCCCAGGAACCTAAGGGGCAAGGGTAGGAGCTAAAGCGAATACTGAGCGTGGAAGCGTCTATATTATACTATTTTCTCTATGTATGTTTGACATTTTCCATAATAAAAATAAAAAAAAAAGAAAGTCTACCTTAGTTTTTTAGAGACCCACCTCCTCCACAAGAAACATTTTGAGGCCTCCTGGATACGCGCGTAGCCCTGTGGGGTGACAGGTAGAAGCGACAGAGCCCCGCTTGGGCAGCAGCGGTCGCGCACCGGTTTTGTAGTTCCCTGGTTTGCCACCCGCGGTGCGCAGTCGCCCTGGGTGCGACTTCCGGAGTCCCACTGAGCGGCTGGGGGAGCCCGAGCCGGAAGTGACGTCAGCGGCAGGTGGGCGCGCCTGCGTGTGCCTTTCCCGGGGGCTGTTTCGTTAACTTCCCATCCCCGCGGAGAGGTGGAGGGTGACGACGACTTGCCTTTTACAGAAGAAGAAGACCGTGCTTTCCGTCACCACTGGTGGCAGTGGCTCCATGTATTCCCTGCAGGGTATCCACGGAGACATGAATATCGTTCTCTGGCCAATTCAGGTTACTTGTTTTCAATGACTCTTCGGGGAGGGGGCGGTTGATCAAACGAGCTTTCTGTGGGGTCCAGATCCTCAAGATCGCAGCTGAAAGCAGACCTGGGGTGTGAGGATGAGAGCCACGTAATAATTCCGAACTCCAGGGAGCTCCCTTTTAGGGCTTGTCTTCCCCGGCGCCTGCACTGCAAGGATAACCCGAGTATGCCCACGTGCAAACCTGGCCGCCTCCTAACCAAGGGCTAGCGCAGGTAACCCCTAGATTTGTATAGCCATGTGCCCCGGTCCTCTTCAGATGACCGATACCTCTCTCCAAGCTTCCTGGAGTTCCTTCTCCAAGTTGCTGCTACGGCCTCACAAACGATTAGAAAATCGTAAGAAATGATTTCGTCCAGCTAACGAGAGTGAAGTGTCTGAGGGAGGCTATTTGGGAGCTGGCCACTGGACTATCAAGATAATCCCTTCTAAGGTAGAGGGTTGGAGAGAAGAGCAAATGAGGTGGCCACCTTTAAGAGCGGACAACTAATACTGGAGAATAAATTATAAGAATCATTTCTTGAGACTCATCTGGTTAAACGGAGAGGCAGAGAAAGGCACATCCGCATGCCTTGGCAAGAGTCAGCTGCCAAGAGGCTGAAATTCCCTTATGTAATAGAGCTTCCGGCATTTTTGGCAGAGGATCCCAAGGCTGGCAGGGTTTCAAGGTTTTATTCATTTAAAAAAGAGCTCAGCTGAATAGGCTAAAATAGGTAACAGCTAGGAATAGAGAGCAGGTGAGAGAAAATAGCTATGAATTGATTCTCCGGGGGGAGGCCTCAGGCCCCCATATCAGAGTGTCTTTTTGGAAAACCTAGATTAACTTTGGCTGTTTGTATATGGTACAAGCTGTGTAGGGTTTGTTCTGTGACTCATCTCTGTGCTTTTGTGTATCCCCAGAGTGGCACTCTGCATTTCTGTGGCTTCCAAGTCTTGGAACCTCAACTGACATATAGCATTGGGCACACTCCTATGGAGGCCCGAATTCAGATCTTGGAAGGATGGAAGAAACGCCTGGAGAATATCTGGGATGAGACTCCACTGTATTTTGCTCCGAGTAGCCTCTTTGACTTAAGCTTCCAGGCAGGATTCTTAATGAAAAAGGAAGTGCAGAATGAGTGGGAAAACAAGAAATTTGGCCTTTCTGTGGGCCATCATTTGGGCAAGTCCATCCCAACTGACAACCAGATCAAAGCCAGAAAATGAGACTCACAAGACTTGGTTTCCTTCTAAAATGTAGCCAAATCGAGATTTCTTTTTCAGACTTCCTTGACTTGCTTTAGTCTTTAAGATTTGTTTTTTTTTAAGATGTGTGTTTTTCTTTTTCCACAAGGAATGACTAGGAGACAGAATAGGCTCTATTCATATATTTTTGGATAGTTTTATTAACTATAACTGATTCTTATGATTGCTATCATGGCAAAATCTGATTAGGCTCAAGAGGCCACTTAGGATATAAAGCAGGGAAAGAAGTAGAAACATGCCAGACAATAATCTTTAAGGTCCTCTACACAATTTAATTCCTCTTGTTAGGGACAAATTTTTAGGGCTAAATCTGGCAAGACAGCATCCAACTCTTCAATAATACATTTTTCTTTTAATTACCTCTCTGTGGCTTATAGCAGAAGGGAATTGCTCAGAGAAAGAAATGACTGAATCTGTCTGACCCATGGGACTTGTTTGGTAGTTACTAATCTGTGCTTGTTTATGATACTGGCTTTAATTACTGCACAGTGACTAATAATATGCCTAATGTGTTACTCTTCAACTTTTGTTGTTTGTATACAATACCTGCAGATACCTTCAAGTGAAGATAATAAAAGTCTCTTCTTTATCTCAGTCTTCTAATTTAATGTCTGCAGAAATAAGCCAACACATCTGTACACATCTGCTGCAATGAATGAATTCAAGAAATAGTTACTCCCAATACTTAACAACAGCCTTCTACAAATAGTATTTTATTTCTGAGCTATATAACACCCTGGAAGGTTTTCTTCTCTATCATAGCTGAACTGATGACTTTCCTTTTGGATGCGATTTGGTCCCACAATTTTGGGGATGAAATCGTAATCCTAGAGTTTCATTAACTCTGAACAATTCTGACATACTTCCAATTTCAATTATTGAAGTGCGGCTCACTGTCCTCATAATTCAAGTAGAATATGATGAAAGGCCGCCCTCTTGTGGTGCCTTGTAAGGAAACGAGCTATTAGGCAAAGCAAGGTTGCCTGAAACGGAACAGGTAAAAGTGGAATCTGTTAGGGAAGACAGGATCAGAGCATGCAATAATAAATTATGGCCCCGGGCGCCTGGCTGGCTCGTGGAGCATGCAACTCTTGATCTCAGAGTTGTGAGTTCCAGCCCCATGTTGGGTGGAGAGCATTCCTTAAAAATAAAATCTAAAAACAAATGGCCAGATGCCTTTAAGACTTGGGAGCTCTCCCAACAGGGCTGCTTCATATTGAATGTTAAAGGAACAACCTATTAAGATCCTCGCAGGGAATCTACAGGACATTTAGAGATCCAGATAAGAGTGTTATAGAAATCAAGAAAAACGTAGAATTCAGTAAACAAATGCTGAGGGGCAGCGGTATTTATTGTGATTTGCCCGATGTATTCCGATTTACCCAGTCAGTGGGCTAGGTACTCGGCTAGGCACTGAGACCACAGCAATGAACAAAACCAAGTACTTCGTGCTAGAAGAAAGAGCAGGGTAAGACAGAGACGGAATGTGCGTAGTTTTGTTTTATATAGGGTGATCAAGAAAGATCTGTCCGATAAGGCTACGTTTGAGCAAAGACCTGATAAAGTGAGAGTGAGATGTAGATGCGTGAGAGAAGGCACTCTGGGCAGCGGTGATGGCAGAGGGCAAATATCCAAGGCAGGAACATGCAGTGTGAGGAAGAGAGAGGACATTCGTGTGACTAAAGCAGAGAAAGGAAGAGGGGGCTAGGTCACATAGCCGGGGTCAGATCACACAGAGCCTTACAAGCGCTGTAAAAAAAATAAAGATGGGGAGTGGCTGGAGAGTTTTGGGCAGAAGTATAATATGACTCACGTTTAATTCTGGCTGGTAGGTGAGGAATCAAGTATAAGACAATGATGGAAGCACGACTTACGCTTGTGGGGAAAGTGTGACAATCTAGTTAATAAATGCTTTGAGCAACAGAGGTGTCAAGAAGTGGATGTTTTTATAAGGTTGAATATATTTCAAAGGTTGGCGTAACAGTATTTGGTAAAGGATTGGATCTGGGTCAAATAAAATAACTCGAAGGTATTTTGGCTTAAGCAGCTGGAAGAATGGAGACTCTCATTTGCTAAGATGATCAAGAATCAGGAAAGCATATTGGGGGCAGAAGTTGGGGTCGGGAAGGGTGAAATCAAAATCTGACTTCAGACATTTTATGTTTGAGATGGATGTCTATTAAGGGTAATAGGAACCTGGACTTAGGGGAGAAGTTATGACTAGAGGCATACATATGGAAATCTTCAACATAGAGATAGTATATGATGCAATGTCATGGATGAGATTACCTAGGAAATAAACTGCGAAAGAGAAGAGATCTGATGATTGACCTCTACGGCTCTCCGGTGTTAGGTCAAGAAGATGAGAATAAAAAAAAGTGCCCAGCAGAGCAGGAGAGCTGAGCGTGGGGTCCTGAAAGCTAAGAGAAGAGAGTGTTTCAAAGAGGGAGTGATCGAGTATGTCAAATAGTACTCATAAGCCAAGTAGGATAGGTCTGAGAATTGACCTTCGCATAAAGTCATGTGGAGGCCCCTGGTAATTTTGACAAGAGATATTTCGGGGGAGTGGTTTCATGAAAGCCTGATTGGAATGGGTTCAATAAAGAATGGAAGGAGAGGAAGTGGAAACTTTGTGTACAGACTTGTGTGGTCAAAGAAAGTTATTTGATTTTTTTAAGAGATAAGGGACATTACAGCAAATTTATATGCCAGTAGGAATGACTCAGAGAGAAAAGGTTTTGATACTGGAGAAAGAAGACAATTACAGGAACATGTCTTTGAAAAAAACAAAGCACAAAAGGATATGGGATCTAGTGCACAAGGGACAGAATAGCTAAGTAGTGTCAGGACTAGTAATACTAAAACAAGGTAACACTTATTAGGCACTTACTGCGTGCCAGGAACTAAGTAATTTTACATGGATTAATTTACTTAGTTCTTTTTTTTTAAAGTTTTTTTTTTTTATTTGACAGAGAGATAGAGAGAGAGCACAAGTAGGCAGACAGGCAGATGGAGAGGGAGAAGCAGGCTCTCCACTGAGCAGGGAGCCAGGCGTGGGGCTCGATCCCAAGACCCCAGGATCATGACCCGAGCCGAAGGCAGCCGCTTAACCGACTGAGCCACCCAGGCGCCCCTTTACTTAGTTCTTGCAATAACCCTAAGAGGAGGGTTTTATTTTTATTTCTACTTTGTAAGTAAGGAGACGGAGGAATGCAGAGGTTAAACAGCACGTGCAGGAGCCAAGAACTCCACTGAGGTGGGCAAACTCAAGAGCCTATGCTTTTAAATACTACACTGTATTGCCTCAGCAGAAGCAGGGACAGCGGCACCATGGAAGAGGGCACAAGAGCAGCAATGAATAACTCTTCTTGACAGCAAGACCATTAAGTGTTGCTGTTGAGAAACTGTAGCTACTTTTATACTTCTGGAGTCCTTGTTGTGTCCCGAGCAGGCATAAATGATGCTCCAATTCTCTTACAGGCCCGATTCCATGGCTGCTGAGAATGTTTGCTCCTTACAACAGGACAGAGGAGTACTCTGACCAGCCTGGAGTAAAGCCGGACAACCACCTCCCTTGTTCTGGACACTGTAACTTCAATTATGTAACCCAGGATTGCATCAGCTTTCCTGGCAGCCACGTATAGCCTCAACTTCAGATCAGTCTTTTGCCCACACAGGCTGTTTTTTGGACCCATGTATTTTTAAATTTTTTTTACCCTTTTATTATTTTTAAAAAATTTTTTTAAATTAAAATTTTAGGTCGTTAACATACAGTGCAGTATTGGTTTCTGGAGTAGAATTCAGTGATTCCTAACTTACAACACCCAGTGCCCATCATAACAAGTGCCCTCCTTAATACCCATCACCCATCTAACCCATCCGCCACCCTTTTTGATATTTATACTTACGGAATTTCATTTCATTATCACTCCTTTCCAGTGCTGCTGGAAGTCATTTAAGGCCAAAAGACAACTTTTAAACACATTTAGAACAATGGCAGCATTGCTGAAATATATACAGCCTCCTAAAACAACTCGTGTGTGTATACGTTTGGGTATGCTGAGAATTCAGTCACTTTCATAGAGTCAACAGACACAGACTATATGTGATAAGGTATAAGCATACTGTTCCAAGCACTGCTTCTGAAGTTTCAGTTATTTATATATCAAATTCATGATATCTATGTATCATCTATATTTGTTTTTAATATCACTTATATTTCCCCAGAGTCTAGTAGGTGGACATAGATTTTTTTCTAATGCACATAGACATATATATGTTTACTCATGTCTCATTTTGAATACTGCTAGTGATATGTTATATAGACACCACATATTGGTAAACACTAATTTATGTATGTATGAAGAACAACAAAAAGAGATTATTGCCTCTGGATGTTTGACTGAAGGCTGGGGAGATTTGGTTTTTATCAAAATCACCTCTGTGCTACATGATTTGCTACCACACTGAGTCACTTTGTATGCTGCCCGGGAAGACTACTAGGCACAAAGTAAATGCTCAAAAATAGATCTGTATTTTCGTACCTTTTCCAAATGATTTTATAATTTCAGCCACATACTCACGTTGCTCAAAACTGACATTCATGGATATGGATTCATTCACAAAGTTTGAGGAAAAAAGACAGTTACCCACTGCAAAATGAAAACTTTCAATGTTTTATTTTTGACTGCAGCTGTTTACAGAAATATAGTTGCGAGTATACAAATGTTCCAATAGAAGCAAAATATCTTTTTAATATTTAACAAGTTATCACAGATAGCTAAAAACATAGATGCAAATGAAATTCCCCCACAGAACAAACTGAAAATATCTGGTGTCAGTGCTCTGAAATCCCAACTATGAAAGCCATATACACAAAAATGTAATCCTTATATCATTGCAGGACAATGGAAGAAGGCAGTTCAGTGGTTGACCAGTGTGCTCAAGCAAAATAAAATAAAATTAAAAAATTTAAATGGCAGAATGATAACTAAAGCACTTGTTAATGAAATATTTGCAGTATGTTAATTAAAAGACTAGGTAAAAGAAGTGAATAAAACTCAGTAAAAGTTGACCCAAAAAAGTAGCCACTACTTGGAGCTTATCAATTAGAAGGGAACAAGGTGAGCAGATACATTCATTAGCTCAAAAGAAATTAGCTCAATGTCACTGGAATCAGTCTGTAGTTACTAAAGTCATAAACACTTCAGTGCAGGACAGTTCTTTATTGGATGCATTAGTCTGATTCCAAAGCCACTCTCAAACATCTGAGATGGTGTGTGTGTATGTGTGTGTGTTGTCCTGAGGTTCATCAGCTAAAAGAAGAAGCAACCCCTATAAACTATTTCAAACCAAATTCCTTCTGGGGAAAGAAAGAGAGCAAGGATGATATGGTTAAACACGGGTCTTTTAAAAGAGATATTACAAGTTGGAGTCAAATAGAATTGTGGTAGAATGCTTTGGATACAGGAATATATTATGCAATAAAGTGGGGAAGAGGGGAAAGGGAACATAAAGGAGGAATGTACCTGGAGCATCTCCCCACGGTTTGCCCATGTATTCCCAGCACCAAGGTTTGGAGAGTAAGCCACTTACATTTCCACTGCTAGGATTAAGCAAAGACAGCAGTGGTGATTTTTATAAAGTGAGTATACAATTATTTTTATTTTGAATGTGCATTTTTCTTCCATGAGTTAATTAATTGGGTGATTTGTAAACAGTGGAAGGAAGATTACAGCAATTATGGAGGTACTGAATTACACACGGAGATTAAAGTGAATGGATAAATCTACTTATCTTGTTAGTTTATATTCACCATGAGGCATACAATTGAGAAGGGAGAAGTGCCCAGATTATATAATGCACTGCTTGTCCAATATCTATTTTAGTAAATAATGCTTGTCTGAAGCATAAGTTCCAAGAATAGCTAACTGTATCAGTTCTCATACAAACCAAGCTACTTTTAAATAAGTTTCATCTATTTAAAAAAGAAATTAAATAAGGTGCTTTGTGGACCTGGCCAGCCATCTTGTTTAACATCTCAGATACAAATATGAATACAAGGAATGATGTTCTGAGGGTTGGTCTAGCCAGACCAAAATTGTGGTCTGCTGGTAAAGTAAGAGGCAATGAAAAGAAAGCTTGTAATATCACTGCCCATAATGTACCCATTTCATGGATAAACAGGAGACTTTAGCACCCGTCAATTGTTTTAGCTACTTAAATATCATAACAATTAAAAGAAATATAGAAGATTGCACCTATATATTTAAATCAGTCATTTAATGTAAACTTTTTAGTACATGGTAGTAAAATGCCAAACTAAGTTAACTGAATTATCAGTAACTAAACTGTTTATGTATATAAAACATACTATATTTCTATAGGCAGTACTGAGAATAAATTATCATTGCCAATAAATGATTATGGATAACCAGGTTAAGCTGAATTTACATAAAGAACAATATACATAACTGTTTGTATGACTGGGGGGGGGGGAACATTTCTAGATCTTACTGTATAACACTTACCCCAGTGGTTTTCAAATGAGCATACATCAGAATCACCTGAACGGCTTGTTAAAACACAGATTGCTAGGCCCCATGCCGGAGTTTCTGATTCAGTATGTCTATGATAGGGCCCAAAATCTGCATTTCTAACTAGTTCCCAAGTGATACTGACGTTGGCTGGTGGGCTTTGAAAACCACTGGTTTATACTGTTTATGTAGAAAATTATATACTACAAGGTTCTTATAAACATGACACAAAATATACTGGAAGAGAGCTGGTTTTAATTAAGTCTCAAACATATAGATTAGCAAGCTGAACATTTAATATTTCTAAAATGATTTGCTGAAGTGTAATAATTTCCTCATATAGTCAATTACATTTCAAAGTCTTAAGTCCTACTATACAGTCATTTTAGAAAATATTCATGTAACACTTACACCCAGCTGGCTATCCAAAGTAAAAAGGGACATAAATAGTTAAATGTATTCATTAAGAAGGAATCATCACCACAGAGCATTCTTGACTTCTTTGGAATGATTAAAGTGCATAATATCATGAGGGTATTAAGAATACTGCATAAAGCTTTGCAGTCTTCAGAGCCTCTAAGTCAAAGAAATACTCACACGGGGAAAGCAGCTCTATCCCCAAGCTACTGCTATCCTGCTCTCTCGATAGACACCACCACTGCAGTAAGGAGCTACAAAAGAGGCAAAATTAACAAAAACCAGAGGGACACTCAATCCAACTGTATCCTGTTGAAAGGAATCATTATCTTCGTTCTAGCGGGATTCCAAAATAACTTCTTTATTTCCTTTGACACTATTTTTCGTAAAGATTACAAAGGTTCTGACAGGTAAGAGGTGCACTACAATGAATTACATGGCCTTGTCTAGTTAGAAAAGTTGACATTACCAGCTTTTACCTGAACTATGTGGTTTTCATCCATCTAATAAGTAAGATCAGAGAAGATGCTTTAAATACTTCCTTCCTGAAATTTAACTACAAACATTTGTGTACATGGAGTCTCACAGATAACAAAATTTTCATTAGCATTCAGATAAGACCTATCATTAGTTGGTCAAGATGAAGACAAATTTAGATCATTTATATAAAGCTGAAACAGTATAATTCTATAATCTATTACTTATCATCCCTCAAAGGAACAATTCTAGCAATGTATCTTCTCTGTTACTCTTACGCCAAAGGGAGAAATTTATGAAGTTGTTTTCTACTGTGATCGAAAAATGGAGAAAAGAATGGCTAAATGAAAAAACTAAAGTTGGGGCCTAGTGAAATCACTTGTGTATTTGTTTTTGGCAATAGTGAAAAATGAAATTACAAGAAAGGGGCACTATCATGGTAAAAAGGCACTTTTCCATAAGTATTTGATCTTGATATAAAATATTAATTTAAAAAAATTTCCTGAAAGTGGAGTAAAAATAGAATTTTATTAATGAATGAGGCTAGAATGGCATGAAAACAAATGGGGATTAAAGAAGTAAGTAGAGCACTGGGACAATTCACAAGTGACACTAAGTTACTCTGATATTTACTGCATTATGAACATTATGTCCATGATTTAGGTCTAGTGACACAAATAAGCAGAGGAGAAAACCTCTTTTTAATATGAGATTCTACTAACCTCACTTACTAAGGCATGTACTCTGAGTTATTTTTCTAATAACGCTGCTGAACTATACGTCTCTGTCTTCACTGAGTCCCTCCTTATAACCAAAGGTGTACAGATATAACATGGCTGGCTGCACTGGGTAGGGATGAAGCCTGTGGTCATGAAGCAGCATAAAGCTAACAGGCCTCATATAATTTTCAATTAATTAGAAAAAAAATTAACTAGGAAACAGGTATTAGAACAGAAATTTTCATGAGAACAATGAAAAATTCTCAAATTACTCCTTGTGAGTATAAGTCATGTTTATTTTGAGACTTTGATTATTATCGC
Source organism: Phoca vitulina (assembly GCF_004348235.1). Taxonomy (NCBI): domain Eukaryota; kingdom Metazoa; phylum Chordata; class Mammalia; order Carnivora; family Phocidae; genus Phoca; species Phoca vitulina. The sequence continues at coordinate 19,909,218 of NW_022589733.1, read as the reverse complement.
ATTTAATTCTGATCTTTAATTACTGATCTGTCTAAACAGATTTCACTTTTCCAAAACAAGTGTCCAAAACAGTTTAAATGGTCAAAAGGAATTATCTTAGTTCTAGAGGGACTCAGATACAATTTCTTTCTCATTTCCTTTGACATGATTTTTCCTAGGCAGATTAACTGAAGTTGTGATGGACAAGAAATGCACTATAATGAAATTTCCAACTATAGCATATACAATATTACCAAAAAAGAAAAGAAAGGAAGGAAGGGAGACCCTTCGTTAATTCTGCTTTTATACTGAACAAAGCCCTTTGAAAACCTGTTCTAGAGAGACTGGCAAAACAGACTTGTACTGACTAAGTAACAGCACAATACAAAGGTAACCTGATAAAGCTCAGAAGCCAATACGACTTCTAGTTATCTTCTCCCATGTTGGTGTGGATATATAATGGAATGACAATAATGAATAACACACACACACACACACACACACACACACACACACACACACAGATAAGCTCCAAGCATTAAGGTGAGTTGCTAAAAGCAAGAGCAATTGAATGTAACAATATAAAGGAATAAAAAAGGTTCATAGTTTATTTAGGTCCTTCTGCCATAAATAAATTTAATTGTTGCTTCCAAGGCCTTCGCTGGCTCATGGAGTCTCTCCCATATGTAGTTATAAGTTGTAACAGTAATCTGGAAATTGTATTATTAGCACAAGTATCAACCACTGACTACTGAGCTAACTCTTCATAAGAAGACAAATGCTTTTTGCAACCAAATATTCAGAATGCTGTACTTAACATTGACCTTTAGGTGTAAGGAACATTAAACAATGTTAAAAAAAATTCATCATTATTGAATAAGAATATGGTAGCATAGCACAGCCCTTGTATAAATAACCACAAAATTTATGAAAACAAAAATTGGGTTTTCTGCCTCCATCCAATCAAGCCACCATACAGTTCAGGTGTATGTTCTGTTCTAAACTTAGATACTATAAAACAGAAAATTGGTCCCTGGTGACTTGGCATTGGCAATCAGCATTTTATAATGATAAGCCTCTTGCTAAATGACAGAACAGAAGTCAGCACACAAGCCAGTCTTCTTGCCACCACTTCATCCACAGAGCAGTATTAACAAACATTCTAATTGGAACTCGGTGAACAAATAGACTTCCTGAGTCTCCTGTGTAATCTCTTAGGAAAAAAGTCAGAAAACTCAGAAATAAACTTACAGTATTTTATTTCTACTTCTTATTTTTATACCTGCTGGGTAAGCCACCTCTTTATACCTCTGCAGTTAGAGTTTTACATTTTAAAACTGAAGCACTGGATTGTGTGGCTGGTCCTTCTTATAACCTGAACTATATTGGGTAATTTTTCCTGATGGGGTGGGGAGAGATGATATAGTGAGGAAAATGCTTTTGGTTCAGAGAATTTATAAAGTAGCTCTGGATATTACAAGATGGGGAAAATGTTATTAAAATTACAAACATGGGATATTTTTTTAGTGTCATAAATAAAAGGCATAGAATACAGAAAGCCAATTAATAATAACAATAACAACAATAAAATATTAAATATATAGTGAGCAAGGACTGAATGGCTCATTCTTGTGAAACACCATTTGACACAACTGCCTAGATGGGTCTCCTTACTCTAACATTTTGCTGAGTGAAAGATCCAGCAAACACACAGTAAGCTGCCTTTAGCCCACTAAAAACATCAAGGAACTGCCCGATGGAATGGCCACAGATGAACAGGTCATTTGTTTCAAAAGATACTTAAATACTCAATAAAGACATAACAAACCCCCCCTCACTGTTATCAGACGCCACGTTGTGGTAGAACATCAGACAAACTCACAAATTTACCACAAAAATGTGTGGCAAAAAAAGAATAGTTTATATATATGTATATATATAAATTTCTATATTTATGCCAATGTACTCACTCAGTACAAATAGCAAAATAGTATACCATTTCCTAAATACAAAATATAGCTTTCCAAAAAAATGAAACACACATTAGATATAAACCATCCAAAACTTGAACGATTGAAAACTGTATTCAAAAGTAAATGACCCAGAGTAGGTCTCTTTCTGAAAAGTTCCCTTCATATCGGCAAGAAGCCTGTACTACTGAAAACGTAATTCAATGCCTCTCAATCAGAGAGAGAAAGAAAGAAAGGGTTGGGGGTGGAGGAACGAATATATAAGAACAGAGAGAAAAAACAAATTAGAAGAAGAGCACGTTCAAAGAACCAAGGAAGACCACAAAAAGGGGGAAAAAATCTGGCTATATAAACAAAACCAACACCACAATTCTACAAAGTTCAACTAAATGTATAGGATAGAAAAAAATTAAAAACAAACAAACAAACAGAAAAGTAGCCTTCAACAATCATTTAACAGGCTATTTTCTTGTACACTTAAAAAAAAACAAATGAAAGGGACATGAATACCAAAACATCTTATCTACATATAGAAGCCACACACAATTTGGCCTTAAACTGTATTAACAGCTTTCTACATGCCAAAAGGAAAATCAGACATAAGCATGTGTCCAGACAACAGGTTGTAGTGAGAAGCAGGCATCCCATGGGTGGCAAGAACACCCAGAACTGTATAACTAATGCTACAACTGCAAATTCTGGAGTGTGTAATTTTGCTCTATAGATGTAACACAAGTTAATTCATTTTAAGTCAATGATATGACCCTGTAAAGCCTAAGGCTTGTGGGAACCATCAGATAAGTGACCACTTCAAACTGTAAAGCACTGAGGTGACAAGTGAATTACACTCACTGCAGTTCAGGGAGAAGTGATGTTTCAAGAAATTTTAGTTTGCCTTTTTTTTTTTTTTAAATTAAAATGTACACTGTTTCCTATTAGAGGGAAATTTGAAGACTTCAGAACAGCACCGTTCATGGAAACAAATGAATGCATTGTTTCTTGTGTCTCAGGAATCCGCTCCCTCAATCCTGAGGGTAGCCCCCCTGCCTGTGCGCAGGACTTGCCGGGCTACCCCAGACCGAAGCGGCCTTTTCCTTTAAGTTGCTACAGGGTCACAGAGCTAGCAGTATATTACTAATTGTCTAAATAAAGTGAAGGAGAGGGGGAGAAGGATATAAATGAATACAAAAAGGAAACATCGGTCCACGACTGGGGTAAGAAGAAAGCAGACTCAAATTGCTGTGTCAGTTTTAAACTGCCATAGGAGGCTATCAGAACATAATTTACCACATACTATCCCCTTCATTTTTTGATAGAGCAAGATAATTATTCTTCTATGCACAGTTATGGCTAAACCCCTTAAGAGAGAAACAGAGAATTAACAACTCTCTGAAAAATAAAATCAATAGCATTTCAATTCTTCCTACTTTGTGTGTTGTCTGCCTTTGTGATAAATAAAGAGGTCTCTGACATGTGCAGAGCTCTTAATACAGCTTACTTGTCAGAATGTTACCCCTTCAGTTTCTCCATAAAAACTGAAAAAAAGATTCCTTCACTTTGGCCAACAGCTGTGCTTTTTATATTGAAAAATCACAGCCTTAAGTTTTAGTTGCTATTTGAACTTTCCTTTTTCAAAAGCCATTACTTGACTAAAACAATGCAGGAAAGAAAATATGAATAAAGAACAAAAGTAAACATGACATTATGAATTACCTTCTAATAGCAATAATAACTGAGCAGTCCAGCTTTTGGATTTAAACTGTACTTTTAAAGAAATAGCGCCTAGGAAAATAGCAACAATTAATTCTGTCAGCTGGAAACTCAAAAGGATTCTCAGTCATCACTGTTATTAGGAATATAAAATATGAAGATGTTAACAATGGTGGCTAATCACTGCAATAGGCAGCACAGATGTGCTCTTTTGCAGTAAGAGTAAAATCTATCCATTTACTCAATCACAGTTTTTCATACTTTGCTTTGTTTTTAAAGTAACAGTTCAAAAATCCTCATGGAATCACATAATCTCAGGACATCTTGGAATCAGAATTTTCTTCATGGAATTTCTAAAAAAGAAGGAGAAGTTGAATATAACTCACTAGGGAGTGAAAGCATTCAGAAATTTCCCGTTACCCTGAATGACCCCAAAGTATATTACAGTATTATAAATGATACTTCCACAGACTTTTCTGACTCAGTATTTATTTCTTGAGGAAGGGAGAAATGAGATATAATTATATCCAATACATAGTACATTCATTGGATGTTCTGTCGTTCCACGGCAAAGAAACTTAGAGCCAGAAGGATTGCCTAGTACTAACAATACAAGTTACCATTCAGAGTAATTTATGCAGATCGAAAAAGTATCATCTTGTGAGAAAGCCATATTTCAAAAGAGTAGGGTCTAAAAGATGTTATTACTTAAACACAAATCTGGTTAAGAATAATACAATTTATCGATGCTTTTCAATAAAAAAAGAAGCCAAAATGCAATACTTACTCATCCAGTTAAAAGGTGCCAGTCAAGTTGTTCCCTTGGTTTTGCAAAGAAACAAGCAAATCAATCTTTTCAATGTTCTGGTTGGCATTTATAGAGGATGCTAGTGAAGAATTCTCTGGCATTTGCTGAGAAAGAAGTGTTGTCACAGGCGGCTGGCCCTCATTCTGGGGTTGGCCTGGCTGACTTATGGCCATCAACTGATCTGGCAATGTAGCTGGTCCAGAAGTTAAAAGCTGACTACAGTCTGCAGAGACATTTAAAATAGAGAAGCTACCTGATTAGTTACTTTCTGTTAAGATTCATAAGAAGATATTTATTAGTTGCTGGGGGAAATTCATTATTGTGCTTATTCAAAAGAGAACTAGAACGGAGGCACCTGACAGCCCCCAAAAAGGTTTTCACCAAACGGTACTGAAATTCATCCCAGGTCTCTTCTAAGTGGTATACAGATACAACTTTGCTTCGTTAATCGTAAGTCCTACACATTTTCCTTGGAATATAAATATTAAAGATGAGTTTCTACTTCCTTGGAAACTACTTGCTTTAATTGGCAGAGATATTTTCTGTCATTCTTACTTCATTTTCCTTTCAAGTTTATAGATTAAAATGGCAAACACATTCATTTATATTCATGACCACATTTAGTCCTCCCAATATCCTTTTCGATTAAGTACATAATATTACCACCATTTAAAGAGGTGGAAACTGAAGCTTTTGCAGGTCACGTAACTTGTCCACCATCTCACGGAATATAAATGGTATAGCTGGGACTTGAACTCAGTTCCAAGTATAATCTGTGCTCTTAAGACCCCTGTGTTTTGGGGCGCCTGGGTGGCTCAGCTGGTTAAGCAACTGCCTTGGGCTCAGGTCATGATCCCAGGGTCCTGGGATCGAGCCCCGCATCGGGCTCCCTGCTCTTCGGGGAGCCTGCTTCTCCCTCTGCCCGCAGCTCCCCCTGCTTGTCTTCCCTCTCTCGCTGTGTCTCTCTCTGTCAAGTAAATAAATAAAATCTTAAAAAAAAAAAAAAAAAGACCCCTGTGTTTTGCTTCCTTTTAATAAAAATAGTAATAATGTGACCACTTCAACCAATAACATTTAAGAAATAAGAAATTAGAAAGAGTTTCTTACTATTCTGAATGCCAAACAAGAACATTCCGGAAGTCTGTTGAGATGAGCCAGGAGAATTCTGTAGTTGGTTCATTGTGCCTCCGGTGGTGTTGTGAAATAAAGTTGCCTGCGCCTGAGGTGAAGATGCGGCTCCCTGGATTCCGGGCATGTTGTTCTGAGGGGAATAAAGAGGAGACTGCTGCATGTCTTGTTGGTTCATACTGGTCTGCAAAGCAGACATGGATGCTGGAGAGAGGAACAGTGTTACTTGCTGCTCTTGAGAACTGGGTGACCCTTGGACCAACTGAATCTGAGGAGAGCTATGGAACAAGGAGGTTTGTGGCGACTCAGACTGGGCAGGGCCTGGGTTCTGAAGAGAGGAAACCGTAGGCTGGTTCTGAAATTGCATGGGCTGCTGCTCTTGATTCATCGGGGCCATGTTATTTTGTTGGTGAAAGATGGCCTGGTTCTGCTGCTCCTGATTAGCCATTGGATTCTGACCCGGGCTGAACATCATGTTTGGTGGTGGCTGCTTCTGGGAGGCCATCGTGGCCATGGTATTCTGGCTACTGAACAAAATGCTCTGCTGCTGCTGCTGCTGCTGCTGCTGCTGCTGCTCCTGGGACGGGGAGTTACTCTGCAGGGCGACTATTGAGCGCGGAGCCTGGAAGATCGTTCCTTGTTGGTTCTGAGGCATTGGATTAGGAGGCAGGGAGCCCAGCGACACTTGAGGCTGGAACATACCTTGCTGGGAGGGCTGCGCCTGTTCCTGGGAGAGCATAGGGGTCTGGATGTGTGATATTGGAGCCTGCTGCTGGAAAGCAGCCTGCTGCTCAGTGTTAGATGTTGACTGCAGCGGAGAAATTGAGTTCTGAGCGGCAAAAAATGAAATCTGTTCTTCTTGGGCAACTGTGTTACTCTGAAGATTATTCATTGGACTCTGGGACAGAAATAGGTTGGCTGACTGCTGGTCTTGAGGAACAGAAGAGCCCTGGAGCACAGCCATGGTACTCTGGGAGTGAAACATTGGAGGCTGCATTTGTTCAGAGGACGTCGTAGAAGTCTGACTGTGGACGATGGGACTTGGGCTGTGGAAGATAGAACCTTGAGCGTCCTGGGAAAGGTTCTGAGCATCAGCGATAGGATTCGGAGGGTGAAAAAGTGGAGCCTGTGAATGAGAAGACTGCTGCAGAAAGTTCCCAGACTGGAGTGACATCATCTCATTACCTTGCTGGAATAAACCGTTACCTTGTTGCTGAGTACCATTACTCTGCACGCTCATCATACTTTTCGTAGATGAAAAAAGGTTAACTTGAGCTTGACTGTCCCCACTATGTTGCATTTGGACCATGGTCTGAAAGACACTGTTCTGAATCTGCTTTGCTTGTGCTCCAGTTTCTTCTCCATCTCCTGAACTCGATGTCTGAAACATGGTCGTGCCAGGGGTTGCAACCTGTTGTGTGGTGGTTGTAGTAGTTTCGTTTCCAGAAACCGCAGGTGGAGAAGAAAACAATTCACACTGCATTTGCATGTCCTCATTGGTAGATAACGCACTCATCATGTGCGAAGTCTGCTGGTAAACTGGAGATTGCTGAAGGTTCCCGTTTGCTGACGCAGGTGAAGGGAATAACTCGGACTGGATCTGGGCAGCCGCCTGGCAGATACTCTGCTGCATCTCCATCACCATCGCAGCTGATGATTCCATCACTTGCTGCTGTTGCTGTTGCTGCTGTTGACCGGATAATGTGTTCTCAGGCGGTGGGTGAACACTTTCGGCTCTTCCGGCTATTAAATTATCTGGTCTAGTATGGACTGCTGGCTCTGTTGAGGAAAACATTCCAGGGCTTACGCTATTTTGAATTTGACTGACTTGTTGAAAAATGTCTGCACTAAGCTGTTCTTGAACATTCTCATTACCATCTGGAGCAGAAAATAAAACTGAAGATAACTGCTGTTGTGCCTCTAAAACCTGCTGGACCAAGTCAACATTTCCACTGCTGCCACTAGCAGTGCTGCCTGTAAAACTCCCGGCTTGCAAATGCTGAATCGTGTTCTGTAGCTGACTCACGCTATTCGGTGATGGGAAAATATTGGACGACATCTGCTGCTGTAAAGTCTGCGCTTGTTCTTGTAGTGGTGACTGCTGCTGTTGCTGGGATGATTCAGTCAGGTGTGACAAGCTAACCACTGTCCCATCTGACTGCAGGACGTCTCGAGACTGAGTCTCTCTGGTCTGAAACTGGGGAGCCTGCTGTAGCAGTGCCTCACTGCTGGGCAGCTGACTAGAAGCAGAAACGGCTGGAAAGGTACCAGGCTGCGAAATGTCCTGTGTCTGGATGGTTGTCAGGGTCTCTGGGTTGTATGTCTTGGGCTGAATCTGCTGCTGCTTTTCATTTTCAGAAGGTAAGTGGGAAGAGGATGATGATGAAAAAGACCCACTTCCTGCCATGTTAGAGATATTTTCTAACGTTTGTTGAGTTGATCCAACTGTCTTTGCAGTCTAAAAAATAAAAATCCCCAAATGATATGTCTATGTAAACATTAAATTAACTCATATGGTACTTCAAAAATTATTATTCTAAAAACATATGTATATGCAGGACCGGTTTTCCACTCTACATTATTTTTTCGGGAAACGGGTTAAGACTAGGATTCTCAGTGATACCATGATATCGGTCATTAGGATATCTTTTTAATAAATGTTATAAGCAAAGAGAGCCAAACAAAAAACTTCAATAATCAGTTATTGATGTGCTTAGGACAGGAAGAACACATTAATTCTATAGTTCATCAAGTAATAGTAAACTTAAAAATACCTCCATCTTGTGGATCACTGGTAACATTTTGGAGGGAAAAGAATAAGTAAAAAAGGGAAAGGGAGTTATAGAAAAAGACTGGGGGAAAAAAGGAAATAAAAATGTCTCCAATTCTGAAAATACTAAACCTGTACTTTCATTAATATCCCACATCCCACAGGTCTAGCTAACATTAATTCTTCCCTTATCAAGGTATATTGGAAGTCACTTTGCAGGCTATTTTATTAGCATTTTAAATCACTCTGAAAAGCAAAACTCATTAACTGCATCTACAGAGAAACACATGTGAAAGAAACAGGAAAAGTAAAAAGCACAAACACGGGGAAAAGAAATCAAACTAGCAATTTTTATAACTGAGATGAAGGTGTGGGGCACTAATCAATGTAACTCACCTTAAAAATAGGGGAAGATCTTTTTTCTGCTGTTACTTCCATTGGAGTAACATCTTCACTCTTAATCATACTGCTTGATATGAGTGGAGTGATCAGAGCATTAGGAAGAATATTTACCTTATCTAAGTTACAACCAGTAGTTTTCATTGCTGTATACACACATACACACACACACAAAAAGAAAGAAAAGTTTAAAATCACTAACATCATCAACTATTTCATTCTACAATATGCTGACTCTTAGTCATGATTTAAATGTCTATTTTTTCATGCTATGCTGGCAGCATGAGATATAAAACTGGAGTTATCAAAATGTGTCCTCCCTTTTTTTGAAGTAGCAGTGGCTTGAGGACTTCTGATAGGAGCCTGAGACTGGGTTAAATAACAACAAGGTTACGCAGTTCAATTATCAAGCTATATCCCTCAGGGCCCTTTCAAGGTACCATGAATTACACTAATCAACACGACCACAATATATTATAGGATACAGCTTAGAAATATCCAGGTTAAAGCTACTCAATTACAACTCTCCCCTTAGCATATGGTTGCCTGGCTGCATAAAGTTAAAACATTTTAAGGGCTATAGGATTGTTTGAACATTTCTCTCCTCAACAAAACTCAAGTGTCTCATTAGAATATGCCACCAAGGCGCCAGATAGACTTTGCTTTTCTAACTTAATGTCTTAGAAAACTTGTATATGCTAAGTTGACACATGAGCACATTTCTCTTTCATTTTTTTTTAAAGATTTTATTAATTTATTTGAGAGAGAGAAAGCACACACGAAAGAGAGAGAGAAAGAGAGAGAGAGAGCATGAGCAGGGGGAGGGGGAGGGAGGGGCAGTGGGACAGGGAGAAGCAGACTCCTCACTGAGCAGGGAGCCCGATGTGGGGCTGGATCCCAGAACCCTGGGATCACGACCTGAGTCAAAGGCAGATGATTAACCTCCTGAGCCACCCAGGTACCCCAGCACATTTCTCTTTTATTTTTATTTATTATTATTATTATTGTTATTTAAAGATTTTATTTATTTATTTGAGGGAGAGAGAATGAGAGAGAGAGAGAGAGCACGTGAGAGGGGGGAGGGTCAGAGGGAGAAGCAGACTCCCTCCTGAGCAGGGAGCCCGATGTGGGACTCGATCCTGGGACTCCAGGATCATGACCTGAGCCGAAGGCAGTAGCTTAACCAACTGAGCCACCCAGGTGGCCCCTACTACTGCTTTTCAACACCATACTGGAAGTCCTAACTAATGCAATAAGATGAGAAAAGGAAATAAAAAGGAACAGATTGGGAAGAGAGAAATAAAACTGTGTTTGTTCACAGAAGACATGATTATTTATGCAGAAAATCAGAAAGAATCAATAAAAAACCTCCGGGAACTACATGATTAATAGCAAAGCTGCAGGGGCCCCTGGATGGCTCAGTCGTTAAGCGTCTGCCTTCGGCTCAGGTCATGATCCCAGGGTCCTGGGATCGAGCCCCGCATCGGGCTCCCTGCTCAGCGGGAGGCCTGCTTCTCCCTCTCCCACTCCCCCTGCTTGTGTTCCCTCTCTCGCTGTCTCTCTCTCTGTCAAATAAACAAAATCTTTATTTAAAAAAATGGCATATGGTACATTAACAGGATAGCTACCTTTGTAATAATTTGATTTAAAAATATTTGAAATTTACTGGTCTTACTTCAACTTGTCTCACAGCTAACTGGCGAAAAACAACTGTGGGAATTGATTATCTTGAGGGAGGGGAAAGTGCTCATTTAACTTTTGATATTCTATACTTTATTACTTCGAAAAATGGATCATTTCCTCTTGAGTTCTCAGACCTATTTTCACCCAGATTTAATGCAACTCACAATCCAATTTTGACTGAGACAAAACTTCAGATCATGCACAAGGCAGGCATTTAAAAGTATTTTAGACCCATCTCACATGACAATTTGAAAGACCATTGCTAGTGTCCTATTTTGATCCTGTGACACAGGACAGACGGACCTGCTGCTTCTGGTTTATGTGAAGCCTGTATTTGGGCCCTCTTTGGTTTTACTGTTAGTACATCGGGCCCACTGCTACTTGGCAGGTGTGAGGCATGGGGTAGGTTGACCATATCAAGTTCTGTTGTTGCTATTATACATGTGGTGGGGGATGAGTTAGCCCCCAAATTTTGCTAGTGGATCAGCTGCTGTCACTAGGTATAAGTCATCCCACCAAGACTCTGCTAGTCTTTGCCTTTCCTAGTCTTTGCGAGCAGGCTATTCATGCTCATTTATTGACTTATTCTTTCTCTCTGTGCCTGTTGCCAGTTCTGAGTCACAGACTTCTCTGGTGCCCAATTCAGGTAGATAAAAGAAAACCCAAGAAACTCACTTGGTGTCAATCTTCAAGTTCTAAGGTCCCTAGCCAGTCCACTTTATTCTCTCTGTATTTCAAAGTGCTTTTATGATTATTCAATTATTTCCAAGGTAATTTGGTAGATTTAGACTGGAGGGACAGGGAAAAGTAAGTCTATACTATTATGTCCCAGAACCCACAACTATATCTTTAATGGACCTGTAAACAATATTAAATGGCTTGAGAGAGGTCATCCTATCTTTCCTTCCTACATTCTCATTATATATTTATGATCCTTTACAAAGTTTCAGGCACTGTTTCAGGTTCCAGTGATGATTAAGATGGATAAAGTCCTACTGCCCAGAAATTACATTTTAGTGAAGGAGGGGAAAAAAAAAATCAAACATGTGAAGTCTGTGTATTATGTAAGGGCTAGGGGAGAACTTTTAAGCCAATTCAGAAAATCCACAAGGTAAATAAGATAGACATATTTAACCATCCAAATATCAATTTGAATTTGTGAAAAATGGTATTGACCATTTATGCCAAACAACTTTTAAACAGTGTTCAGTTCTACCCATGCCAAATAATCTTTGAAACTTAGAACAATCTTTACTACAAGTTTGTTAACAGCAAGCAGCATTTAGGTCAAGTACAAACATGCTTGTTTAAAATATCGATTAAGGGCGCCTGGGTGGCTCAGTTGGTTAAGCTACTGCCTTCGGCTCAGGTCATGATCCCGGAGTCCCGGGATCAAGTCCCACATCGGGCTCCCTGCTCAGCGAGGAGCCTGCTTCTCCCTCTGACCCTCCCCCCTCTCATGTACTCTCTCGCTCTCATTCTTGCTCTCTCAAATAAATAAATAAATAAATAAATAAATAAATAAATAAATAAAATATCGATTAAGATTTATAGGGGAAGAAATGATAGAGTAGAAAAACCAGAGGTGTGGGAGAAATCTAAGTTGCAAGCTCTGTCAGTTAAGAGCTGTGTCACCTTGAGCAAATCACTTAACTTCTCTAAGCCTTGGTTTATTCACCTGTAAAATGAGATTGAGATATGGTTCCTTCACGCTCCTAAACCTTTCCACATAGCTAAAACCAGTTAGAGAAAAGTATATGCTCTCAACTATTACATACTCATCCACTCCTTACAAAGCCGAAACTAAGAGAATGCACATCAATACAAGTTGACCCTTGAACAATGTGGGGGTTGAGGCACTCATCATGACACACAGTTGAAAATCCACATAGAACTTTTGACTCTCTCAAAACTTAACTACTGATAGCCTACTGTTAACCAGAACCCTAACCAATAACATAAAGAGTTGATTACCACATATTTTATATGTTATATGTATTATATACTGTTTTCTTACAATAAAGTAGGCTAAGAGAAAGGCGGCTATTAACAAAATCATAGGGAAATACACTATATTTATTGAAAAAAATCGGCATATAAGTGGACCTGCGCAGTTGAAACCTGTGTTATTCGAGGGTCAACTATACTTTATCCCTGGGTCCTAAACCTGTATCACTGAGCCATCTTTCTAGAGTGTCCCCTCATGTCTACCTGTCCCTACATAGATACAGAAAACTTCCCGGAAATATGCTCAAGAAATTGTTAATAGTAATTTATACTATACACTTGATATTATTTAACTTGTATTACTTTTTTTTTTTTAAGATTTTTATTTATTTATTTGACAGAGAGAGAGAGACAGCGAGAGAGGGAACACAACAAGCAGGGGGAGTGGGAAAGGGAGAAGCAGGCTTCCTGCCGAGCAGGGAGCCCGATGCAGGGCTCGATCCCAGGACCCTGAGATCATGACCTGAGCCGAAGGCAGTCGCTGAACCAACTGAGCCACCCAGGCGCCCCTAACTTGTATTACTTTTGTGTTGAGAATATATACACAGTTGAGTAAAACCAAAAATGAATCGTGATATTCTGGCTCTAGATTTAATATCTCACTGAGTGAGCTGAGCAGTTATCCTCCTTACTCTCCACCCACTCTCTCCAAACCCTCTCTAAAGAATTAGAAACTTACTTTAAAGCAAAAGCTTTCAATAATATCATTATTTGGTTATCAAGTTCTTTTTTTTTTTTTTTTTAAAGATTTTATTTGACAGAGAGAGAGAGACCACGAGAGAGGGAACACAAGCAGGGGGAGTGGGAGAGGGAGAAGTAGGCTTTCCGCAGAGTAGGGAGCCCAATGCGGGGCTCGATCCCAGGACCCTGGGATCATGACCCAAGCTGAAGGCAGACGCCTAACGACTGAGTCACCCAGGTGCCCCTGGTTATCAAGTTCTAAATCTTAATGTAATTGATGGCTATTTATAAGAATGTTACTTGGAAGATTCCTGCCAGAACACAAATTTAAAAGTCATTTATGTTGCTCAGTCTTCCTCATTAAAGTATACTTAATTAAATCTCTCAGATGACACCATTATACTAAAGCTCTGATTTCAAGGGATCATAAGAATAAGCCATATGTCAAGGAAAGCTGCTGGTTCTGAAAGCTACTATTTTTTCTTCATTGATCAGGAATCTCCAAATAATGATATTCCATTTAAAATGACAAGTGAAAGGGGCACCTAGGTGGCTCAGTTGTTAAGCATCTGCCTTCGGCTCAGGTCATGATCCCAGGGTCCTGGGATCAAGCCTCGTATTGGGCTCCCTGCTCTGTGGGAAGCCTGCTTCTCTCTCTCCCACTCCCTCTGCTTGTGTTCCTGCTCTCGCTCTCTCTCTCTGTCAAATAAATAAATAAAATCTTAAAAAAAAAAATGACAAGTGAAAAATTTAAATCTTTTTTTTTTTAAGATTTTATTTATTTATTTGTCAGAGAGACAGAGAGGGCACAAGCAGGGGAAGCAGCAGGCAGAGTAGGCAGACAGAGAAGCAGGCTCCCCACTGAGCAAGGAGCCCGATATGGGACTCCATCCCTGAACCCTAGGATCATGACCCGAGCCAAAGGCAGCCGCTTAACCGACTGAGCCACCCAGGCATCCCTGACAAGTGAAAAATTTAAATCAATGAGTATTCAATTTCATTTTCTATTGTCAAAAAAAATTTTACCATGGTTTCACTTGATAAAACTGTCAAGATAAGGTTTGAACTGTGAAAAATAACATGTGTGTGTTTGTTTCTTATCCATTTGTTTTAGCCTTTTAAGATTTTGATCAAACGACTAAATCATTTATTACTAAAACTTAAATGTGACAGCTAAAACTTTTTAACCTTCAACTCATTATCTTGTATGAGAAATTCCACACTGGATTAGATTAGTGTCCCATCAGTCTGATACTCTATGAAAGTACCATCAAAAAGTTTTGGAGAAAAGCATGGATGGCAAAGTTGGCAAAAAATAGACCACAAATATCTCTGACTTTCTTTAATGATTCATTAATTATGGATTTATTCATTTAATAAACATGGTTTTAATTATTTTTGCTTAGATGTGTTACCTTATTCACTAGAGCTCAACCTATCCTTTTTTAAAAAAAGATTTTATTTATTTATTTGCTAAAGAGAGAGAGAGTGAGAGTACAAGCAGGGGGAGCAGCAGGCAGAGGGAGAAACAGGCTCCCCGCCGAGCAAGGAGCCCAACGTGGGACTCGATCCCAGGACCCCGGGATCATGACTCGAGCCGAAGGCAGCCGCTCAACCAACTGAGCCACCCAGGCATCCCACAACCTATCCTTTTTTAACACTAGCTAAGTGACCTTGGGCAAATTATTTAACCTCTCTGGAACTCTGGTTTCTTCATCTGTGAAATGAGAATAATAAATTACCTACCTCATTGAGTTTGGAAGATTAAATGAGATAGTGCCAGTAAAGAGTATGGCATATTGCCTAGCACTTAATATACATGTGATAAATGTAAGCTATGGTTATCCATTATACAGATTTGTAAATTTTCCTGTAGTTGAATCAGATAAATTTGGCAGTTTACTTACTATTGCATAATTCCTCACTAATCTACTCTAGAAGTGTTCATGTTCAGAAATTAAATGACAAGCTATACTATTATACTAACTATTCTATGTTATGTATATGAATGCTGAATTTTACCACTGACAATATAAAAAAATCCATTGTATTTGATTAAGTATTTTTAATTTTAAAATTTAATTTGATTTAACTCATGAATTTCATGGCAGAAAAATATAAATAAAGGCTAGAATTATAATAAATCAATGGCCATTATGTAATTGACATCTTCATATATAATGGCAAAAAGAAATCACCACTGAGTATCTAGTTGTGTTAGAAATCTCTTAAGAAAAAAATTTACTCCATTCTGGCCCCCCCACCACCCAAGGTACTATAGGCTGGACACAGAGTAAAGTTTGCAAGCTGGAAAAAAAAAAAAGGAAAGAGAGGAAGAGAGAGAAAAAGAAAGAGAGAGGAAGGAATGAAGGAAGGAAGGAAGGAAGAAGGAAGGAAGATCTAATCTATGTTACATTATAACATCCTGAAGATATCTTCATTGTTTCTTGGGATTGGCAGGGAGTAAATAAAGATGTCAGAAGGAAGAATGATAACTAAAAAACCTAAAGAAACTTTTCAAATGTTGAACTTTTTCAAAATAGTTCAAATTTTGGTCTCTTCAGTTTCAAAATTTCAATGTCAAGTACTAATTTTGGTAGCAAGAAGTTTTATAGATTCTATTTTACAAAAACTTTGTATTTTATACTTTTAACATTTCTAACACTGGGGAATGAAAAACATTAAAAAAAAAAAAAATCTCCTCTACTCCAACATATGCTTTAAAACAGTTTTTTCATATGGTGAATAAAGGGAAATATCAAGTTGGGAAACAAGTTTCTGCATTCAATAAAGTTAAACAAATATTTATTTTGTGATATGGAAGATACCTTGCTAAGTGTTCCAAGTACATAAGAGAAAACAAAATAAGTAAGAGTTGCTAGACAAAATAAATAGGATCACCTATTTATAATTTTTGGAAAGAATCGACTTGGTACCTTTCATGGCCTCTTCAAAAGAGCAAGGTCTTGAAGGACTAGATATCTCTTTCTTCACATTTACATTCAAAGCACCAGCTGCTGCTATAAAAGCAAAACAAAATAGAAAGATGGATGTATTTAAACTTTTCCTAAAAAAAAAGTGTATCTTAAAAATCTTTAATTGAAATATTTCCCATAAAACATTATTAAATTATTTGTTTAGCAGAAAATCTAAGCAGAAATGAGGATTTTTTTTTTTAACAGATTTTATTTATCTATTTGTAAGAGAGAGAGCACAAGGAGGGGGAGCGGCAAGCAGAGGGAGAAGCAGGCTCCCCGCTGAGCAAGGAGTCCGATGTGGGGCTCAATCCCAGGACCCCAGGATCATGACCTGAGCTGAAAGCAGATGCTTAACCGACTGAGCCACCCAGGCGCCCCAAGAATGAGTTTTTATAACCACCAATTTATGCCCTAAAATCCATCAACCAAATGGGCAGTAGTACATGCTCACTTATGAAAACAAAAGCAACAGCAACTTAAAAAAATCCTTCTTGTAACAGTATTCACACTGATGATATAAGTAGAAGACTGATACGAAACTTTTTTTTTTTCCTTAAGTAGGCTCCATGCTAGCATGGAGCCCAATGCAGGGCTTGAACTCACAACCCTGAGATCAAGACCTGAGCTGAGATCAAGAGTCGGATGCCGGTTTAACTGAATGAGCCATCCAGGTGCCCAAAACAGACATGAAACTTTTAAAAATTATCAAATATACTGTAATAACAGGTAACAAAAATTCACCATTCATCTACATAAATGATTAAAAAATATTGATTGAGAAACATTGGTCAATTAATTGAACTAAATTTTAAAAAAGCTGTGATGAACATATAGAATCTATAACATTATGATTATTCCTTTTGTAAAGACTTGGAAAAAATAATCTTTGTATATTATTAATGGAGAATTGCTGGACTATTACATCTAGTCATATCAACTACAGCTACTATGGCAACTTAAAATTTAATGGGCCTAAGAACAGGGTTAAGTTCTGAAATGATAAAGTTAAATAAATTCCAAGTTTTTTTTTTTTTTTAAAGATTTTATTTATTTATTTGACAGAGACACAGCAAGAGAGCGAACACAAGCAGGGGGAGTGGGAGAGGGAGAAGCAGGCTTCCCGCCAAGCGGAGAGCCCGATGCGGAGCTCGATCCCAGGACCCTGGGATCATGACCTGAGCCGAAGGCAGACGCTCAACGACTGAGCCACCCAGGCGCCCCATAAATTCCAAGTTTTTGCTTAAAATGCCTATACAATAATTTTATTTAAATATTTTAATTTCTATTTTTCAATGTATTTATATTCCCTAACTTATTCAGAATAGGAACTGAGTCACCTTACTTTCAATTTCTTTTAAAATTTTATTAATTATGTATTCATTTTTAAGTAAACTGTATACCCAATGTGGGCCTTAAACTAACAACCCCAAGATCAAGAGTGTTAGGTTCTACTGACTAAACCAGCCAGGAACCCCACCTTATTTCCTATTTCTTATTTTTGACATGACAATGTGAAATGATAAAGAGACTATAAAGAGCTAGTTAATTGTGAATAAAAAGACAAAACGTACACATCTAAGAATGAAGTTAAATAATTTATCTTAGTGTGCGACATAGGAAGTCCAACAAATGACATATAGGGAATTGAATGGAAAAGAAATCCACAGACAGTTTTAAAGCATAACATTAATTCTAGCAATTACAGATTTTATTTATTTATTTAGAGAAAGCGCCTGTGTGAGTGGGGTGGGGAGGGGCAGAGGGAAAGAGAGAATTAAGATTCTCTTAAGCAGGCTCCACGCCCAGTATGGAGCCTGACTCAGGCTTGATCTCATGACCCTGAGATCATAACTTGAGCTGAAATCAAGAGTTGGACGCTTAACCACCTGAGCCACCCAGGTGCCCCAACAATTACAGATTTTAAAATAGAAACTAATCTTTGAAAACACTTTAAATTTTGACTCTTTTTTTCTTTTTTAAAGATTTTATTTATTTATTTGACAGGGAGAGAGAGAATAAGCAGGGAAAGCGGCAGGCAGAGGGAGAGGGAGAAAGAGGTTCCCCGCTCAGCGGGGATCATGACCCAAGCTGAAGGCAGATGCCCAACAGATTGAGCCCCCAGGCGCCCCTAAATTTTGACTTTAAAAATTAAGTTTCAGTCAGTCGTTGTTAGAGCAACAAAAAAATGAATAAATATTATATCCCTCATTTCTTACAGAAATCACCAATGCTGAGTCACCACAAAAAATAGCTAATGTGATTTATGTGTCTTAATAGACTGAAGTAAAAGCTTTGGGGACTAACTAGCAATGAAACAAAGTTTTATGGCCTTGCAAAGTATCTAAATGCTTGAGAACATACAGATGCAATGTATTTTTTAGCAATACTAGACTCAGAGGGCTTTAGAGGGGCTCTTGTCTGGCAAAGTGTGCAGAGCCAGTTTATGTTAAACCCTTGCCTCAATCCTACTTTTAGACCATGTACCAAGTACCCAAGATCTCCAAATTTTCTGCATAACTATTTTAGACTATGTGTATAGTCTTAGGCCTACAGAGTGGACAGAGCTTAGAAGCACTTTTGGTGCACTGTCTAGGTATAGAATGAAGCTAAAAAAGGGAAAGTTGGTTGGGCGACTGCCTTTGGCTCAGGTTATGATCCTGGTGTACAGGGATTGAGGCCAAATCAGGCTCCCTGCTCAGCAGGGAGTCTGCTTCTCCCTCTGACCCTCCCCCCTCTCATGCTCTCTCTCTCCCATTTTCTCTCTCTCAAATAAATAAAATCTTAAAAAAAAAAAAAAAAGAAAGGGAAAAGAAGGCTGGCAGGGTGGGAACCCTCTTTCCTCATTTTACCACATTCGGCTTGGAACTCCCAAGCATTCTGATAATCCTAAATTCAAATCTCGTCTTCTAGGTTGATATGAAAGTATCTTAGTCAAATTAGGAGGATAGGATATATTTAATTTGCTAGTTTAATTATAACTTTTAAATATTTAGACAAATAGTATAATATCGCCATTTCTACGTTGACTTGCGAATATTAGGGTAGGCCTAGTTTTTGCTGTTATAATTACACATCATGAATATTCAAATGTTTAACCACAGTCCCCAGATGAATCACAACAGCAATTGGCTTATCATAATGAGATAGTGCAAATTTTCTATAACCAAGTTTTCCTAAAATCATATTCTTTCTCACGTACACCTGAAAATATTATATTTTATAAAACATAAAAAAGTGAAATTATAGGAAGATTCTTTAGCTATAACATAAAGGCAGAAACTGAAGCATGAGGTCCTATTACAACTTGCATACTATGTATTTATTTTATTAAGAGTTTCTGAGAGCGATTGCTATCTACTGAATACAAAATATGAAAGGGAAAACTTAAAAGAATAAACATATGTTAATGATTGCCTAAATGTGGCCAAAGATAGCCAAGTAGTATATGCAGAAGACTTAAAAGCTGTTTTATCTGGCAATTTTTCAAAGGGAGATTTCTAATCATCAGCATGTATCACTAAGAAATGAGGATTCTTAGTGCTAATGCTAAGCACTTCAAAGTCCTGATGTTCTTCATAATTAATAAAAACAAACAACCACAGAACCTCAGTATTTTCAGGACCGCAAAACCTTTAAGGCTATTCCCTGACCACACATACACACTTCCCTCTTCCCTTCCCACACAGATGATAGAGAAGCTCATTAGGAAAAATGTTCTTCTGTATCAATTATGCCAGCTTTCTCCCCACATGAGTAAGCTCCTCTTCACAAAAAATATTAAATGCCACTATTTAAGTAATTAGCAGTTACTAAAATGCTTTAACTACCATTAGTTTTAAGTCAAACTTTCTTGGATTTTTGAGACCTTCCTAGAAAGAAAACAATCAAATATTTGGTCTTTTGAGTATCTTCTCTTTCCTATTTTTGTTGAAACCAGTATATCATTTCTAAACTTTGCCTTTTCCTGTCTGAAAATTTTACTGCTGGTCTTTTATTCTGAAACAAATATTAATTTCATTAATGCTATATACGGTGGCATACTTTTGTAGCAAACTGGTGGATAATGAGCAAATGCTGTGAAATTCAGACATGATTTTTTAAAAAGGGGAGAGGGGCGCCTGGGTGGTTCAGTCGTTAAGCGTCTGCCTTTGGCTCAGATCATGATCCCAGGGTCCTGGGATCAAGTCCAGTATTGGGCTCCTTGCTCAGCGGGAAGCCTGCTTCTCCCTCTCCCACTCCCCCTGCTTGTGTTCCCTCTCTCGCTGTCTCTCTGTCAAATAAATAAATAAAATCTTTAAAAAACAAAAAAAAAGAAAAAAATTAAAAAGGGGAGAGATACATTAAGTGATAGAAAGTAATTATCAGGACTAGATATAACTCTGTCTTAGCTACTGTTTCCATCGCTTTTTCTTGCCAGGGCTTTTTTTCCCCTGGCCACCATTATTCAATTTGTACCTCACTGAATCCTGAACTATTTGGGAATAACATAAATGATAAGCTTAAAAACATGGAAGAACTGCTAGTTCTGAAGTATGCCTGAGACTGGAATGAACTGAACCAATGGTAAACATGACAGAAACTAAGCCTAGGTCAGTGGAATAGGTGAAGAATTTCATTTTCCAAAATGTTCTCCCTACTTTTGCCAGGAAAAGGCTTTTCTTCTCTAGGCAACTAAATGAATGTAGGCAAAAAATTCTTTTTTTTTTTCCTTTTTTTTTTTGAGAGAGAGAGAGAGAAAGAGTGTGTGAGCGGGGATGTGGGGAAGGGCAGATGGAGAGGGAAAGAGAGAATCTTTTTTTTTTTTTAAAGAATTTATTTATTTATTTGACAGAGACACAGCGAGAGAGGGAACACAAACACGGGGAGTGGGAGAGAGAGAAGCAGGCTTCCCGCGGAGCAAAGAGCCCGATGCAGGGCTTGATCCCAGGACTCTGGGATCATGACCTGAGGCGAAGGCAGACGCTTAACGACTGAGCCACCCAGGCGCCCCTCTTTTTTTTTTAACAGATTTTTTTTTTTTAATTTAAAGACTTTATTTATTTGAGAGAGAGAGAGAGAGAAACAGCATGAGAGGGGAGAGGGTCAGAGAGAGAAGCAGGCTCCCCATTGAGCCGGGAGCCCGATGTGGGACTTGATCCTAGGACTCCGGGATCATGACCTGAGCCAAAGGCAGTTGCTTAACCAACTGAGCCACCCAGGCACCCTAGGCAAAAAATTCTTAAGATACTTCTTACCCAGAGATCTTTTAAACTTATAAACATTTCAAGTATTCTTATTGCTTTGGTTTCTGAAGTAACTACTTTACCTAGATGCTTGAAATTATATTTAAAATATTTATTAAAATCCAGTAGTCTTTTGATATTTTTGACTATTACACAAATTAGAATCTGTTACATGCATGTAACTCTATTTGTGATTTTATCATTTATCAATCCAAGCTTATCTCTCACCTCTCCCAAAATGCATCCTATAAGCCAGACACAGACTAAACTATTAACAGTTTCCCAAGGTTGTCGCTTTGACCTTTCCACACATAAGAGGTACTTAATGAATGGTAATTCTTACTAAGAAGTAATCTGCATGATATAATTCTGAAGAGTAGGACTTCAGAGCATTCCTAGTTTTTCTTTTTACTATTAGAGCATAGGCAGAAATAATACCCTTAACGCAAGAGTAAAAACAGGTGGCCATCTTCTTAGGAAATAATGTCCTTAGTATCAGTTCATCTTAGCACACAACTTTTTCTTCTTGGTTGGCTGGTCTTCAATATGCTTCCAAAGAACTAGAAATTAATTACTGATTTTAGTTCAGAATTTTTTATTTTGACATACCTGGGTCTGGAGTGTAAGTGAATGGCTGAACATCATGAGATCTTCCAGCATTGGTCACTACATAAATTCCCACTGATACTGGCAAAGTTATATGTTGGTCGTGATATGGGGGAACCTTCACAATAAGATGATTCTAAATTTAAAGGAAATAACAAGAGTTAAAAAAGGAGCAATATTTAAATTAAAATCTCGAAATAATTATAATTAAGTACATTTTCTGTTAGCTGTAAAATGTAAAAAGTCTGACTAGAAAAAAATGCAGTTTAAAGATCAGGTTTCATAGGCATCAGGACATTAATCTTAAAATTGCTTTTAATGTTTTACAGTGGCTTACAAGGTGCTTCTCCTGTCAACTGTATCTCTTTTCCATTCCCCCCAGGCTTGTTATACTCTGGCCACAATGACCTTCTCACTCCATTCTTTTAACACACTAAATTCATTTTTTTTATCTCACAGTCATTATTACTTGCTGGTTTCTCCCACTGGAATATTCTTCTTTCACCTCTTCAGATGGCTAGTTCCTTACCCATTTTCAGGTCTTATTCAAAATGTTAACCTCCACAGAGAGGCCTTCTATGACCATCCTATTTAAAGTAGCACCCCTTCCCAACCTGGTCACATAATCTTGTTTATTTTTAAAATAGCATTTATCACCACTTGAAATTACTGTATTTGTTTTTTGTCTCTCTCCAATCACAAGAATTTAAGCTCCATAAGAACCTAGGATGTTTTGTTCTTTGTTCTATATCCACTGTTAAGCACCTTACACCAAATATACTCAAATGTATTTGTTGAATAAAAGAATGAATAAATTTTGAGAAAAAAAATATGTCCACCAAGCACAATGTCAGTTATCATATGTTTTGTAAAACATTAATTGTGAGATGTACTTCGCAATGCAGTTCACAACTGCTTCCTAACCACTTTAATTCTCATTTAAAGTCAAAGAGAGTTCCGTGCACCCAAACCCTAGCAATCACAGTTATTTTTTGTCGAGATAGTGGCAGAAGCATCCTCATAAGCAAAAAGTTCATAAGTGCTTCATCAGCACTCACTCAAGGGGACTCCATCTTCTTGGAGGATACCATGAACCATATATGAGTTTTGCTCTTCTTCCCTAGTATATTACAGTAATGGGAAGGAATATTAAGGGGCAGTGATTATGTGTTTCTACGGTGAGGATGTGACAAGCAGGAGGCCAATGTTGACAAATGAGGATGGCATGAGTTTGATGACATTTTTTATTTAGCTAGACTACAGTTGGTGGACTCAGCTGACAGAACAAGTGACAAGTGGTACCAAGGTCAAGGTTTCAATTTTTGTGCACTTAAATTTCTTTCTAAGCCAGTTTAAAACACTCTCTGAAATAGCCACATTATAAATAAACAGCTTCCGATTTACGGCATTATGCCTCCTAAGGCAAGTTAGCCATCTCAAAAAAAAAAAAAAAATCACTTTTTAGACAGATGAAAAAACATGTATACATATGTGTATTCACAGATATTGGAGAAAAAATCTGAAAGCACATATTCAAATGCACATGAAGTCATCCAAAAATGTATTTGCACTGATCCAACTTCTAATAAACAGTTTTAAAATCCTGTCTACTCTTAACGTTACTCTTTTGTTTAAGCACTGTAACCATGTCACAAACCAGTCCTACCTACAGTTAAAGAGACAGCTGAATGGAGAGACTTGTGAATTATCCTCCCAGTCTTAAAATTATTTGGCAAATTCTGTAATTGAAATTATTCTTCTGAATAAAATCTTGTTTCTTGGTAATCAGTAACAGATTTAGTATCTAAAAGTCTGATGCATATTTTATTTAAAAGCTTTTATTCCACTTGCTTTGGAGAGCATATTTAAATAAACCTAATATGAAACCTTTAAAAAACAAAATGACCCTATTTTGATACTACTCCTTCTACTCCCTCAATCTGAATCTAGAAATTCTATAAGTGATTTGAGTTAAAAACTAAGTAAATTATGAATAGTGATACAAAGTTGTTTTTATATACTATTTTAATAAATTAAGAGAAATTAACTACCATTAAGCTAGGAGCACAATACAGATAAAATATACAAAGGGTTGGGAGGTCCTTGGAGCAGGTTCAATGTTCTCTAGGGTAAAAATAGAAGCAATCTCAATTTTAATTTCTTAGAAAAATCTGCTTGGAATCAAAATAACAATTTTCTCCTTCTCAGCAGATAATTTTTTTTAGAACTTATAAGGAATGGTGCTGGATATTTTTCATTCTCCTAAATGATAATTTATCACTGCCACATTCATTTTTCAGTTGGGGATATATATACATATAAATAATTAGAGACACATAACAAAACAAAATTCCTAATAAAATCATTTGAAAATATATAACCTCTAAACTCTCAAGCCTTTGTTTAGTCTAGATGTTCCCAAAAATTCTGAGGACCTCTTTTGGCATTTCTTTCAAGAACTTTCTTTCCATATTTATATGAAAAATTCCATCTTCTCCAAAACTCCAAAGCTTCTCCTTACTTTTTTATTCTTTCCCTCTAAAGAATGTAATAGAAAGAACCCAGAAGACTAAAGGTTGAGAAATAACAATCTACACAACTGTATTTTTGATACACTAATGCCTGTTTTATGTTTTATAAAACAAGTTATTCTCAAATCAAATTGTATACTTCTTAGTATCTAATATACCCATTTTTAGCTCTTAGTTCCCTTTTTAAAATCACCTCCATATTTCAAGCTGTGAAACTCTTGCTTTCTTTCAAAACCAACTTATCTTTAAGACTGTATGTATATATACACATATTCATAGAAAGAAAAAGACTATATATATATCTATATATATGTAAAAGAGATCTCTTAGAGATTGATCTTTAAGATCTACATCTTTTGTATATATTTAATAGGCAATTCCTACAGAATTTATCTGAAATTGTTAAAATGGGAATAGATATAATGACCCTGTGCTTACCACATTTGGTATACATGTGCCTGAGACATATTACGGCTTTGAATAGAAGAGACAGATACTAAACAAAGAACTGTTTTCTCAGACTTCATTAATCTCAATTTTTAAGTCTGTTTTTAAAGTTTTATTCATTCTTAATCTTTACACACAACATGGGGCTTGAACTCACAACCCCGAGATCAAGATTCACATGCCCCTCTGACTGAGCCAGCCAGGCACCCCTCAACTTTTAAATTTTTAAATAATAAAAAAGTTTAATGCCTGAGGAGTTGATTTTGTGGTTGGAAATGAACAGTTATCACAGTTATTCATAATGGCAATTTGCAAAGTTATCTTTAAATGGTCTTTTCTACTACACCATCTTTTGGTCATTTTTTAATATTGTAGAGGTCCTTTCAGCTCTTCTGTATAGGCCTGATATTTCTTTATGGACTACAATTTCTTCTCTTTTGTTTTCTGAGTACCCTTCCCTCTAAATTGTTTTTTTTTAATAGATTTTATTTTTTTAAGTAATCTCCACACAGAGGCTCAAACCCACAATCCTTAGACCAAGAGTCACATGCTCCACCAACTGAGCCAGCCAGGCACCCCTAAATGTTTAATTTTTGTTTTTTTTCCCCTTAATATAATCTGTTGGATCGGTTCTTTATATCTCTACTGTGATCCCGTTCTAAAACACTTCCCAGAAAGTCCCTTAGGAAAAAAAAAGACAAAGCTCTCTGAAAAAGATTAAAATTTAAAAATGAACAGCAGAACCACAGACTTAATGAAAGATCATATTATGTTTTAGTTTGTTATACATACTTGCTTGCAAAAACCCCAGGACCTCTAGATATAGCCACCAAATAAGGACATTAATTCCTTTCCATTCCACCATGTCTTATTTTTATGATTAATCTTCTTTAATCTATTGTAGCTGGCATAACTACCCTGAAAAAAAGTGTTTTAAGAATATTAACTACCCCATGCCTCAAAGGTAAAGAAGGAAGGAAAAAAGGAAGGAAAGGAAGAGAGAGGAAGAGGGAGAGGAAAAGTCAGAGGAAGAAGGGGAGGAGGAAGAGGGAGGCAGAAGATGAAAAGGAAGAGGAGGAGAAGAAACAAAGACTTCTTAACATTAAGTTCTATATGAAACAGCAAGTTAAGACTATAATTTGTTGGGGCTATCTTATTAATATTTTATATAATGTATAGGGCAAGTTTCTCAGTCTCCAGAACTAGTCATAGGATAAGGTAAGGAAGAGAAATTGTAATAGAATATTACTAGCAAAGGAGTTTACATTAATGTAACCAACTCATCAAAAAACAAAACATGTTTATGGCACACATAGAAGTATTACACGTAAGGATAAATTAAGCTTCAGTCAGGACCAAAACTATAGGCATGTAAGAGCCTGGTTGCAATCAGGGTTTGAAGTGCCCTCAAAAAGAATAAGGAACCTCAGACCCCAGAGTCCTCATTTTCTTCCAAGTGAATAAAATGAACCAACAAGTTTTTCATGAGTATCTGTTAAGTGCTTAATATTATGAGGAACACACAAGAGTCATAATACACTGCCCCTAACCTCTGGGAGTCCTCGAGAGGAAGCCACTGTTGGTTCATGGGGAGTGGGAATGGTCTGATCAATTAAGTTATATAAGAAATCATAAAATGTCAGAGTTAGAAGGAACCTCTCAAATAATTTAGTAAAAATTTATGGATTAGAAAACTGGGGCACAAAAGTGACTTGTCTTATTTAGTTAACAAAGACTGTTAGTGACAAATTAAGTGTTATAACTTCAGTTAAGACAGAGATTGCCCAACAGTATATGTGACAAAGGAATGACTGTTATGTCCTATTACCTCTTTTTCACAGCATGTAGTAGCATAAAGCCAGAGGAAAACTTTCTATATAGCATTTGTCTAGGTATGTAAGAAGCTCCACTTCATAGGATACTATTTTGTGAAGAATTAACTTTACCCTAAGGTCTAGTTTTGTCCTTGGCTACTGAAAGGTAATCTCTAAGACCCTAGAAATTCCTGCCTGATAGGAATATCTCTGACTGGGGGCTTTGGCCACTGGACAAATTTATGAAGGGGACTTTGAAATGTCCTATCAGTTTCAACCTCTGATGGAACTGGAGACTACAAGTGAGCTGCATGAGCATTATGTGGCTGAGCCCCAACAAAAACTCTGGACACCAATGGCTTGGGTGAGTTTCCTGATTGATAATACTTTGTATATTGTCACACACGGATGTGCTGAGATGTAAGGCATCCTGAGGACAACAAAAGCTTCACCTTTGGGACCTCCCAGACCTTGCTCTGTGTGTCTGTCTTTCCCTTTGGCTGGTTCTGGTTTGTGGCCTTTTGCTATAATAAAACTGAAATTAAATACAGTGTTTCCTGAGTCCTGTGAGTTATTCCAGCAAATCTAAGTGGGGAGTGGGAAACCCTAAATTTGAAGCCAACTGTTGAAAACTGAGAGTGGTCAGGAGATACCTGAACTTGTGGCTTCTATCTGAAATGAGGGAACACTGTGCCCTCAGCTTTGAGTTTGGCAATGTATTTTATTGGATACATATTTTAAATTTTATTTTTTTAAAAATACAAAGGAATAAAAAAATTTAAAAACTAAAAATTATAAACTTTTTTGATAAATTGGCCAGTTTCTAATTTTTGCCTCTTCCATCTCTCTGCTTGTTTTCATGTGCTCTTTTCTACTCCCATCAGCATTTAATGGTAAATTTTAGGCTTTGGGTATTTTACACATTAGTTTGTCCCTGCTTTGCTGCAAGCTGTTCTTTCTCCACGATCTATACCTATATACGCTATTCTTCTGCATATGCCTTCTATCTGATTTGTTCATAAATTTGTCCTTCTTTTCTGCTAGTCTCAACTTCTGTAAATTTGGTACTATTTGTTCTACATTCTAATTCTTAAGCCAGTTTTTTATCCTTGTTTTCAAGCTCTTTTTCCTTGTCATTTTGAAAACAATATATGGTGAGGTCCTACAAATACAGACTCTTAATATTAAGTTTAACAAACAGTGCCTCTGTGAAAGGTAACAAACATAAAACACCTGACACAGCAGGTAGTCAACAAATAAGTTTCCCTTTGATTTAACTAAATGGTAGGCTAGGATAATCCAAATCCTCAGAAAAAACAAATATTAGGAAATAAATGTCTCATTTATTAACAATGATAATTTACTAATGCTTCTAACTTTTAAAAATAGAGAACTGTCATTTCTAGCACCAGTGGAATTTTCAGTTACAGAAATTCAAGAAAGAAACTTATATGATTTATATGAATCCCACATAAAGAAGAAATTTAATCTGTTGATTTAGGAAAATTTCAGAACAAAACTGAATTTCTCAGAGAGTAAATAATTAAACTACAAAAAGTCTTAAAATTATACCTGATGAAATAATTCCATGTCAATTTCAGCTTCTGACTTCCAAGAGTTTTCATCTGATTGAAATAAAAACAGTAATTTACTAAAATTTTGAAACTTTTTTTACTCTGTAGCTATTATTATATCTTTATAACAAAGTAGAACATGCGAAAATCTCCATACCAATATTATGCCTACTTACCAGAAACATTTTCTTGGAAAATAACTTTAGTTCCTTTCAGAAAGTTCTTGCCGATTAAAAATACTTCTTCCTCTCCTTTCACCGAACAGCTATGCAAGCTTTTCTTTAAGATTTCTGGCACTCCTGCTGGCTGAGCTGTGGGTACACATAAGCATTCCATAAAAAGAACCACCAACACTTATTTCTTTTCTAAAATCAGTTCTAGAAGTTGTCTTTTTTGACCCCTGAATTTGACTTCCTTTACTCTGCAACTTAACTTTCACCCTAACAGAGAAAAATCCAGGAAAATCCATATTAATTTTTAATAACTCTGATAAGATTTTGTAGGGATGGATTAATGCCTAAGATGAGGTTTTATTTTATGTATCTTTGTTTTATCGTTATGTGAATTAATAAACGAGTTTTAAAATGTGCATTTAGTTTTAATAATATATATTTTTTAATTCTGTCTTAATCATATTTTTAAAAAATTCTGTTTAAAAAACAAGCTTGTCCCACAATCCTAACCTCAAAAATGTCAGCTATGCTTTTGCGATTACTAGACTTCTGAGGCAGTATCTCCTCTGGGTGGTACTGAGGGCTTCTTTAAGGATCTACACCCAGGACTCAGAGGCCCCATATACCAAAAGAACACCTAAAAACAGACTGAATCCAATTCAGAATAGTTTTTTCTACCAGAGGATCTCCCTGAACTAGGATAACATGAGGTTAAAAAATAAAATAATTGAAAAACTAGTGCATAAAGACTAAGTAACCACTACTAAAATAAAGAAAGAAGTTGTAAAGTACCGAGGGCACACATCTAATGAATAAATTATAATTAGCCTACCAACTTTCTCATGCCAGGATTTCCTTAAGAAAATTTAATAGGTATTGCTTAGCAAAACAGATTCCTAAGTCAAGTAAATCTGGGAAATAAGGATTAAAGCAAAGCTAAATGAACAAAAGGATTTCACCAAGTATTTAATATTCTGATAAACACCATAAATATCCAAGAAGTGAATACAGTATATAGGTTCCCCAATATATTTGACTCCAAAAACATTCTTCCTTATTGACACTTAAGGACTAGTTTTCCACCAAAATACTGAGATGCTGGTGTATGCAAATAAATACCTTTTAAGTACTCAAAAAACTGCACCCCAAGAGGTTAAACACTTTGACAGAGATTACACTATCCGTTGTTTTAGTAAACCCTCACAACATAAGCACTGCAAAGGTAAACTTAAATTTGGCTGTATAACTCACCGACTTCTAAATTAGTAAGAGAGTCCACTAAACTTTAGGAAAAGTTTAACTTTTTTCTCCATAGACACTTATATATTTAAATAGTTAATTTTATCTTTATAATAATACCATATAGGAAATTTTTATTGTCAAAATATTCACTGCCCCTCTTTTCCTAGGTCCTTCCTTGTGAAAAGGCTATAATTATTGCTCCACTCACATCAGGACTGGCCATGTGACTTGTTTGTATAATGAAATGTGAACTGAAATAATATGCCAGTTCCAAGGAATAGCTTTTCACATGGTTCCACTATTTCCTTTTTTCCCTCTACTACAAAAATGGCAATGTCCTAGATAAGGGCAGCTTCTTCAGCCTGGATCCTAGAGTGAAGAGAATGGACCTGCTTCCAAACCACAGCCAATATTATCATAAAGTGAGGGAGAAATAGAACTGTTGTTGAGTGCCACTGAGTTTTTTGTCGTTGTTGTTACTGCAGCATCATTTAGCCTCACTTACTGATATAAACAAGTATCCTGTCCTTATTAAATATTTAAATGGCAAATGACACTTTTAGCAATGTCTAAGAGTTTAAAAGAAATTGTGAATGTATATCCTTATACATTGGTTTGAACCCATTAACAGGGTTAAAGTATGAAGAGAATGGAAACAGTTATTGGTCAAATACTGGCAATTATATGCCCTTTTTAAATGAAGAATTAACTGAACTTATTTATAGCTTTTTAGAGTAACACTGGAACTAGATAGCTGTTTTTAAAGGATGTTCAAGAAAAACACAGTAAATTTTTTTAAAAGATTTTTTAAGTAATCTCTACACTCAACATGGGGCTCAAACTCATAACCCCAAGATCAAGAGTTGTATGCTCCACTGACTGAGCCAGCCAGGAGCCCCAGTAAATATTATTTTGATTAGAAAACAATTAAGAGGTGAAAATTACATGGATATATTGTATTAACGAAATGAATGGAAAGTATACAAACTTTCCCATTTCCAAATACTATGTGGAAATTCCATTCCACTGATGCTTATCAAAACTTTTTTTTCCCCTATCTCATTTTTTCCTTTTATGTATTAAGAGCATATGATGGCCAAATGAGGCTCCTCTGAAGGTACAACGTGTATGTATCTTCTATATATCTGTACTTACACAAAGAACTAGTCTGTTACTGTTCAAGATAATTTAACTTTTAACTTTTGACCTTAAAAGGTTTTTTCTATTAAAAAGTTTAATGGTTACCTAAGAGCCCAGACACCATACTAAACAGAACTAAAGTCAGTATTATTTAAGCATTAACTATTTTATTTTTATCTTTAAGTAATTAGTAAGCCAGCTCTTGAAAGTGATCATACTGCTTTAAAATTTTAACACAAAAAAAGCAGCCACTTTTCTGGTATTATAAAAACAATGTGCTTCTAGATGCTTTTCAAATAGCAGCTCAAAAATAAAGTTGAAAAAAATTAATGAATATCTGAATACTGAAAAATAACAGCATGCCAAAAGAATTAGTAAAGCTTTTTTTTTTTTTTAAAGATTTTATTTATTTATTTGACAGAGAGAGACACAGCGAGAGAGGGAACACAAGCAGGGGGAGTGGGAGAGGGAGAAGCAGGCCTCCCGCTGAGCAGGGAGCCCGATGCGGGGCTCGATCCCAGGACCCTGGGATCACGACCCAAGCCGAAGGCAGACGCTTAACGACTGAGCCACCCAGGCGCCCCATTAGTAAAGCTTTTTAATAATGTCTGTGAAGAGAAGGGAAGTTTATTCAATGATATTATCCTTTTCCTGAAGTTGTGGGATACAGAGAAATAAGGGAAGTAGAAACTTGTTAAATTCAGTCAGATTTAATCCAATATACATTATTGTGAAGAAAGCTATAATTAATTTTGTTATATTTAAAAAATTAGCATAGGAGGGTAGATACTAAAAAAGTATGAAAATTGATATTCTTAATTTGATACAGTATCACCAAATAATATATACAATATACCAGAACAAAACAAAACAAAAAACATGTATACCTGTATTGTCTGGAGAAATAGAA
Source organism: Phoca vitulina (assembly GCF_004348235.1). Classification (NCBI taxonomy): domain Eukaryota; kingdom Metazoa; phylum Chordata; class Mammalia; order Carnivora; family Phocidae; genus Phoca; species Phoca vitulina. The sequence goes on along the minus strand of NW_022589733.1, from coordinate 19,877,446 downwards.
ATAGGTCAAGAATATAAAAGGGGATAATTCTTCCATCCCCTTAAAAACAAACAAACAAAAACAGATAATGGATGCAATGGTCACTGTTCAACCAGCAAGTAAAAGCAGACCTTCTTTTTCAATGTCATAAAGCACAACATGAATTCTGGCAATAGGCCTTCTTTCCACTGAGTGTCTCTAGTTGGAAGATCAAATGTCTGTTTCCTCTCCTCCCTTCCACCTCTATCACCTTTTGGTCCCTCTTCCTCTTCTGCCTCCCTCTCATCTTCCTGTTTCCTTCTACCTCCCATTCCAATTCTAACCCTTCTTACTAACCTATTTCCTTTTTACCTCTCTTTCTATTCCAATTACTCAAACCTGTCATAAAGGTTATATTCATGGAAATAAACATAAACCAGGAACCCATAATGGAACAAACATTCTTATTTTAAATTTTTTAAATAAAAAGATTTTTTGGGCCCTTTGTTTCACTGTGTATTATTTATATGTTTACTTTTCCTCCTCCCTCATATCCCCACACTCTAAAGCCTAAGTGCAAGCCTCACGTTTCCTAAAGTGGTCAGGTTAAAATTCAAATTCTTTAGCTCAACACACAAGTTCCTATAAAACAGATCTTGCCTGGCTCTACTAACTTCAAATCTTACCACTTCTTCAGTGTGTGTGTGTATATATATATACACACACACATATATTTAGAGAGGGAGAGATAGAGGGAGGGAGGGGAAGAGGGAGAGGGAGAAGCAGACTCCCTGCTGAGCAGGGAGACCAGGACCCTGAGATCATGACCTGAGCTGAAGGCAGCCGCTCAACCAACTGAGCCACCCAGGTGCCCCTATTGTATGATCCCATTTATATGAAATGTCCAGAATAGGCAAATGCATAGAGACAGAAAATAGAATAGTGGTTTCCAGGCTCGCGGATAACGGGGGAATGGAGAGTGACTGCTAAGAGGTACAGGGTTTCCTTTTTTGGTGGCAATAAAAATGTTCTAAAATTAGATAACAGTGATGGTCATACAACTTTGTGAATATGATAAAACTGTACACGTTAAAAGGCTTAATTGCATGGTTTGCAAGTTATATCTCAGTAAACTATTATAAAAGAAAAAAAGAAGCTGTCTATTATAGGACAGAAAGCATGAACCTAATTGTATGTGAATTTAAGATAATTAGATGCCTATATGCCAAAACCCTAATTATAAGCTATACAACTTAAAAAGTATATCCACTATTAAAGTTGATAAAAATTAATTCTTCCCTATATTTTATAGTAGATATCAGCTCAAAACAATGAACAAAAAAATCAGATTATCTCTTATCTATCATTTCCTACTCTCAACAGTTTGTCCCTATTCTATTAAAGTGAAACCAATCATTTCTACTTTATTAATAACAGACTTGTTGTCAAGATCAAATGGGATAATGTAGTACTACTATTAATAGGAAACTCCATTCGATTAATACTCACTAGAGAGGAGGAATGACTTAACTACAGAGGATTTGGAACCAGGGGTTGGGCATGATTAGCCCAGTCTTCTTTCCTCCCTCTTCTGCAACTGCCTACATGCACAAAGCATACGTTTTAGATGGTTTGTGCCTGTTGATAAGAGGCCTGCAATTGTAGAAGGCTGCTCTGACTGGGTGGATAGATGTATCCTACTCTGGGATGAAAAAGTCCTCTTTTGAACAGTTTTATCAGTAGTCAAGTTGGCATTATCATCTCAATTTCTCTAACTCCTATGTGTCTAACTCCAATTACAAGGGAAACATTTATTTATTAACTTCCTAAGACCTCAGCATACATGAAAGCGCTTTATAAACCACAGAGTATAAGACAGAGATAAAATAATACTATGAAAAGTAATATTGAAGTTAATGCCTTTTCCTGTACATCTAGTTTAATATTTAAACAAAAGTAATTAAAAAGTAATAAAATTTCTTTTTTTTAAGATTTTTTATTTCTGAGAGAGAGAATGAGAGACAGAGAGCATGAGAGGGAAGAGGGTCAGAGGGAGAAGCAGACTCCCTGCTGAGCAGGGAGCCCGATGTGGGACTCGATCCTGGGACTCCAGGATCATGACCTGAGCCGAAGGCAGTCGCTTAACCAACTGAGCCACCCAGGCACCCCAAAGTAATACATTTTTTTAAAAAAGATTTTATTTATTTATCCGATAGACAGAGACCAGGGAGAGAGGGAACACAAGCAGGGGGAGTGGGAAAGGGAAAAGCAGGCTTCCCACGGAGCAGGGAGCCCAATGTGGGGCTCGATCCCAGGACCCTGGGATCATGACCTGAGCCGAAGGCAGATGCTTAACGACTGAGCCACCCAGGTGCCCCTAAAAAGTAATAAAAATTTCAAAAGATTTCATTTTGTTGTCAGTTAAACAATAAAAAAAGATTGTCTGATCAATCTACAGACTGCTAGGTAGTATATTTAATGAAAACCCATGAAGATCAAATTAAAATTATATTCTGAACAAAGAATGATGACATTCATTACATACAATGATAGGTTTTCAAAAAATCAAATCACTGATCCACTAGCAATGTACAGATCAGGAGGCTTACGGGTGGTTGGCTGGCTCAGGGAGAAGAGCATGCGACTCTTGATCTCAGGGTCATAACTTTAAGCCCGAAGTTGGGGGGTAGAAATTACTTAAATAAATAAGTATTTTTAAAAACGGAAGCTTAGATTCTTGCCTAAAGGATTAGATGTAATTGATATTCATAGAAATTACTATTAGAAATATTTTAAGCTAGTTTTTTTTTAAAGGAAAAAAACCTGTTTGTATGAAAGTCCATGAAAATAACATTAATAAGAAATAAAGGGACGCCTAGGTGGCTCAGTTGGTTAAGCAACTGCCTTTGGCTCAGGTCATGATCCCAGGGTCCTGGGATGGATCCCCGCATTGGGCTCCTTGCTCAGCAGGGAGCCTGCTTCTCCCTCTCCCTCTACCTGCTACTCCAACTGCTTGTGCTCTCTCTGTCAAATAAATAAAAAATCTTAAAAAAAAAAAAAAAGAACAAACTATGAAAACTATCATGTAAACTTATTTGCAAATTAAAAGAAGTATGGGAACTATTACTGTCAAGGTACCCCTTCATTTTTTTATTCTTTCAAAAATAATTTTTTTGAGTATAATTGACATACATACAATGTTACATTAGTTACAGGTGTACAATATAGTGATTCAACAATTCTATACCTTATGCTATGCTCACCAGGAGTATAGCTACCATCTGTCACCATGCTATTACAATACCACTGACTATATTCCCTATATTGCACCTTTTATTCTCTCTCATTCCATAACTGGAAGCTTGTATCTTCCACTCCCCTTCACCCATTTTGCTCATCCCCCAGCAACCTGGCTACCATCAGTTTGTTCTCTGTATTTATAGGTCTTATTCTACTTTTTGTTTATTCACATTTGTTTTTTTTTAGATGCTACATATAAGTGAAATCATACAGTATTTGTCTTTCTCTGACTTGTTTCACTTAGTATAAAACCCTGTAGATTCACCTATGTTGTCACAAATGGCAAGACCACATCGTTTTTGGTAACCCTTTCTTTCAAAGAAAGTACTGATCATGTTTATCTAATCCAGTTTCTCTAAGCAGATGAAAAGTGACAAATAGTCAACTAAAGGAATAAAAATAAATAACCTACACCTCCATAATAAACGACTTCTACAAAAGGAAATGGAAGGGACAATACAGGTATTCAAGTAAAATCCTCCAGTATGAACAGAGATCTATTTTCTCAATTCATAAAAAGTCTAAATTACACAAATAAATCTCCTAGGTAGAGGAAACAGTTCACTAACAATCTCTTTCTGTAACCATAGTCCTAACCATCCAGAGGCTTTGGCTAGGATGAAATGAATTGTTTAAATTTGGTTTCAGCACTGCAATTTTAAGTGATTATAATGACAATATAGCATAGTGGCTAAAAGCAGAGGCTCTGAATCCTAGTCTTACTATTTACTAGCTATGTGACCTTGAGGGAGTAAATAACTCTAAGTCTCCGTTTCATCAACTGTAGAATGGAATCCATATAAGGTAACAGAGAGGACTAAATGATACAATACTTATAGTGTTTAACAAAATCCCTGGCATATAGTCAGAGTTCAAAGCATGTTAATTTTTATCATTGGCCATATATCCTTTCCATTGCTTCTTAGGGCCATCAAATCTACCCCACACATCACCTCCCAGAGAGATACACTTTTTTGCAATGTGGACAATATTATCATTAAGAGTGATAATTAACAAATGATAATAATTACAGATGAAAAATTTCAGAAAATTATGTTTTCCAGTTCTTTTGTATTTTCTACCATCTTTAGCCAGTTATATTTATACTTTAATAATAACTTAATGAAAAAGAAAATGAAGAAATGATTGAACACACTAATGAAAGAAAAAACAAATAATTAAAGTTGGCAACCAATTCGCAGTCTCTGCCGAAGCAGTATGATCTCAATTATCTAGCATCTCCTGGCTCTGGCCTTCAGAGAGTGGCTATGGTCATGCTCAAAGTATTAGATCACTTAAAAAAAGAACTGCAAATACACCATTAAAATTGGAAATTCATCCTTTAAGAGTCAAGTTGGGACATACCGTGAATTATAGTAAATCCAGAATTGGAGCACCCCAATTAGAAAAGCTTTAAAACTCAATAAACCATCTACAGATTGTTTATTTTGTCCCTATCTAAATGCAATAGAATGGACATGGAATCTATGATTTGTAAAAGCAGTCTATTTATAATTGCACATCACCCAGAAATAGCCCAAGGAAATACTAGTATCAACACAAATTTGTCATAATAATGAAAAACAGAGAAATCCAACTGAGCTCTCTTGACATCAGAAAGATATTTTAGTACTTAAAAAAAAATTAGGGCGTTTGCTAAGCTAGAGTATGGCTATATAATCATTTTGAAGATGAATTAAAAGAAAGGGAAAAATAAGATTTACAAAGGATGAACAATTTGACAAAACTAAAATACAATAACAAAGGTTCTGTAGGGGTAGCAAGGTCATAATACAGAAAACAACCCAAAGGAAATTCAACTGAATGGAACTGAGTCTCTTTTGCTCTTCTGAATTCAGGTACAAATTACAAAAACACAATGCCAAAGAAAATTACACTCAATGAAAATCTTCTTAAGTGACATATAAAGGAAAAAATTTTCCTATTTATTACTTGTAATAATACTTACAGGGAAAGCAGAATATATGGTGAGACACGTACAACAACATGATTGAATCTAAACACACACACACACATTTACTTTCTATGCCAAGATTAGCAAAATAAGAATTTCATTTCCCACTTCCCAACACTATAATTTAATGCCATAATTTGTAATCAGAACTCCAACAGCTGTATATTTACAAAGTTCTGCTTACCTTAGTGTTTCTTCTGTTCTAATAGAAAATAGACTTAGGATCACAGCAATTTATCACACAATAAAGATGCAGCAAAAAAATCCTTTGGCTTTCCAATTTACTTCAGGTAAACCATTCAGAGTACATTTTCTTTTTTTTTTTTAAGCATGGAGCCCAACAGCGGGGCTTGAACTCATGACCCTGAGGATCAAGACCTGAGCTGATTATCAAGAGTTGGAAGCTTAACCAACTGTGCCACCCAGGTGCCCCTAAAGTACTTTTTCCAAAATTAAAAAGAAATTTTTAAGTAGGCTCCACGCCCAATGTGGGGGGCTTGAATTCACGACCCTGAGATCAAGCGTAGCATTCTCTAGCAACTGAGCCAGCCAGGCGCCCCCTCAAATTACTTTTAAAATTAGTATGTGATGATAATAGGGAACTACAAAATGCTATACATCTTTAGAAAATTATTTGATATTATCCACCTTTCAGTCTAGAAAATTTGACTACAGCTTTTTAAAATGTTTCAAGTTTTGCAAGATCACAAGCTAGAGCATATGATACATCTGAAATTTAGAGATGTCTGCAAATTAACAGAAAAGGAAAAAATCCAATATATATTTTCTTACTTACTACATAAAATCGGAGAAGAGGGTGTCTGCAGTGTCAAAGTGGAGCCATCTTTCCTTGTGATATTAACTCTAAAAACCAATCTGGCACGAGTGCTTTTTTTCTTGGAACCAGCAATTCCTATTCTGGCTTCAACATCAGCATTCCTCAATTTCAATATCCCTACGCAGTCCACCCTAACACACACAAAAAAAGACATTAACTGATATTTTCTGTTGTATAAATAGTACAATATTCTTAACCAAATAAGTCTCTTTTTTTTAGGGGGGGAGGGGCAGAGGGAGAAAGAGAGAATCTTCTTAAGCAAGTTTCATGTGCAGTGTGGAGTCTGACAGGGGCTCGACCTTACATCCCTGAGACCAGGACCTGAGCTGAAATCAAGAGTTGTAGGCTTAACTAACTGAGCCACCCAGGTGCCCCAAATAAGTTTCTTTTAAAAATTTTTTTGCTAATTATTAATTTTTTGAAAATGTAATACAATCATAAGGTTCAAAATTCAAAAAGTACAGAAGGGTGAATTCTGAATATTCATAATTCTTAATCTTGTCAATTTTTCATTTATAATAATAGTGGAAAAAATAGTCAAGTAAAATCACTATTTCAAAATCTGAACATAAGTAATGGTTTACAGGAGATACTTTTGACATTTTTAAATTTTAGTTTATTTTTTCTGTTTTATTTTCTTTTAAAGATTTTATTTATTTATTGGAGAGAGAGAGAGAACGAGCAAGGGAGAGGTAGAGGTAGAGGGAGAAGCAGACTCCCCACTGAGCAGGAAGCTCAATGCAGGGCTCAATCCCTGGACCCTGAGATCATGACCTGAGCCGAAGGCAGACACTTAATGGGCTGAGCCACCCAGGCGCCCCTTAATTTATTTTTTTAAAAGTATGCTCTCTACCCAACGTTGGGCTCAAACTCACAACGCTGAGATCAAGAGCCAGTCAGGCACCCCAATTGCTATTTTTTAAAAAATAAATGTATCCTCTATTTTTGCAGCTAATTCATACATTAAAATAGAAGGAATGAATTTTACTTAAAAAACAAAACAAAACAGAAGTAGGAACTGTCTCCAAAAGAATGGAACACTATATAGCCATTAAAATATATGCTATAAAATAAGATTTACTATAAGGAAAATGCTGATGGTAAGTGAAAGCAAGGTTACAAAACAGTGGGTACCGTATTATTTCAATGTTACCAGAAAAAAAGGATGGAAAGATATGTATCAAAATAGTGGTTATTGGGCTCCTGGGTGGCTCATTGGTTAAGCATCTGCCTTCAGCTCAGGTCATGATCCCAGGACCCTGGGATCGAGCCCCGCATGGGTCTCTCTGCTCAGAGTGAAGCCTACTTCTCCTTCTCCCGCAGCCTCTCCTCCAGCTTGTGTGCTCTCTCTCTCTATTTCTCTCTCTCAAAAAAAAATAGCGGTTATTTCTGGGAAGTTGGCTTTTGAGAGGTATGTTTTTAGTTTTTTATTATTATTATTCATTTTTCTTTATTATTTTTCATTGTTCTGTATTTTCAACTTATAATGAATAAGCACTATTTTTATAATCAGTAACTCTTTTCTTTCTTCCACTATATACATTTATTTTTATAATTTTCAAAAGTTAAAAAATAAGTCTTTACTAAATATTTTTCAAAATTTCCCCTTCCAATTAACCTCTTACTAACCTATTCAAAACGGCTTTCAAAAGGAAACTCAAAACTAAATAGAGAAATGTCATTAGCTATCCAATATAAATAATTACAACATAAGTCTACCCCTTTTCATATGTTTGCTGCTGTTATGGTTTAATTTTAGGATTAAAGAACCTTAACAAAAGGCTTAAGGGAAAAAATTCTTAAATTTAAATCATTAATACTTCTAATACATTTTAGGCATTGAAAATGCATAAGATGAAAAAAACATAGTCCCAGAACATACTTTTTTTAATATAGGAAAATAGAAACAGAAGGTGAATTTAGAACAACAATATGCTTTTTCACATTAAAATGGGTCAAGGTACCATGAATGGTCTCCGTCAAAGAGTTTCTAATGCAAACACTAAGAAAGCAGAATTTAGAAAAAAAAAAAAGAAAAGCAGAATTTAGGAGAGCAAATCAAATTGTTTGTAATTTTTATTTTTTAACATTACTTTTATTAATTCCAACAAGTAAATCCATATTATTTTCAAAAAAGCCAGCATTCCACCTGGCTTTTATTTCCTTGCCTTTCATCATGGGAATTCCATGGCAAAGGGCAAAAGAGTTCATTTTAACCCATTATACCATTCTGCAATAATCTATTTTTGTATTTGTAATGTTTAAAACATTTAAATAAAATACTCAAAATCTTCTTTTTTTACATTAGAAACCAAAATTTTTTTGAGCCCACTGCAAAAGTGCAATGTATACTGAAAAATTTTTTATACTAAGTACTTACGCCAGTGTCATGTTGTTGCTTGGATCAAGACCAACTTCTATAACGGTAGTGCCTTCAATGTCCACTTCTTTACAGGGAGTTGTATTTCGCCCAGTTACCCTACAGGCCTGATAAAATCCATGTGGTTTCACTCGACCAGAGTCATTACCCACAAACACTTGCAACACTACTGGCTCATTATGGCCTTCCAGCTGGAGTGAGATAACATGGAACATAAACACTAATTAGCCTTTCAAATAATCTGATTGTCAAATCAAACACTTAAGACCAAGTCCTATATTTATAACTGGATAATAATAAAGAAATCATTTAAATCCTCAAGAAAAACGAAAGTACAATATTTTCATAAAAAGGAGAGATGGCTAAGTTTCTGTACAAAATGTTTTAATTCTGTAATAATCACACTTTGATTAAAATTTTATGTTTAATGATAAATTACCATTTATAATTAATTTGTACAACCAGATGCAAATGAATACACAGTCCTTTAGGTATTTATAAATTTATGGACTGCCAAAGCATGTAGGTTGTTCAAAATTTACCACCACCACTAATGGAAAATTCACTAAATTGTGTTAGTGGCATCATTATCATCATCATCAAATGAATACACATAGTGAATTTTTTACTCTTTTAAAGCTATTTAAATAGGAAAGTGAAGTGCACCTATATAAATAAAAGGGAAATGGAGCTCATTTGCATAGATTAGATACACACACACACAACATCATGAAATCCTGGGCCAAAACATGGTTTGAAAACTGGTAGTTCAGACCAGGATCTATGGGTCCTTACAGGTCTCTAACAAGCCTTCATAAGTTATAATTTGTATGCTGAAGAATAAATAAATATTTAAAGCAGCATTTGGGAACAAATGTTTCCAATGCAGATTTTTGTTCAGGTTTATAGTTAAACCCTGAAGCTTTTAATATAGAATGCATAAAATCACAAAATAACTTGTACAATGTATACCAAAGGGCTTTAAAAAATTCATACATCTTTTCTAACCCAGTATAGCTATATCTGTGAAAAGATATCAAAATGAGGGAAATAAGCAGATAAATAAACAATCTACCGAAACCATTAGCAGTACCTAGAACACTGTCTGGCACATAAAGGGGTGCATATTTGTTGAATGAATGAATAAATAAACTTTTGAGGTCAGTCAATTCACTCCCTATCATAGTTAGACAATCTAATAATACTTCTGGCCAAAGAGTACTTAAACAAAGCATAACTTAAAGTTAGAGCAATTGGGTTAAAAATACTGACCAAACTATCAACATGTATGGTTAGACAAATATTTACAAAAAGCAAAACTGAAATTTCTTATTTACCTATTATTTGTCCTGAGTTTGGGGGATTGAGGATGGGTTGGTGTGATGAGTAGCAGAGGGATAAGGAATGATGTTGTTGACTATTAACCAACCTTATAAATAGCCACGGATAGGTTTCCTGATCCCAAGATTCTACCATTATTTCATTAAAATTTAAAATGAAAGGCAGTCCAATTGAATACTACTCAACTAACACATTTTCACAAACTGTATTTAACAAGAATTTACCATGTGACTAGCCAAAATTCCTCCGTTTAATGTTTTATAAGGGGCAGAAACACTTATTAAATATCCCCAACCCAACTCTTTTTGGTTTGTCTTCAAAGAGAAATACTCTTTCTAACAAAGTTTCCCAGGTACTGAAATTTAAGCCCCCTTTTTTCATTTAGTCTAAATTATGAAAAGATGAAGATTCAGTTGATATCCTATTTCTTAAACTGAAGACTTAAATTATTTATCAACCCATTCTTTTCTGAGATGAACAGTCCTGATTTCTTTGGCCATCTCAAAAACCTTATTTTCCAAGTTCATAGTAATTTCTGTAATATTTTTTTCATTCACTTTAAAATTTCTTCTTAAATATTAAGTTTGGGAAGGAATAAATACAGTTGCTACCTATATCAAATATAAGGAGAACATAATTCATGATTTCCAGATATTTATCAGAATACATTCTCACCTCCTCTTTCATCTAAGCTAAAATTCAAATGACATCAAAGTAACAATATCGGGCTTAGGATTCAGTTTTGCTTTAATTTCCATTATATACACCTAGCAATTCTACCATTCTGTTGTAGGCAGCTTTTGCTGGTTAAAAACAAAACTGGAGGCGCCTGGGTGGCTCAGTTGGTTGAGCGACTGCCTTAGGCTCGGGTCATGGTCCCGGAGTCCTGGGATCGAGTCCCACATTGGGCTCCCGGGTTGGCGGGGAGCCTGCTTCTCCCTCTGACCCTCTCCCCTCTCATGCTGTTTCTCTCTCTCTCTCTTTCTCTCAAATAAATAAATAAATAAAATCTTTAAAAAAATAAAAACAAAAATAAAAACAAAACTGGAGAAATTCTTTGTATATTGCTAAATAAAATCAGTACCTTTACTGTAGGAAAGCCTTGCTGTGTTCTATCCTTTACTGAGCCACGGCTACCCTCAGTCAGGTACCGAGCTCTATGCTGGGTCTCAGGCTGTACAACTATCTTCAACTCCTTTCCCTCACTTTTAACAGGATACTGTCCACACAACATAGGGCTCTTCTTTACTCCACTTCCTTTTTGGTTTTCCAATGTTCTGAGAAGTCAAAGCACAACATGGAAAAAGTATCAAAAAGAGTTTTTTTCTACAAAAGTCATCTAAGATAAAGGAAGAAACAGGATAGGCAGTACATTAAAAACAACTGATTATCTTACTGACAATATACAGCCTAATGGAAGATACATTCCATAAGCAAACTATCTCAAAATTTTGTAGTAAAATTTAACTATACAGTGCAAAAATAAAAAATGCATATGTGCGGAGGGGGAGAAGAACCATGAGAGACAATGGACTCTGAAAAACAAACTGAGGGTTCTAGAGGGGAGGGGGGTGGGAGGATGGGTTAGCCTGGTGATGGGTATTGAGGAGGGCACGTTCTGCATGGAGCACTGGATGTTATGCAGAAACAATGAATCATGGAACACTATATCTAAAACTAATGATGTAATGTATGGGGATTAACATAACAATAAAAAAATTAAAAAAAATGCATATGTGTGGTAGGAGAAGGGGAGGAAGACTGAACGTAATAAGCCAGGAATAACAGGTAAGAGAATAGCTGATGTCATTATAACCTTTCACATTGTTCTTCAGTCAAAACAAATTTTAAAGCTACAAGATTAACTATCATTATCTTCTAATCAGACTTGCAAAGCAAAAGAAAAGTGGGAGTAACAAAAAAAATAAATAAATAAACAAAAGGCCTTAATAAAACAATTAAGAGTACATGTAGCATACATATTCTTTTGGATATCTTTCTCAGGAAAATTTTTCTGAAAAAATTATAATAAAAAAATCAGTGATCCAATTTTTATTGGGAAATTAGGTTTACTCTAAAAATCTTTCTTAGAAGTGTAATTTTTCAGACTATTTTTATTTGTGATTAAATAATTAAAGACCTTAGCATATAAAATCTTTATAAGCTGGGCTTTACAGATAGGAAATCAATTTTTTTTTTTTTTTTAAGATTTTAGTCATTTATTTGACAGAGAGAGACACAGCAAGAGAGGGAACACAAGCATGGGGAGTGGGAGAGGGAGAAGCAGGCTTTTCGCGGAGCAGAGAGCCCGACGCGGGGCTCGATCCCAGGACTCCGGGATCATGACCTGAGCCGAAGGCAGACGCTTAACGACTGAGCCACCCAGGCACCCCAGGAAATCTAGTTTTTAATTGTATTTCTTTTTAAATTTTTTTTATTTTTAAAATTTGTATTTCTAATATTTGTTTATCATGCATTTGCTATGTGGAATGTATGTTCAAAGAAAAATACTTCAAATGGTGGTTAGGACTTTAGGTCAATACATTTAATCTGAAGCATTGCAAATGTGACAAATACAAAACAATACTATTAGTTTTAAAATACATTTAAAATTATCCATGTATGGGGTGCCTGGGTGGCTCAGTTTTAAAGTGTCTGCCTTCGGCTCAGGTCATGATCCCAGGGTCCTGGGATCAAGCCCCACATTGGGCTCTCTGCTCAGTGGGAAGCCTGCTTCTCCCTCTCCCATTCCCCTTGCTTGTGTTCCCTCTCTCACTGTCTCTCTCTCTGTCAAATAAATAAATAATCTTTTTAAAAAATTTAAAAAATTAAAATTATCCACGTCCATTTTTTTTAAAGATGTTATTCATTTGAGAGAAAGTGAGTGAGACAGAGAGAGAGAGAGAGCATGAGCAGTGGGAGGGACAGAGGGAGAGAGAGAGAAGCAGACTCCTGGCTGAGAGGAGCAGGGAGCTCGAGACAGGTCTCGATCCCAGGACCTTGGAATGATGACCTGGGCCAAAAGCAGACGCTTAAGTGACTGAGCCACCCAGGCACCCCTACCCATGTACATTTTAAAATAGAGTCAGAGGGGATCCTGGGTGGCTCAGTCAATTAAGGTTGGACTCTTGGTTTCGGCTCAGGTCATAATCTCAGGTTCGTGAGATCAGCCCTGCATGGGGCTCTGTGCTCAGTGGGGAGTCTGCTTGAGATTCTCTCCATCTCCCTCTGCCCCTCCCCCCTCAAATGAATAGATAAATCTTAAAAATAATATAAAATGTCATGGCCTATATTGCTTTCTGTATGACTCACACTGAAAATACAGGAGCCAAGAGATGACTGTGGACAAAAATCTCCAAAAGCAAACAGGTCCCAAGAGGAACATTATGAATTCAAAGAAGAACAACGGTGGCTAAGAAGCCTTAAAAATGGCCCTAAGGTTTAACCCTCCATCTCTAACCAAGTTGTTGCCTCTATTACCAATAACAAAAAGAGGAAATATTGGGGCGCCTGGGTGACTCAGTCATTAAGCGTCTGCCTTTGGCTCAGGTCATGATCCCAGGGTCCTGGGATTGAGCCCCGCATCGGGCTCCCTCCTCCATGGGAAGCCTGCTTCTCCCTCTCCCACTCCCCCTGCTTGTGTTCCCTTTCTCGCTGTGTCTCTCTCTGTCAAAATAAATAAATAAAATCTTTAAAAAAAAAAAAAAGAGCAAATATTATATTCTCAATGGAACCAGGGACTGGAGTGAACCTCATGGCTAGGAAAGGGACACAAGAATGGAGAAAAGAAGGAATGCAAAGGAATGGGTGAAGACTGACAAGATAAGTGGGAGAGTTCTGAGGGCTAGTACTGTGCTCCATCATCTTCATATTCCCTGAATCCTGCATAATTCCTGAAACCGAAGGTGCTGAGAAAATAGTCCTTGTTGAAGGCAAATAGGAAAAAGGAACAAAGAAGGAAAGAAGAAAAAAGAGCACCTATTTTAATGTAAGATGAGAAAGACTGGATCCTAACTGGCCAAAGAATGCCATTCATGTAAGTTTGACATACGTAAGTCAAAGATTACCTGTGTAACTCATTTAAAAGGCCCTAGAAGAATAAATTCTACGAATCAAAGAGTTGAAACTGGAACAATGGGCAACAAATCCTATTTTCCTTTTCATCTTTCTGGGCAGAAATTCAAACATTTGCTTTCAATACAATGTGCTCTCAATACATTTGCTCTTATCTATGAAAACCGACAATGGTATCATTTTTTACTTATTTTAAAACCAAAGCAAAAATATTCGCTTACAGAAACTATGTAAAAACACCCCCCAAATATTCACTGAAAAGAAAATACAGCAAAATGCTAAAAGCAGTTGTACTGAGTGACTAGATTATGGGTTATTTGTTTTCTTCTATTTTTCCAAATGTTTGTAATTAATATGTATTAATTTTATAATAAGAAAAGGGAACACTTAGTTTGAAATATAAGGAAAATTTAGCATATGTCAATGAATTTGGCAAGATACAGTTTTTATATTCACTTATGCTAGCCAAGCTAATATTTATGAGGATAAACAGATGAATACGAGTTCTACTATTTCAGTAAAACAAAATATTTCATTTGGGATGAAGGCTGCTAAGTGAGTTGACAAGTATACATATTCTTAAAAAAGAATAGTCCATGTAACTAAACAACTTCTGAAATGATACTTTTAAAAGCCCTCAAGACTATCTTTATTCTCTAAAGCTTAAATGTAAAGATGGAATACATATATATATTTAGATCTTTAGACATGTAAAAAATGAAAATGTCAACTAATCCTTGGAAAAGTAGTCAATTAAATTACTAATTTTTAAGGCATGATGGCTTAAGAACAAACAAGAAAGTAGCAGTTAATTGTATGGGATTTTACTTTTAAATGACATCTAAAAGGTAAATCCAGTTTTGGCATACTCTTCAGAAGTCTTAAGATGACATTCTAATTCCTTTGTGTTACACATCCTTTTGGTTGTCTACGTCACAAAAAAATAATTTCTACCACAAAATGCCTAAAAAGGGTTTCACATCCAGATGACATCATGTCTTAATTTCTATAAATATCTAGAAGAGATATAGGGCTACTGATTCTCAGGACATTTAGTTGAAGAATTTAAGAATGACATAGCTAGGAATGTTTAAATACTAAGTAGTTCCTTTTCAAATGATTTTGTTTTCTTAATAAACTTTAACTTTTATATAATATTTTAATTATACAAAAATGCTATTGCCATCTTGAAGATCAATAAAACTGCTGTATACAACATATTTGAGAGTATATTTCCTATAATTTAGCATTATAGAAATTGTAAATATATGGCACATTAGATCTAAGGCTATATATACCTTATCCCTCAAAAGATTTCTAAATTTCTTTCATGTTTCTAGAACCTTTCTTGTTGAAGAATATAGGACGTTAGTTTGAGATCCTCTTAATAACTGCTTTGAAAAGCCTATTTTTCTATATATTTACATAAACTTTTATCCTCTCCTTGATATAGTTCTTATAAATTCAAAATGAAAACTTCTTCCATCATGTCTATTTGCTAGTGCCAAATATTTTTCCATTACCTAAGAAGCTGGACATTTCTTCTGCTGCTTGATGAGTTTCTGTTCCATGAATTATTTCATGAGAGATTTTTGTCTTGACAAATGTTATTATACTTTCCCTGGGTAACCTCAAATCATTTCTAAGATATATCTATCATACAAAAGCAGAAGCAGAAAAGATGTAGGTCAAGATATCTCTTTAATAGGAACTGCAAATCATATGTGTTGACTAACCCTATGTCAAAATTTTATTTGTTCATTTGGATCTTTAACATTTATTTCAATATAAAAATGAAAATCTCTCTTCTGGAACTTAAAAAAAAATTTTTTTTTTTTTGCCTTGAAGCCCAAATAAACACCCGTATTTAATGACAGATACACATGAGCCTTTTAAATCTGTGCAACTATGTTTCAGAGCATTATTCTACAGGTACTAGTTGTACAAATATGTTCTAGAATTGACTCTGCTAAGGGCAACATTTTAGGAAAGGGTATATCTTTTTTTTTTTTTTAAGATAATTTCCTAATCTGGACTTTCTAAAAAGAAAAAACATTCAAATGTTTACTTTTATTTAACTACATCACCCCAAAGAAGTTCTAAGTGAGAGGAGAAAAGAAAACAGTATAGAATAATTACACTTAAATGGTAGATAAATGGTAGCTATTACTTTAAAAATGTACTGACAGAATATTTAAGAACAAGATTAATGTACATTAAAAAATATTCTCCACAATACTCAACCAGATCTCTAACTTAAAAGATATGAATGATGTCATCAAGTAGTAAACCAACCTAACGCTTCTCCATCACTCTCTGTAACAACCTGAAATTGTAGGAGGTTCTGGATCAACTAAAGACCATATGCTGCCTCCCGAAGAGTAATCTCTCAAAATCCACTGAGTTAAATTTTATCAAATTATGTTGAACGTACTATAGGAAAATCTAATTTAAAAAGTCTAGCAATTAAATATAATAAAAGTACTAAAGGAATTAAGAAGTTAAAAATAAGTCATAGTATTCTATACTATAGCAATAAATATTGTGTACTACGGCCACTGAAATATATTTATATGCAGATATATTTATAGTGAGTGCTGTGAACTGGCAGAGATGAATGAAAACTCAAACATGTACCATGACCTGTCCTATCACCCTTCCAGTACATAAACCCAGATTCACAGGAAAAAAAATCAGTGATATATTTTTTAAAAAATATCAGCACAATGTATCAAAGAAAAAGCTTAAAATAAATACATGAATCTAAATGATGAGAATCAAACCATCAATTTAGTTTTTTCTTGTTTTCATCAAAAGAAAAAAGTCTAAAATCCTCATAGAAATGGAAATGGGTTGAAGCATATGGGGAGACAACATGAAAGAACACAAACTAGCCCTTTTCAAATGTTTTGAGTTAACTACGGCCATTACACTCTAGTTATTTCTCTGAGTAAAAATATTTTTAAATCCTTTTAAAATACAAATCCATTTGTGAAATTTAAGTTATTTCAAAACAGATTATTTTCTACTAATCATACCCATAATAAGATACCTATTGCTAAAATCTATTAATGTTTTTCTCTAGTGAAACTTGGTAATTTTAAATTTGAATTTTCATGTATCTCAATGATAAAATCAGTATCTCTGCTTTATATGCACACTTGAATTGAGCAATTACAAAAACTGGGGAATGATTGATTTATTTATTTTTTGTTTTGTTTTGCACAATGGTGATAGAACTTTAAAAAATGTGAATACCAACCCATTTCCTGCTTTTGAGTTGCCTTTGTTGTCCGTGGTAAGCTGAGAAAGCACATAGTGAGGGGCTTTGGCACTGTCGGCATCAAATATATCCATGTTAGATTCTTCACAATCTCGTCGTTTGACCCCCGGCCTCTGCTTTGGATTTCGTTTTCGTGATTTACGAGGTACCTCAGTGTTATCATTGTAGGAACTGGTGCTCATGTTACTGAAGTTGGAGGGGGAATCCTCCATCCACATACTGCAGCTCTGCTCTGATTCCAATCCACACCCCTCATCCTGGCAGGACATCCGACTGTTATCCAGCAAGTCCTCAGGTGGTGGTGAGATGTACAAGACTGTGTGCCTCTTCGGTGTTGATGGATGCTGCTGAACTGTGTTACTGGTTAACTGCTTTTCACTTACCCCTCTGTTACTTACCCCCAAGGCTGAGGAGCAGCTCTCCACTTGCATAGCCTTGCTGTCGGTGACTGAGGTAGAATAAATGGTAGGGCTGGAAGAGGTGGTAAAGGAGCTGCAAGCACCGCCCATGGAGGAAGAGGAGGGAGCTGAAGAAGCATCTGCGGTGTACAATTTAAGAGTAAATACACTATACATATTTTCACCTATGCTGGCTAGCAGTCCCATTGAAAATGTGATTCGTGAACTGATTGTTTTTCCCCAAAATGAATAGTTGGAATTTGGTTAAGTTTTAGAATATAAATGCTTCAAGCAATACAAGGCCTAAAAAAATGCAATTTTAAAAAATGCCCAAATAGCGATATTTTACTTGTGCTATAATTGATAGATTTTTAAAAATCTAATTTAATGTTTTAAGCTGTAAAGCAAGAATAAAGCTTTTATTGCCTCAGCTGGATGTTCTGTTGAATTTTAATCATTTAAAATAATAAAGAAAACCCCAATATGAAATATATGCTTGTGGTCCACATTCAATGCCAATTAAATAATCCATTATAGAATTTGAAAAGTGGGACTGTGCTTAGCCACAAAATATTAAAATAAGTTTCTAACCTATGAAGCAGAGAACTACAGGTCATTTTTAATGCAGACACTCCCTGCTTCAGAGGCAAATCCTGGAATAAAAATATGAGAAAATAAATGAGAAAAGAGCTGCTGATTATTCCAGATATCAATTATAAAATGAGAAATAAATAGAAAAATTATAATCAACTGAATTGGAGGCAAAATGGAACTGGTACCGTCACTATGATTGTTGTAAAATCTAGAATAAAAGTGAAAAAAGTTTGATTTGGAATATGCTGGGCTGTGGAAGATAAGGAAGTTAACCACTAAGGGTATCCAGAAGCTGGAAATGGCAGTTCAAAACCATAATCTCTAAAATAAATAAATCCATCCTTTATGGGAGAATTAATAAGTAGAGTAAGGACTGATTATTGGATGGATTTCTCTTACAAAGTACTTGATTACACACTCAGCAATTGTTTACCACTATTGATTTCCTCTCTCTTTCAAGGGCCTGCTTGATTTTAACCATTAAGGGAATTTCTTAATATAAGTAACAGTAACTTTTATTGACTGAAGCCTAACAGAAAAAGAGTTAAACAAGAAATTCTAGTGCTGGGGAAGCACTAAAATTAGTTTCTATAAAAAGGTCTTTTACAAAGCCATTTATTTATTATGCCTAGCAAGAAAGATTTAAGTAGATCTTTTCAAAACATGTGCCAACTGGCAGAACAGCTTGTTGAAAAATACTACTACTTTAAGCCTTTATAGCACAACCTCAAAGGCACACTAATAATGTTAAGGTTGGAAGTTGTCAGTTCTTAAAATTTTAGAAATACCATTTGATCTTGTATAAGACATGGGAAGGTTCATAATCATACACACATAAAACTAAAAATAGGTAACATGGGACAGAGAGCTAAAAGATATGTTTAAATCTAAAATCAGTTTTTATCTATAGCCAAGTGTGCCACTGTGTTACAGTGGTAGGATAAAATTTAAAACTGATGTGCAGTCATTGGAATTGCAATATTCTTATCAATTATAATCTAAACAGTGAATGTAAGAACGCCAGTGTTCAGATAATCAAAAGCCAAGTGCCAAAGATCTATTTTTAAATTAAAAACATGTACCAGAACACTTAAGTCATTTGAAAGAGCTAAATTCACCCATAATTTCTCACTGCTGTCAAGGCTGAAGAGCATAATAATTAATATTAGCCATTAACGATGTGATCTACATAATGTCACATGGAAATATTTTTCCCAACTACCAGGAGTCAAAGAACCTAGGGCAATTAGATGATACCAGTTCCATTTTCCAGTTTGTATCTTTGTCAAATGCAGTAGCTGAAATTGGAAAATTCAGTCACTTTAAACTGCATTCCAATTTAAAGAAAAATTTATCAATTTCGTATCATGCATTAATGCAATGTTTTCTTAGTAAATAAATATTTTAAAAAGATTTGTAAAAACTACAAAATCTAGATGCTAATGTCAGTGACAGTTTAGGAGCTGATTTGTAGCCACTTTGGGTTTAAACAACAAGTTTTTTCCTTGTTTTTTTGAAAAATACTATAAAAATCATTTTTAAAATAGAGAAGGTATTATGTATAACATTCCTCCATCTGTTCCAACTATTGGCAAAAATGAAACTAAATTTGTGTGTGTGTATAAGCCTATGTTCTTCATCTTCAGAGAAATAAAAGTACGCAGCATGCAGAATTTGCAGTGGAACACACAAAACATGCAGCATGAATGCTGTGAACGTGTATTTCTATGAAGCGGCTTTCCCCCACCCACCTTTTTTTAATCTAAGTATCATGCACATGAGAATGCAGAATATGAACATCTCAGGGATCCCTGTCCATGACAGATGGAAAGTACTGGTGAAAAGTAATCATGAACTCAAAAGCAAGTTATGTGATATTCATGAATTTAATATGCAAGACATAGCCTAGCATTGCTCTTAAAGGTATCTATGATTTTATCTTGCACATCTTATCAAAGCAATCATGGTTATAAAACCCAATTGATATAATCATACATAAATGTCTGTTCTGGGACAGGTATGCCAAGCTGTGATCTCATACCCTACATAAATTAAAATATTCTATACATTTTCCCTGGACACCTAACATACAATTTTTATATTTTACCTGCAGTTTCCTGGATATACTTATTAAATAAAAAAGTTCATTAGCACAAAACTATGAAACTGAAAACATAAACTCTGTCAGAAGACAGCAGTAAGCATCCTTTAATTAAAAAATATTATTACTTTTTAAAGCCTATCTCAGTTTGAGCCTAAATTACAAAAGATTCTATTCATTTTAAGACTATAACAAGTAAGACAAATTTTTAAAACTATAAAACTCTTTACAACAATATCACCGTTACGTTGATAATGACGATAATGGTGTATAAAATCCTTCACATAAAGATGTTTTACATTTTGGTTAGCAAGACATCACCTAAGTGTAATAATAATGCCAAATGAGGTGGTGAAGTGTAGAATAAAAACTATGGGCCCTTTCTTTTTTTTTTTTTTTTTTTTTTTAAACTATGGGCCCTTTCTAAGATCTTTCTTAGACCCTCCCAAAACCTAACAAAACCTAACTTGCATGTAGTAAAAATTTAAATTTTTTATTAAATTGATTAATTGGAAGCCAATATTTGAGAACTATGTTGAATTATATTAAAGTTATATTGGCCAATATATTGGCCCAAAAATATATCTTACTATAATAGCATTATCTGATACAGGGAAGGGTTTAGAAGTAACTTAAGAGTTTAGAGGTAACTATTTGCTATTTCTACAAAGAGTGTGCTAAAAACTTTCTTTCTTGAAACTATATATAAACCAAATTATCTACTTGCGTATTAATCCATAAATTTACTAAGAATAAAAAATCCTTAATATTATCTATTAAAAATACATTAAATTATATCAAAAACATTTTAGATTTCTAAACACAAATTTCTCATTCCCAAGCAGTCCCAGAAAAGCACTCAAGAACATTACTGGGAATACTCTAAATGTACTTAAAATATCTACAAAGACCTTTTTAAGTCACTATATAATTAAATATCAAGAAACAGCTTAATTGACTTTCTACAGAACTAAAATGCTAATGTAATCCTGCCTCATCTATATATTCTTTTTTATTTTTAAATTGTTATAAACAAAATATGCTAACTACCCTTCCCCCCTTTTTTGGTTTTGAGTCTCTTTCTGTTAGGAATGTATAGACTATGTTTCACTGCTGCATATTAAAAGTACAAAAACTCCAAAAAAATTTTTTTAATAATTGCTTTTATTTTCTAAGCAGAATAGTTGTAATGTATTTCTATTTTATACCTTTATAATTTTATTTGTTCTTTTATTTTTTATTCAAATTCATTTACTTAACATATAATGTATTATTTATTTCAGGGGTATAGGTCTGTGATTCATCAGTTTATTTGTTCTTTTAAATCCCTTACCAATCCTTTGCAAAGTTGTCAGTTTTTCTTAAAATTTTTTCTTAAAATTATTCTTTTACCTAAGTAACACATGAATAAATTTTTCATTTTTTTCTTTTACGAAAAAATTATCTTTGAACCTAGAGGAATTTTATTTTTCCATAAACTTTTTTGTGACTAGAGAGCATGGTGAACGAAAGGGAAAACCGTTTCTACATTTACTAATGAAAATTTACAATTTTAAAAGAATACATTAATTCTAAAATGTGTAAGTGAAAGGAAGAATCACATCTATAGTGTTCTATGTCTAAGTCTAATAATTCTATTATTAGCAGTAGCCAATTACTAGACCAAATGCCAGTAATGATGGTGAATATAAGTTGTATATTATATGCTTTTAAGAACTGATGGAATCATTAAGGTTCACTATGAATATTCAAAGTAGTTGGGATAAGGAGAATAGCAGATAATGCCTACATAGATATCCCAGAATTTCTAAGTATTATTAATTTGATGAGAAAGATGAAAATGGACTTTTAAATGCTACCACATACAGACACTTGTGTAGATTTTATATACTCCTTGCTTAAACTATATTTTAAAATTAAGAACTATTATAGTTCTAGTTTTGTGAACCAGAAATTAATTACCATATCATTTTAGTGCTTAAAATACCATAAAAAAAAAAGGATAACACTTTATATGGAACTAACTAAACTTTTTATGGAAAGCTTTGAAATTGGAAATATTCTTTAAAGTCCTCAAAAGAAACAAATACCTTTCACTAATTTAAAATATGTGACAGCAATGGCATTTAACTGAGCTTCCAAGATAAAAATGTGATCCCTAGTATTTAAATATGCACATATATTTTATAACTTTTCAACATCAGGGCAAAATCAGTTGAGCTTCCTAACAAAGTCATTAAAAGCCATAAAATTTTGCAAGTGTGCTTAAGTGAACCAATAGTGGAACGGAGAAGGAGTAAACCATTGACTGTTCAGAAAATAATCTTAAAAAACAATCCAGATATTTGGAAACATTTCTGGTCTAAAATACTTATTGTTCAAACTTAGTTATCCTTTTTAAGTATTTCATTTTCTTTCTGGTAACAATGACTTCAAATCTAAACATCTTGCCTGATAAAAGTCACCAGATACAAGGACATAATTTTAGATCAAAGAAGAAAGATATTGAGAGAAAAAAATTGTAAGGCCAACATTCATGTTGCTAAGGGATTGAAAAATCTAGAACACACAAAGTGGCTGCAAACCTGCTTTGTCAACACCTTACATGCCAACCTTCGTTTTCTACTTTTCTTCTTCTTCTTCTTATAGTATTAATGTAAAGTTTAAAACTTTACAAAAAGTTTTTAGTTTCAATCAGTATCAATCCACTATTTAGAAACAAAAAAAGAAAGGAAGGAAGGAAGAAAGAAAGAAAGAAAAAAAGACTTATGAAGAAGTCTGAAAACGAGACCGACCTATACCCTGGGTGAGATTGGATGGGTTAAGTGTCTCTGGCACTATTTGTCTTCACTATTGACAGACACTGTCACACAACCCACCACACGATGCCTGTCTCTGAATGGCGAAGCTAGAATGCAAGTTAAGTGTATTAATAGAAAAAACAACTAGCATCCCAGCATATAAAATAAGCAATCCAGATTACTTTACCAAAAACAAAAACAAAAAACAAAATTGTAGGGTTGATCATTTAATTTACATGTTTAACAATTTCAATTTCCATTTGTACTTTTCCCACCCAACATAAGCTTACATGCCACAATAAGCAATGTTTTAAAACAAACTTTAAAAAAATTAAATTATCAACATCCAAATAAATGCATGTGGAAAAATTTCTTATCCAAAATTTTTGTTAACTCATATTCACCAATGTGTTCTGTATACTAATGCAATCTAATCCATAAGCCAGAATGCCCTCTCTCAGGTGTTTTTAGGTTGTGCCTTTACCCAAATTCCTTTAAAGAGTAGAAGAGAATACGCTCTGATCAAAACACTCAAGCAGAAAGAAATATCTGTATTTTATTTTATTTTTTTCAAGATTTTATTTATTGGAGAGAGAGAGGGAGAGAGAGCGATCGATGTGCAAGGAGCATGAGCAGGGTGGAGGGGCAGAGGAAGAAGCTGACTCTGCTGAGCAGGGAGGCCTACTCAGGGCTCAATCCCAGGACCCTGGGATCATGACCTGAGCCCAAGGGAACTGCTTAACTGACTGAGCCACCCAGGCGCCCCAGAAATTTCTGTATTTTAGCAGCAAAAGAATCTTTTCATTTCTCAGGCCAACTTCCACATATGTCCTCATACCCCTCAAAAAAAGTTAACAATTTTCACTTTTAAATTAGATATGCTATTGTACATAAAACGGTTGATCCTAGAGGCTCTATTTTAAAAAATAATTATTAGCACTATTGCTGAAGCTGAAAGACTTGTTACTGATTTATTGGAAACCATCTTTTTCTTCCCCAGTCCATCAAATTGCCAATCAGGGTTCTAATACTACACAATAATTATTCTCCCATTTTTAATCTAAATTCTCCTAAAATAATTATTTTTACCTTGTCAGAGTACGGGGAGGGGAAGAGGGAAAAGGAGAGAGAGAATCTTAAGCAGGCTCCATACCCAGCACAGAGCCTGATGCAGGGCTCAATCTCACTACCCTGAGATCATGACCTGAGCTGAAATCAAGAGTCAGATGCTTAACCGAATGAGCCACCCAGGTGCCCCTATTCACAGGATGTTTATTAAAGAATGTTAACCGAAAAATAAAATGCTCACAAAATTTGTAAGTGTCCTGACATTTATAGCAATGCTTTAAACATATCTTTTGTCTTATTCAATCCTAAGTATCTAAGCACAGTGTAAAATATGTACTAGGTATATATTATGCAATTTGGTTTTTAAATCCTTTCCTGTTGGAAAAGAAAGATGCTTTCTAACATCCAGTGATTTAAGTACTACTGGATAGCATCACTGGTCAATACTGGGTGAAGGGACTAAAGCCCAGAAAGAATCCTTTACCTCAAAGCAATTAAAGATAAAAGGGGATAATTACACTAGCCGATAACTATATTTATTACATTGTCAAAGACCCCAAGAAGTACAGGCTGAAGAAAAAAAAAAGACAACTATTCAACTATTTTACTACTTGAAAGAGAACATTACGTTAATACAAAAACAGAGATTATCACTATATTAACTTAGATAAGGGATTTAGAGAAAAACAGTTCTGAACAATGCTATATGAAGGTCACCTCAATGCTTTATCATGCAATACATTTTAATATATTTAGATTAAATAATAAAGGTACTCCTGTCAACTCTAGTCCAATGTCTTCACATTTTTTTAGAGGAGACCAAAAAGGGGAAAGAAAATACTATTTGTATCATTAAAATCTTGTAATTTAATTACTTGGGTTTTACACCTGGGTCTGGATTAGAGTGGATATTAGATCCAACTGCAGACAAAACAAAGTGTCTAAGCAAAAAACAGAAGGGAGGTCATATATTGCTCTACTAGGAGTTTTGATACCTGATCGTGCAAATGTATCACTTCATTAAAAAAAAAAAAGTGGGAAGAGAATTCTAGGAACTAGAACTCTTTAATAGTCACCTTTTAGAATCATCCCTTTGGGAAATGTCTATTCTCCCCATGACTCATCATCTTCTATCAATGTCTCTTTTATATACAAGGGCTCCTATTAAGAGAGTGTCAACATGAAAGAATAAGTCAGAATGTAAATACAATGGCCCATGTGCAGCTCTATCTTGGGTGACAGGCAAAATTTCAAAGGTAAAAAACAGACTGGGTGGGAATGGAAAGAAAGAAGCAAAATAAGGTTAAAAAGTTTATTTTTATAAAAATAAGACCGACTTTTTAAAACCTTACAAATGAAAGGAGTAACTCATGTGGGAGGAAAGTGAATGTTTACTGAATGATCACTAATTGTCAGGTAATGTTAAGTATTTTACATATCTATCTTTATAATAACCTTAAGAAAAAGTTGGTGTTAGTGTCTAGTTACAGGGGTAATATTATACATTTATTTAACCTCCACAAAATTCTGTCTATATGATAGAAATGATAGGACAGCAATCAGATTCAAGTTAGATCCTTATGATACCAAAACCCATACTAATTTTATATTTCATATGTGGGAAAAATAAATAAATAGAAATAAAACTATAATACGTGTGTGTGTGTGTGTGTGTGTATTATATCTAGATTATGCCCGTACAGGCCTGGCACTTTGAGGTGCTTTCTCAGTTATTTTCTATTTAATTTCATTGACAATAACACCTTTTCATGAAGGAAGGACACACGGGAAATGAATTTTCCTCAGTGGGCTAAATAAATATTACTGATGGACATCTACTTGCATTTATTGATGAAAAGGTAATGTACCCTCACTTATGCCAAAAATAAATTCATCATGTATCTAATATATCTCAGGCCTTTATTACTTTTTAAGAGCACAGTTCATTGAACATTTTGACTTATTTTAATCATCTGCCACATGGTATTTTTAAAATTATGAAATATTTAAAACGAAAACCCATGTTTCCTCTGCTCATATTTTAACAAATGCTAACATTTTACTACATATGATTTTATTTTTTTTTAAGATTTTATTTATTTGAGAGAGTAAGAAAGCACAAGTAGGGGGGAGCAGCAGAGGGAGAGGGAGAAGCAGGCTCCCTGCTGAGCAGGGGCTCAATCCCAGGACTCTGGGATCAGGACCTGAGTTGAGGACAGAAGCTTAACCTTAACCAACTGAGCCACCCAGGCTCTCTAAGCTCTGACTTATTTCTGAATTAATCATTATGTCCCAAATTTGCTTATGCTTTTCATTTTAATAATGCAGATGTTAACATAAATCTATACATACATACATACATATTTCTATATGTATAAATGTATACCCATTTAGATTTACAATATAATTTCAGTAAAAAGACAGAATTAGGAGTAGAGTTTTTAAACCTATTTGCAACATTTTTGTAACTAGAATCTGACTTCCTTCTGGAAGGGGTCCAGTTTTCTAGCAAATGTAGAAATGGCCATAGGAATAAACACGATCAACTCACGTTGTAGCTCACAACATCAACACATAGATTACAGAGGTGAATCACCTTTCCTGCTAATGAGCTTTGGGTTTAATTTTAGGAATACTATACTACATAAATGGCCAAAATTCTGAAGTATGTTTACCTCATTAACTTAGGACAGCAATCAAAGGCAAATGTGCTCCTCAAAATTTATTCAACTCAAAAAAATACAAATTACATATCCGTAAATACTTTCTAACACTAGTAAATAAATTATAATAAATTCAAAGGACTATGCAATTCTGTTGCTGTGAATCACTGTTATTAAAACTTAATGTTCTCCTAGAAATCATATTCCAATTTCATAGACCCTGAAACTTGCAAAATTAAAGGGGTATATGGCTTTTCCAAGTCAATATCCTACACACTGCTTAGTCCAGGAACTACTGTTATCTAAGTGAAGTAATAGCACACAATTTCCTGAAGTACAATGGCAAGAAGAAAAGAACTTAGACCCCAGCAGGAAAGAAGAGAGGTATCTTGTGCCTGAAAGAATTGAGATATGATGATATGCAAATTGTCTAGCACAATTTCTATTACACAGTAGGAACTCAAAAATGTAACTTACATTTTCTTCAACTCATTTTTTGTACTGCTCTGTTGTTATGGATGGTTTAGAAATTCCTATAATTTTATTAGATGATTAAGATGTCTAAAACAAATTAAAGCATAGCTGTTCTTTGGTAACAGGACATTAATTTAGCTCTCTAGCGTCCTCTCCTCCAATATAAATAGCACTCAATTAAGTTCTTTCAGTACAGAAAATACCTGTTAGGTACTTGCGATTTATTAACTGCTGTGGCATAAAATTCAAAGCACTATTGAATAAGTCTCTCTCTTCCAACAGAAAAGTTTATTATATGGATCACTTCATGTAAAGTTATTAACTAAAATTACAGCCTTTAAAAACCTCCAGTGATCTAACTAGTGGAGATATTCAACATGTATTTCTATTATACATGCTTAATCTGTGTGTACACCTATACATGTTAAAAAGTGCTACAAAGTATCAGTATCCTGAGACTGTATTACTTCTTAAAAAAGTATTAATATATAATTACTGAAAGTAAAACAGCAATTTTATGAAAACAACTAACAAAAGAATCACTAACTAGTTATTAAGATTCTCTGGCTGAATTATAAAACTTATCGTTTGTTTAGTTCACTGTTTATCTCAAGAATTAGAATAAAAATTTTAAAGAAACTTGAAACAGTTACCTTAGCAAAGTCATATTTTGATACAAACTAATAAACATAATGCCATATCCCAAAATGAAGACAGAGTCTAGGATAGAGTAAGAAAATAAACTGATTTCTTAAAATGAAGATTAAAGTTTATTGTTCACTTCTGTGAAAGACTTCCTATTTTAATTAAATGAAGCAAATCTAAGCATTAAAAACTATAAACATATAAGTAGATTTTAAAAAATACTTGATTGGTATAGGAGTTATCTATCAATAAATCTGTTATTTAAGAAAAATGTCTGCCATATCTCTTTGCAAAAACTCCCCAAACTCTGGTGTAACTGTGTTAGTTCTTCTAAATAATACTTGGATTTTAGCTCTTTATAACCTATACTATAGGATTCCCCCCCTAAAAAAAAACAAACCAAAAGAATCCTTTTACAGTATGCATTTCTTGAGCAACTCCTTATTTTGCCAAAAATGCCATTAATTCATTTGGATAACTTTGTGTTAGGAAAATGGCCCCTGTCTTAACTACTGAGAACCTACAATACTGTTCAGAAAGTCTGTATTTCTGAAACTTATTCATTCACATATTGAACCTCAAACTCTTAAATACCTTTCTAGTGGGACAAAAGCAAAGGGCTTCAAAAAATGAGAAGGAGTACAAAGTTCATACTGGTGATTCTCAACTATATCTCCCAGCTTTTGACACTTGGCCCACGGAGTGGGGAGGAGTTCTGTAGAAGTAAGCCCTCTTTCTCCCAGCCCCAAACCTGGAACTTACCCGATAAAAAGATGTTATATAAAAGTGTGAATAGTACAGAGGCAGAAAAAGGCTTGAGAGATATTCTTTTATCCAATATTCTGGATTGTGGATTAGCAGCATCATGTTTATTCATTCCCTCAGTAATATGTAAAGGGAAAAAAATCTAGATTGGCGAATCTGAGAAACACATTTTAAATAATTAAGTAATAAAGAATGTACATGAACACCTATATGCCCAGCCTCTAAATTTTAAAATTTAAATTGATTTAGAACTTGTGAAACACAAACCTTTATAGCAGAACTAGAAGTCTGTTCCCACCAGGCCCTCATACCTGATAGCAGCCAATCCGGCTCCTTCAAAACTCTGAAGAATTAACTACATCAAGAGTCATCATTTTTATGCATTTCATATTTAAACAGCAAATGTATAGATTAAAAATAAAATTCACATAAGTCTAAATTAATGTGCCTTTCCCCAGACATCAAGTCTTTTGGCCAGGAAACACTGAGTAACTGGTAATTTACTCCAAATCCTTCTCTTCGACAGTTATGTCACTAAAGATACTCATATGTCAAATAAAAAAGCAACTCTATATTGATACCTACTGATTTCCCTACAGTAATTATTCTGTAATTTAAACTCTCTTACCTATAATGTTACAAGACAAAGACTATTCTACTAATAAGACAGAGTCCTAGAATAAGATTATATTGGTTACTAAAAGTAAATTTATGTAAAAAAAATTACAAATGACTTGGTTTTAGATCATAGAAACTTTCTACATGTGAATAAGAAAGCTGTTAATATTACCTCCTTACTCTCTTCACCTTCTTTGGAATGTCAATAACTTCTCGATCTAATAAGAATTTATTACTTCAGAATACTTCCTTTGGTTAATTCTCTTATTTTCATGATTTTCAACTCATGTCTTTCAATCTAATTTATCTGGAGAGGATTTTCTCAAATACAGAGAGGGAAGGAGGGAGGATCAACATTCTATTAGTGACTCAAATTCAAGAACTTTCAATATCTATATATAAAAAAACTTGAAATTGAGTTTGGTATTACTTAAGAGGAAGTGTTCTTTTCCAAACCTCGCTGACATTTTTTCAGCTTTTAAAAGGAACTGGATCTACTGTCAACAGATGTTAAAAAGCACAGAAGAAACAGACTTTTAGTTCTATATAGATTCAACAAGTCTATAAAAAATAATCTCAAAAGATACAAAAGAAATCAGTTAGTCAATTTCTACTTGTGGATTTAAAGTGAAATATTTCATTAAAAATATTTTTTTTCATATTTTATCATCTGATACAATTTTTAAGCAATATTAAAAAATTTTAATTCCAGAAAAAATATTCAGGGACATTTTAGAACCCAGTGGATATAAAGTAAAACCAGGTCATCTTACCAATTTGATTACTAAAAAGATCACAGTTAAATCCACAGAATCTGTTAGAAAATGTCTGGCAACACATGAACAGTGAGCAGGGCTGATAAGTTTCTTTGTTATGTTTAAAGTTTTCCTGCCCTCAATGAGGAAGGCTGCACACTGCAGTATACAGCTCAGGGAAAAGATTCGTACACAAGATTAATGGTACATTGGTTAATGCATACAAGAAAAATATATGAAGTTCCATTACAGTACCAAATCCTTATTTAAACCACAACCTTCCACTTCACTGTTCTTTTTGAAATGAAATGAATTTACTGAACACAATGCTGTGATGGATTTAAGTACCATTTAAAAGATGAGAGGTATCATTGGATAAGAAACCTCTACTTAGAAGGATAAAACTTCAGAGTGTGTGTGTGTGTGTGTGTGTGTATACATGTATATATCTTTTTACCTTTTTTTAAACCGAACACACTTAGCAGTGTATAAAACCCAACTAAAAAAAGAAATACAGTTGGGCAATCTAATATTATTGAAAGCACTCATTAATTTATCAATAATCAAGACTTTTTTCTATTAGCTTATCCATCAATCTTTTATTCTGGTTCATTAAAAAATGGAACCAATTTTATATAAAGTGTATGATTTGAGAGCGGAATAAAAATAAATTTGATAAATTTCAAACATTACTCTCCATACTTTTTCATTGATATTACGAAATGCTTTCACATAAATATTACATTCAAATCTTCCATTACTTTCAACTAAATTTAAAAGAAGTCTAAAGTCACGTTTTTAAATGTAGGGAAAAGGTTGTAATAAACATGCTACAAACAGAAAAGAGAATTGAGTGCTTGAGTTCTTTTTCAGATTATACAAAATATTTTTCTTTCAGCAAATTTTAAAAAAGAATTGTTAAATAGAGACTCGAATGTAATTTTCTATCCATAGCTTGGTATGTAACTTTTTTATGTGCAGTCAACAAAAGAGCTTCAAGCTTGTTTTCACATCTGAAGATAAGCTCCTAGAAAAGAAATGGCACTAACAGATGTGCCAATGTGAAATTTTAAGAAATAAGAATTATATCAAGAAATGTATACTGAAATATTTTAAGGTTAAAAGTATTTATTTTTAAACCTCTTAAAACAAACCCTCAAATCACACTCTTTTTTGATATGAACTTTGCCAGCACTGTTCATGTTGGCCAGATAATACACTAGTTTTCTTTAATAAAATAAAATGAAATGCATACCAGCAGCAACTACAGCTGGAGGAGGCGAGCCTGCCTCACCACCACTTGTCTGACTCATTGATGCTACAGATGTTTCTCTAGATGGAGGTAACTGTAACTCCTTTGGGAGAAGATCATAGACAGATTCTGCAGGAGGAAGGAGAAAAAAATTTTAAGAGAGTGGAAGTCAATAGCCTAATACATGAACATGTATTAATACATGAAATTAATATGTCTTTTCACTCAGGAGGAGAACTACATTATTCACACACACAAAAAACCCTCCATATAATTACTGTTGTAAAGAATTATTAGCAAATATTTTTCTTTTATTATGCAATTTTACTAAAGAATGAATTTCTATTAGTTCTGTCCCCTGTTTTCTTCTTGGCTTTTTCCTTTATATTTAAGATGGTCTCTAAAGTTATTAAATTTTAGAACTGGATAAACTCAGACAAAATACAAGAAACATCAAATAACCCAAAATGGCCCAATATCTTCCTTTGTAATAATAAGAGTGTAACTTACCATACTCTTATCAGCTTTAAAATGGCTTCTCCAATGAGACCATTAGTCTAGCCTTGCTCTTCTACCCAGCACCTTATAGCAAATATTTTAATTCTCTATCATAATGCATTTTTCCCTCCCAAAAAAAGCTAAACAAGGAATGTCATAGCTCAAGGAAATATTGTACTTTTTATTCTGAGCTATCTCCAAACTCTAGAAAGGCACAAGTTTGGATACTCTTTTTTTTAAAAAAAGATTTTATTTATTTATTTGACAGAGAGAGAGACAGCAAGAGAGGGAACACAAGCAGGGGGAGTGGGAGAGGGAGAAGCAGGCTTCCCGCTGAGCAGGGAGCCCGATGTGGGGCTTGATCCCAGGACCCTGGGTTGGTGACCTGAGCTGAAGGCAGACGCTTAATGACTGAGCCACCCAGGCATCCCTATCTTTTTTTTATGTTCATATATCTTTTTAATGTACTTTATAATCACTGTCCATAAATTTACATTTATATCTACTATTTTAAAAAATTTTTTATATTTATTATTGTATGGCTTTGGGCACAAATAATTCTCAAAATATCTGGGAAAGGTAGTAGAATCAATATTAGAAGGAACTTCAAACAACCATTTAGAATCATATGCCCATTTTCAAAAAGAACTGAGACACAGGGTTTAAGGGACTTGCCCAGTATTCCAAGAAACCCAACATTCCAACAAATAAAAAAGAGTATTAATCATTTGCATGAGGGATTAAAAAACAAAGGTAGCACTCTAAGACATTTTATCCTTGATAACAAACAATACCTTTAGTAACTGATCACTGAATACATAAATACTTTGAACCTTCCAATTAATCTTTGAATTATGTACACCAACTTTGACATGGATAGGGATAAGGAAGAATGTCCTGAAGGAAAGCTAAAACCAGAAGTTTTACTATTAAATGATCTTCACTCACAGCACAGAATCAACTGAAAATTGTCTTTTGAAAAACTCTAACACTTAGAGAACCTAATTAAAACAGAAATGCCAGTATCATCGAATATTGATTTTAAAACAATGTTTCTCAATACATGCTGAAAACATGACTTCTTTATACATAAGAGAAGCATACTCAAGTCTTCTTTTTTTGTCCAAACAAACCAAAAGGAAATATGAAAATAAAAATAGCATAGATGAAAACAGAAAGGATCTATCAAAATATATCCATCAAGAAAAAAAAAAGTCCTAGTAATAGTCCATCACTAACAGCACTTCACTAATTGGAACTATTTCTCCACTTCTTTAATTATTAAAATAAATAAATCAAAACAAATCAAACCTGTGTGGGCTGAACTGAAACACTCTACCTTTCCCAAAGAAGTGTATAAAATTGAATCTATATTAGAGGTATAAAAGCAATGTTAATAAAAATACAGTGGAAAGTAAAAAAAAAAAAAGTAACTAAATATAGAACTTATTATATCTTAGTCCTCCGCCCAGCCTACTCCCCAAAACAAACAAAGTAACATGCAAGGTGAAGTAGAAGGTGTAGGAAGCATGGACTCATTCCTTCATCAAAGGTATTTTCTGATTAACTGACTGAAATGTTTGGAAATTAAAGAAGTCAGAAGTTTTATCATATCTACCCAAGGGAAGAAGCAGTTAATACAGTCATTACCATCACAGGTTCTGATTTTAGACATAACTGGGTTGGCTCTGCTACTTCAAACAATCTCTCTAAGACTTAAATCCTCATTTAAAAATTTTCTTTTATCCCATTATCTTTTTTTTTTTTAAGATTTATTTATTTATTTGACAGAGAGAGACAGCGACAGCAAGAGAGGGAACACAAGCAGGGGGAGTGGGAGAGGGAGAAGCAGGCTTCCCACAGAGCAGGGAGCCTGATGTGGGGCTCGATCCCAGGACCCTGGGATCATGACCTGAGCCGAAGGCAGACGCTTAACGACTGTGCCACCCAGGTGTCCCCTCTTTTACCCCATTATCTTGAAGAAACTCTCCCCAAGCTATAATTGTACAATCCAACCACATATACTGGCCTTACTCTTAAATCTGCTTCCCATAAGACATAAAAACATTAAAGGAATATAAATTATGCTGTTAATACTATTGCCATTTACTCCTAAATTCAATCCAAATTACAGTTTTACAGTATCCACTACCCAATGAAAGAGCTCCTGACTAAGACCATAGGTACTTTAAAATCCACGAAATTGAAAAATAGTCCTAAGTTGGTACTAACCACCTCATGTTAAGACATCATATCTATTTTTCTTGTGTTATTTTTTAAACTAGTTAGATAAGGAAGGAATGAAATTCTAGGTTTATAAACACAGAATATGAAGAAAGAGACCAGGAAATCCATAATGGAAAGGCAGTTTCTTGGGGAAAGACTTTGTTAGAAAACAAAAGTAAAATCACTTCTAGATTTTTTTTAAAAGAAGAACGTGAGAGGGGCGCCGAGGTGGCTCAGTCGTTAAGCGTCTGCCTTCAGCTCAGGTCATGATCCCAGGGTTCTGGGATCAAGCCCCATATCGGGCTCCATGCTCCGCAGGAAGCCTGCTTCTCCCTCTCCCACTCCCACTGCTTGTGTTCCCTCTCTCACTGTGTCTGTCTCTGTCAAATAAATAAATAAAATCTTAAAAAAAAAAAAAAAAGAAGAACGTGAGAATGGACACAGTTTTCTTTTTGAGATGGTAAAAATGTTCTAAAATTGAATTATGGTAACGGTTACACAACTCTGTAAATAAACTAACCACTACTGAATTTGTATACTTTAAATGGGTGAATTTTATGATATGTAAATTATACATCAGCAAAGCTGTTTTCAAAGCAAGCAAGCAAGCGGAATAGAACAAGTACAAGTGAAATTGCACAGGAGCAAGGTACATCTCTCACTGTTCCTAATAAACCTCTGGATAAAAATATCTCTTCACATAGCTTGTATCTGTGAAAAGTGAAATTATGAAGGCCAAGCTGCACACTAATCTAATTTGCTTTTTAAGGCTCTTCTATTAGAGGATCAGGAAAATGCCAGAGGTATAGTTATCCTAAATTCGGAAAAATATCTGAGGAAAATCTTAAAAACTTCTCATAACCACGATGAAGAAATGTAGACTTAATAAAACAGATGACTCTAAGCAACAGCACCCAAAAATGTATGGGTTTAGAGATTAAATTTGCAAATGACATAGGCTTAAGAGGGATATATTGTGTGTCACGATTCATCACAGATCATGCAATGCTGGAATATCTGCCCAGAGGAATAAAGTGAAATTTAGTTAGGATTAATGTAACAGCTGGTAAAAATTGTTCTTGTACAATGTACTGAAAGGCACTTTCTCTTTTTTTAATTGAGAAATAATTTTACTTTTATTTTCTTTTTCTTTTTATTATTTTAAATAGGCTCCACGTGGAGCCCAACGCGGGGCTCGAACTCACGACCATGAGATCAAGACCTGAACTGAGATCAAGATTTGGATGCTCAACCCATTGAGCCACCCAGGCTCCCCTTTATTTTATTTTAAGTAAGCTCTATGCCCAACATGGGGCTTGAACTCACAACCCCAAGATCAAGAGTCACATGCTCCACCAACTAAGCCAGCCAGGCACTGATTTCTAAGGAATTCTTACCCTGGTCGGCCAGGATTGAAGTGACTATTGTCCTACCTATTTTTTCTATTAATGTTGCTAATAATTTATGCAGTAATGTTTAATCAACTCACTAATGGTTTATTATGAATTTTATTGACCAAAATCCCATGTAAGTGCTCTGCTTAAATATCCCTGTAATAGAATTAGGGCAGGTGTAAAATAACTTCATAAATATATAAATAACTTTGTTATTTGTAATAAATAACTTTGTTAATAGAAATTAACATAAGTGTATGAAAAAGGAAATTAGGCAGAAAAGGAAACAAGCTCCCAAGATCAAGAATTTGTCTTATGTTGGTGCAATACTGTAGAGTCTAGGGCCATTAGAGGGAAGGAAGAAATGGAGGAATTAAATTATTTTCAGATTCTGAAAGCAAACCAATGCTTCCCAATGTTGGGTGGGAAGGTGAACAATGTAAAAATGGGCTAACTGGCTGGTTTGTTTGCTTGGTCATTCAGTAAACTCTAATTGATCCACTTATGTCACTGATTATTTTCTAGGTCAATTTGGTCTTTTATTCTTCAACACTGGCTATGAGTTGTTTCACTATACTGCATTAAACTCAAAGTAGACAGAAATCCTATCCTGAGGGCACAATGCAGTGAAAGAGAAGGGAAAAGTTGGTAACTTAATAGTGCAGCTTTTTTTTTTTTTAATTTTCTCAATTGGGAACAATGTTCCCTAACCGCTGATAATCCAAATCCCATTCTCTACTGCTTCATTCTGCAAGTTGCTCAGTCTCAGGAAAAGGTGAAAAGACTTCAAACCCCCATACTCTCTCACTTTCCCCTGAAAGTGTCCAGGGAGATAAAACACAGGAAACAGCTGAGAAAAGGCATGCTTTTCTTGTTCTCTCTCAGCAAAACATTAATAATACAACTATCATTTATTAAGCTTTGGGGGATGGTTCAGGCACTATGCAAAGCTCATTATATACATTTTTAACTTAATTTCAAAGCAATCCTGTGAGGTAGGTTTTACCAATAAAGACTTTGAACACTGTGCAACAGTAAAAAATGAAAAACATATGTGATACAACAAAAAAAAGGAATGATAAATATAAAGTTTATTAGGACAATGGTTTCCTTTGATGGGGAGAAAGAGACAGGACAAAGGAGGAACAGAAATAAGTTGGGCTGGACAGTGGGCTCACAGATGTTCTTTTATGAAAATATGTAAGAAATCAGTAAATACAAAAAAATTAAAGATTATGCATGGATAGCGTATAGCCTCACAGAGTTGTTAGAAGATGACCTGCTAAATAGAACTCTACAACTTATCATTCCTTTGTTGGAATCTGTATCCTTACCTCACCCTTCTTGACCTGATAGCTAGCATTCAATGTTCAATTGCCTTAGGGTCAGAAAGTAAAGACCAAATTTGTCAGAGAGCCCACTTTATGACTTTTCTGAAGACTTTCTTACTTACAGGTAACAAAATAAATAAAAGTTGTACACAACTAATACTACAGACTTAACTGCATGCAGAGATGAATGATAAAAAGACAGGATTGGGGGGAAGCTCTGGAAATAAACTGTTTCTGTTTAACTATCAAGCAAGCAGCCATAAATAGAAATATCTGGGCGCCTGGGTGGCTCAGTTGGTTAAGTGACTGCCTTCAGCTCAGGTCATGATCCTGGAGTCCCGGGATCGAGTCCCACATCGGGCTCCCTGCTCAGCGGGGGGTCTGCTTCTCCTTCTGATCCCCTTCCCTCTCGTGCTGTCTCTCATTCTCTCTCTCTCAAATAAATAAATAAAATCTTTAAAAAAATAAAACAAACAAACAAATAAATAAATAAATAGAAATATCTGTGGTAAAAAGGATGTTACTTTGTTCTGGGAATGTTTTAAAATTTAACAAAAAGTAAACTAATGATACAGCAGAGATATTAGTTATTCAAATAATGAATGCTCCCTGATATCAGATGCAAATACTATAATACTGAAAAATCCATTTACAAACATTTGTACCTTATTTAAAAAATGGGGTTTTACTAATTTTTTTACAGTCTAAATATGAAGCTAGCATAGCACCTCAGAATTAAAAGACTTTCAAAAAGTCCTTGCAAATGGTTTGGGAACTAATTGCCTTACCCTTCCATCTCTCTATGAACTATCTCAATAAGCCAGTGAATCCCATGGCTATGGTTTCATGTCAGACATTCTAAAACAAAATGCCTGGCACCTCCACTGTGCCAACATAGTTCTGCATTGAAGAGAGACAGCATTCATTCTGTTAAAAACACTTCAGGCTTGACAGTCATCATACTTGGCATCTCCACTGGAAAAATGTACTGGCTGCAGGTCTACTGAATATTTGGTTTCTAAAAGATTATGAAGTTCAAGAATAACTAGTAGGTGATGCTCTTTTTAACGAATTTTTCTCATCTAAGTTTAAGTCAATTAATAGTTTGCTGTCACATATTTACTTAATCATATCACTTCTTCCTGTGTATATTTTATTATTGTCTTCCTAAAACAATCTATTTGTTTTGTATTTTAAATAATATGCAGCAGCATAAATTATATCAATTGGGA
Source organism: Phoca vitulina (assembly GCF_004348235.1). Classification (NCBI taxonomy): domain Eukaryota; kingdom Metazoa; phylum Chordata; class Mammalia; order Carnivora; family Phocidae; genus Phoca; species Phoca vitulina. Next base: position 19,839,482 of record NW_022589733.1, on the reverse strand, counting down.
AATAAAACCAATTTGAATTCCACGATCATTTCAATATAACACATATTTTTTCTAGTAGGTATTACTTTTCATCTAAAAACTTTACAATTCTTTTCTTTTTTTTTAAAGATTTTATTTATTTGACAGAGAGAGACACAGAGAGAGAGGGAACACAAGCAGGGGGAGTGGGAGAGGGAGAAGCAGGCTTCCCGCAGAGCCAGGAGCCCGATGCGGGGCTCGATCCCAGGACCCTGGGACCATGACCTGAGCCGAAGGCAGACGCTTAACAACTGAGCCACCCAGGCGCCCTTATATATATTGTTTTTTATCTTGAAAAGACAGGTAATAAATAATGATTTGCTCATTCATTCATATACTTATTTATTAAGCACAGTATAATGCTAATTATGTGTCAGGCACGATAACACAGTAAATAGAGTTCCTAACTTCAGTGTTATTTCTAACTGCATAGACCTTGCATTACAAGGTAGTTCAGAAGTTTATTTTTTAAAAGAAGAAAAACCTAATTTTGTCATCACTAATCCATTTTGTGTTCATTGGTGCAGACACTAAAGTGACCTGTGTCTCTGTTTTCGAACAGCTTGCAGTCCAGTGAACTAGACTGCAAGTATATAAATAACCAATGGAATCACTACCAAGACATAGATGTTATGTGTGAAAAAAGAAAGGAGAGATTAAATACAAAGAGAGCTAGGCAAGAATGGTATGAATGGAATGAATGTAGTTTTATGAGATTAACCTAAAATTCACATAAAAAGCATAGAATTTTAGAGGTAGAAGCAGTGAAAGTACTCAGCATAACCCTCAGTTTTTACAGAGAAGAAATTATATTCCTATTAGGTTATGACTTGATTAGCATAGCCAAGATTGGTTAAAGCTAGATCCTGAACAGGAGAAAGAGAAATCCTTTCTCCAGCATTCCTGTCTATGCAATTAGAATGAAGGAATATTATCAATGAATGAACAAATCATCTATCATGATTGATTCTACCCAAACAATTATAAGACATTAATTCTTGTTTCTATCCCCAAAATCTCAGTGAGGGAAAACAAAACAAACAAAAATCTATCTTATTTTTGTTGCTATCACTACCAGAATGTGCTATCACTACCAGAATGTTCTATCACTTTAACTAAATGTCATTTTTCTGCAGTATTTTCTACTCCAAGTACCCTATTTTCCCCATATTCCATCTTCTAGCTTCCACCCTATGATCACCTAAACTACCATTTTCTTTTTTTTTAAGAATTATTTATTTATTTATTTGACAGAGACACAGCGAGAGAGGGAACACAAGCAGGGGGAGTGGGAGAGGGAGAAGCAGGCTTCCCGCTGAGCAGGGAGCCCAACGCGGGGCTCGATCCCAGGACCCCGGGATCATGACCTGAGCCGAAGGCAGACACTTAACGACTGAGCCACCCAGGCGCCCCTAAACTACCATTTTCTTAATGAACAGATAAAAATTACTTTTTATATTTTAGGGTCATTTTCAGTGATTTAAAAAAGTTATTTCCTATCAAGTTTCTCCTTTTCTATTCATGTAACATGAATTTTTTTCCTCCCTCAAGCCAATACTAAATAAATCAACAAGGCTCACTTTTTCCTCTCTACTCCACACAAGGATTATCCACAAACAGAATATGCAAACCTCATACTTTTAGAAGCAAGCTGATTGTTTAGAGATCAAAAATATCTGTCTACCATTAATGGCAATAAACAAATGAGCAAGTTCATTACTTCTGCCTCTTTATTTAAGACAGTGGTAATCAATAAGGAATATCAGTGCAATTGCTGGATCGTATGGTAGCTCTATTTTCAACTTTTTGAGGAACCTCCATACTGTTTTCCAGAGTAGTTGCACCAGCTTGCATTCCCACCAACAGTGTAGGAGGGTTCCCCTTTCTCTGCATCCCTGCCAACACCTGTCGTTTCCTGACTTGTTAATTTTAGCCATTCTGACTGGTGTGAGGTGGTATCTCATTGAGGTTTTGATTTAGATTTCACTGATGCCGAGCGATGTTGAGCACTTTTTCATGTGTCTGTTGGCCATTTGGATGTCTTCTTTGGAAAAATGTCTGTGCATGTCTTCTGCCCATTTCTTGACTGGATTCTTCGTTCTTTGGGTGTTGAGTTTGATAAGTTCTTTATAGATTTTGGATATTAGCCCTTTATCTGATACGTCATTTGCAAATATCTTCTCCCATTCTGTCGGTTGTCTTTTGGTTTTGTTGACTGTTTCTTTTGCTGTGTAAAAGCTTTTTATCTTGATGGAAGTCCCAATAGTTCATTTTTGCCCTTGCTTCCCTTGCCTTTGGTGACGTTTCTAGAAGAAGTTGCTGCACCTGAGGTTGAAGAGGTTGCTGCCTGTGTTCTCCTTTAGGATTTTGATGGACTCCTGTGCACTACTGGGTATTTACCCCAAAGATACAAATGTAGGGATCCGAAGGGGTACGTGCACCCTGATGTTTATAGCAGCAATGTCCACAATAGCCAAACTGTGGAAAGAGCCAAGATGTCCATCGACAGATGAATGGATAAAGAAGATGTGGTATATATATACAATGGAATATTATGCAGCCATCAAAAGGAATGAGATCTTACCATTTGCAACGACATGGATGGAACTGGAGGGTATTATGCTGAGCGAAATAAGTCAATCAGAGAAAGACATGTATCATATGACCTCACTGATATGAGGAATTCTTTATCTCAGGAAATAAACTGAGGGTTGCTGGAGTGGGGGGTGGGACGGGAGGGATGGGGTGGCTGGGTGATAGACACTGGGGAGGGTATGTGCTATGGTGAGCACTGTGAATTGTGCAAGACTGTTGAATCACAGATCTGTACCTCTGAAACAAATAATGCAATACATGTTAAGAAAAAAAAAAAAAAAAAAAAAAAATAACGGGAGGGGGAAGAAGGAAGGGGGGGAAATCAGAGGGGGAGACGAACCATGAGAGACAATGGACTCTGAAAAACAAACTGCGGGTTCTAGAGGGGAGGGGGGTGGGAGGATGGGTTAGCCTGGTGATGGGTATTAAAGAGGGCACATTCCGCATGGAGCACTGGGTGTTATGCACAAACAATGAATCATGGAACACTACATCTAAAACTAATGATGTAATGTATGGTGATTAACATAACAATAAAAAATTTTTTTAAAAAATAAGGAATATCAGAATTGCATTTGGAAATATGTTTTTTTTTTTCTTGAATGAAGATGCACTGGGATTCCATCACAGACTTACTGAATAAGGGTTTACAGTAGGCAGGATCACAGAATGCACATTTTTATAGAGTTCCACAGTTGATTCTGGCAAAGAGCCATTACCTTTTTTTTTTTTAAGATTTTATTTATTTATTTGACAGAGAGAGACACAGCGAGAGAGGGAATACAAGCAGGGGGAGTGAGAGAGGGAGAAGCAGGCTTCCCATGGAGCTGGGAGCCCGATGTGGGGCTCGATCCCAGAACCCTGGGACCATGACCTGAGGTGAAGGCAGGCGCTTAACGACTGAGCCACCCAGGCACCCAAGAACCTTTACTTTACTTTAAAGCATGAAATTTAGCCTCAAATTTAGCATGAGTTTTGCTATTTATTTTTTTCCCTAAACAGTAGAAAAGAACAGTAACAAAGAGCTGAATCATCCTCTCAGATTAAATTTTAAACTTTGAAGAGAAAACAATTCCATTTACATATCAAGAAAAGGAGTGTTGTCTATCATTCCTGACTAAAATGACAATTGTTATTTCACATGGCAGTAGATAACTTCAGATACTTGATACTTATACGTGATACAGGCAGACCTGAACAATACATAAAATAATAAAGCAAATTAGCACAGTTCTTATTATTTTGAACTTGAGAGATATTATCTAGAATTACCTCTTATGGGTAAAACCCAAAGATTCTCAATGAGTAACACTCTGACAGCATATGGTAGTCTTCCAGATCATCTACCTCCTGGCTATTCTCTAAATACAAGTAACATTTGTTATAACATGAAAGTTTAATACTTTGTTTCTTGCAAAAAAAGAATAGCTTGATTTTGATATAGTAACTAGATGTCACTTTACTGATCCACAAAGCCACTCTTTTTATTAATTTTGATAATGATTTTCGGTTGTCATTTTACAACAGCAAATGAAAGGGTAGCTTATGCAATCTTTTTATTCCATGATGTATGTGGTCCATAAACAGAAACAAGTAGAGAAAGAGCTCTAGAAAATGGAAAATTGTTCTAAAAATAAATTATATCTGATAACATTGTAATTTAGAAATTACAAAGTACTTTTATATTTATAATCATAGTATTGATATATGTGAAAAGTGCCTTGACCATAAAGTATATATAAATAAAACAGATGATTATTACTATCTTATAGGTCATAATTTCAGAATAGACTGTTTTTCAGTGTTTCAACTTTTTATTAAAGCACAATATATACATATAGTAAAGTATACATAACTTAAGTCTTGAGTTTGAAGAATTTAAAAAAGTGGACACACACATAACAACTACCACCCAGCTACTTAAGCATCCTTCATGCTTCCTCTCAGGTACCAGCCCTAAAACTAACCAATCTTCTAATTTCTATTACCATAGATTATAGTTTTGCCTATTTTTGAACTTTATATAATAAAAGAATCATAAAGGATATATCGTTTTGTGCTTAGCTTCTTTCACTCAGCATTGTCTGTTCAGTTTATTGATACTGCTTACAGCAGTTCATTCTTTTGCACTGCTATATATTATTCTGTCTTTTGAATATTCTACAATTAATCCATTCTGCTATTAAATGATTGAGTTGTTTATAGTTTCTACCTATTACAAAAATACTGCTATGAACATTCTCACATGCACATATATGTACTTCCCTTGGATATATACTTAAGAGATAAAATTGCTGGGTCATAAGGTATGTGTACACTCAACTTTAGTAGATACCGCTAAATAGTTTCCCCAAGAGGTTGTATCAATATACTCTCATCATCAATGTATGAAGTTCTGGCTACTCCACAAGCTCAGTCATAAAAAAATGTTTTTATAAGCCATCTCATGGAGATGGAGTGATATCACACTCTGGTTTTAATCTGATAACTAATGTTTTTGAGCAACTTTACAAATGCTTATTGGCTATATGGTTATCTTCTTTCTTGAAACAGCTGTTCAAGTCCACGTCTCTTACACATATTTTAATTGGGTTGTCCTTGTTTTGTTTTGTTTTTTGAGAGAGTGAGAGAGAGAGCCCAAGCATGAGCAGGGGAGGGGGATGTAGAGGGAGAGAGAGAAATTCAAGCAGACTCCTTGCTGAGCGCAGAGCCCAACACAGCCCAATCCCATGACCCCAAGATCATGGTCTGTGCTGAAATCAAGAGTCAGACACCCAACCGACTGAGCCACCCAGGGGCCCCTGGGTTGTCCTTTTTTTAAAAAAAATTAATTTATAGGAGTATGTTATATATTCTAGATACAGATCCTATGTCAAATATACATATTGTAAATAGCTTCTCCCATATGTGCCTTGCCTTCCCACCCTCTTAATGGTATCTTTAATAAACAGAAATTCTTAATTTTAATGAAGTTCAGTCTACCAATTTTTTCACTTATGGTTAATGATTTTTATGTTCTATTCAAGAAATCTTTGCATATATCCCAAGAACATGAAGATATTCTACTATGTTTTCTTCTAGAAGTCTTTTTGCTTTACCTTTCATATTTATATCCAACCAGAATTGGTTTTGCTGTATTATGAGGTTGAAGTCAAAGTTCATTGTTTTCCATATGGACATCCAATTGATTCAGCAAGAACGCTTGTTTTCACTCCAAAAATGAAAGTCTCAGAGACATTCTCTATTGGAAAGATGACTTGAGTAGACACAGTTTTCCCCATTCCTCCAAGTTCAGCTAAAAACCTTGGATGTTACATACATTTTTAAAGATTTTATTTATTTATTTGACAGAGAGAGACACAGCGAGGGAGGGAACACAAGCAGGGGGAGTGGGAGAGGGAGAAGCAGGCTTCCTGAAGAGCAGGGAGCCCAATGTAGGACTCAATCCCAGGACCCTGGGATCACGACCTGAGCTGAAGGCAGACGCTTAACAACTGAGCCACCCAGGCGCCCCTGTTACATACATTTTTAAAGAACACACATAAGAAGACTGAAAAATGGAGAAAAGAAGACAGACCAGCTATGGATGGTGGGACCCAGGAACAATATAGCAGTGGGTCCCTGGGTTTTCTTTTTGCCTCATGGGTGTTGGAGAGGCCAATAACCTGGGTGCAAACAATGGGTGCAATGACAATGGGTGCAAACAGAGACCACCAGTCATTTCTGGATCAGTTTTGACTTATTGATTTTTCTCACTATGTATTATAATTTTCTGCTTCTTTCCATGACTAGTGATTTTCTATAAAATAAAACAAACTTTTAGAGTGCCATGGTGATTTCTGATTAGATGTCAGACATTGAGAACTTTACCTTGCTGGTGTGCTGGATGTTTTGACATTCTTATAAATATTCTTGAGCTTTTGGGGGGATATGATTAAGTTACTTGGAAACAGTTTGATCCTTTCAGTTCTTGCTTTTTAAAGCTCTGTTAGACATGACCAGAGCATGTTTAGTCCAGGGTTCACTTTTCTTTACTACTGAAGCAAGACCCTTCTTAATTATACCTAATTTCCCCTGAATTAAAAGGTTTTCTACTCTCTTTAGTACAAATGGGCATTATATCCAGTCCTTTCTGAGTTCTGAGCACTGTTCTCTCTCTCTAATCCTTTCAGTTTTTCCTCAGTCTTGGGTAGTTTTCTCGAATGCCTGTAATGATCACTACTCAAATGAATACTCAAAGGAGACCCTCTGCTGAACTTCAGAATCCTATGTGCATTTCCCTCCTTTCCAGTACTATGCTCTGAGAACTGTAGATACCTTGGCTTTCCCAGTCTCCTATCTTTACCTCCTCAACTCAGGGAGACCTCTGGGCTCTACATGGATTGCCCCTTTCTACACCACCACAGCATAGAAACTATCTTCAAGAAGTAAGCCAGGGTACTTGTAGGGTTCATCTCATTTGCCCTTCACCCCTCTTTCATTGTCACTGTCTTTCACTGTCTGACGGTAAATGTAAAGAGAACCAATGTTTCATATAGTTTATCTCTCTTTTTAGCTGCTTCAGGCAGGAGGGTAAATCTGGCCCCTATTACTCTATCTTGGCTAAAAGAAGTGATGCTATTGTAATTTTAACCCATATCAATGTTTTTTGCTCAGAGAAGAAGAATAACTACTATCACCATGTTCTACTTGACAACCTTCAATAAATTTGAAGATGTTTCAGGTTACTTAAGTAAATATTTTACAAAAAAGGTATACGCCCTATGTAAAATTGAGTTAAGCCCTTTGAGGTTTAAAAAAAATAAGTCTTAATCTTGTAAACATAAACTCTGCACATATAGACACACATAAATATACTCTTTGTACTCTAACACAAATGAAGATGTAAAAGAAATTAGACACAGTAGTCTATGCCCTCAAAGAACTGAAAATCTAATTAGAATAAGGCTATATATATTAAATGTTTAGAGAATAAGAATAGATTACACATTAATGGCAATGATTATAATTTAAAATCAGAGACAGAAGGCCAAAATCTTGACTAAAAGAGTCTTGGAACATTCTGAGTCAGATCTAGTAATATAACCAATACAAACCCATGATAACACCAGTCTATAGCAGTAATCAATTATCAAAGACTCGGCCTCTAAAACCTAGTTTTGATTGTTCATAGCAACAGGAGTGAAAACTAGGCTATTAAAATGTATACTTATGTTGTGGTGCCTGGCTGGCTCAGTTGGTGAACTGCAACTTTTGATATTGGGGTTGTAAATCTGAACCTCATGTTGTGTGTAGAGATTACTTAAAAATAAAATCTTTTAAAAAATGTATACTTATGTGAAAGTATAGCTATAAAGTAAGACAACAGAGCACTAAATATTTGTTGAATGAATAGTAATGAGTGCCTATTTTATAACCCTTCAACCTTACCCTCCTCATTCTCCTCTCTCCCTCTACACTCTTAAGATACAATGATCTTCAATTCTTCAGCCAAACACTGCCTTATTTTTATTTCTTTGCAAATGCTATTGCTTCTGAGACACTGACCTTCCCAAAGCCCCTTTCAACTGTTACTTCTTCCCAAAAAGCTTTTCCTGACCACTCCAGTCTTAGTTAAGTATCCCTTCTATGTATTTCCTTTACCAGAGTATTTATCCTACACTGTTCCACAACTGCCAGTTAATCTACATGTATTTCATATTAGACTATTCACACGATGAGGACAGTGACTGTGTCAGTCCTTCTCACTCTCAGCAGTAGCACAGTGCGTGGCACAAACAGGCATCATTTGATGAGCGCATGAATGAGCAAGAAAAGAGAAGCTGTGGGAATACATAAAATTAATTACAGACCACATAAAGAATGAAAAGGCAGAAGGATAAGAGTAAGAAAAGAAGCCAGGCCAGAAGCTACAGTCAGAGAAGAGCCTGAAGAGTACAGTGTCAAAAAAAGAACAGTCTTGGGAGTGGACTGCCAAAAATGAAAATGCCTCATTCAGTTCAAGTAAGGAAAAACTCAGAAGAATGCATTTATTTGATGTGGCAAAAGGTATTTCTTGATAGTTCTGCCAAAGAAGTATCAAGGGAGTGATGGGGAGAGAAGCCAGAAGGCAAAAGAGTTGAAGACCAAATGGAAGTGAGGAAGTAAATGCAGTGTAAGCAGAAATATAGACTATTATTTCACAAAGTCCTTCCAAAGACAAGGAAAAAAATACTTAAGGAGACAGGACCAAATAAAGGGTTTATTTTAGACTGTGGAAGAAGAAATTGTGTATGTTTGATGGTGGAAGGGAAATAGCCAGGAATAAGGAAAGGCTTGAAGATCCAAGACAGGACATATAGAAGAGATTTAATTAAGAAAAACGCCATCAGGTTTGACAATTGTAAAATCATAACTGAATTTCCTAGAGAATACTTGCATGCTAACAAAGGGTTAAGGAACAACTGGATGGTGAAGAAACTGAGATTAGTATAACAATGACTAAATAAAACTTTTTTCCAGGGCATTTTTATAGGATTATATTACCATAAGGAATTCATTTTCTTTTGTAAGTACAGTTTTTTAAAATTTTATCATGTGCAGGGGTACCTCCATAGAAATCATAGTTTAAAAGTTTGACAACTTGCCATAAGTAAACAAAAACATGGAAAAAAATAATGAAAAAGAAGAGATGGAAAATATTAAAATGAAGTAACTGTCATGGAATCAAGTCCAAGAGGTTGGGGGCACCTTAGAAAAAGACTGGACATTTCTTCCACTGACATGAGAGAAAAATAAAACATAACATGAGAAGACCCCCCAAAATTTTTGAGATGAAGAGGTAAAAAGTTGAGGGACTTCAGTGGCACGGTTTCAAAATGCTGTAGAAGAGAATTCAATTATTTCTATTTGCCAGTGGCTGTGCTATAGAAGCAGATGCTTAAGAGACATGTAACAAATCCTTCTATACCTATTAATGTTTAAATGGCTAATTATATCATGTAGAAGAATTAAGAGGTTAAAACTCAGGGGAAAAAAGTTCTAATACAAGAGAATATCAATATTATTTTTAAATAAAAAATATATGAATTTTCATTTGGCTTGATCAGAAAGTCAGAATCACTAGATACTATTAGTAGGCATTTTAAACATTATTGTAAACTTTTTTGCATGAAGGGGGGGGATAAGGGAGGAAGGAGAAAGCCATAAGTTTCCTTAGAAATGTCTACAATCACTATAAAAAGCAGTATGATCCCTGTGTTAAGATACCAATACTATTTACAATAAATAAGAGGTACGTAGCATGCCATAATGAAAGAACAAAGGTAGTGAGAATTGGGCTTTCACTATATCTCTATCACTTATTTTCTGTGTGTTTGTAGACAAGTTACTTGTCTCAATTATAATATGGCAGAAAATATGGCAGAAATATCTATCTACCTTTTGGAGTTACGAGCGCTAGCAATAATGCATACAATATACATAAGAAGCACTGTCCAGCATAGTATAGGCATACAATGTTATTATTATGCTGATGACTAATTAATTCAAAAGTAATTTACTGTGAGTCAAGGATACAAAATTGAGTATGACAAAAAAGGTCCCTGTCCTTAAGGAGTTTTTCTGTAATGAGAAGCAGAAAAAAGTCTGGAACAAGGATATAATTTTTAAAATACAAAGTAGAATGAATGCTATGAAGAAAACAAACAGGAATCTGTAAGAAAGAATAATGTAGGGACTACTTTAAGAGAAGATAGTCAGGAAGGCCTCTCTGAGCGGTTCCTGAGGATAAGAAAGAATCAGCAATTCAAAGAGCAGAAAGAGAAGCAAGACATCTGAGGCAACAGCATGTGCAAAAGTCTTTAGGCAGGAAAAGACATGGCATGTCTGGGTAACTGAAAGGTACGCAATGTTGCTAGAACACAGTAATCAAGAGATTCCCCTGCTGGCCTGAGATAAGATTAGTGGGTGTGGTAGAGCACAGATCATGCAGGGCCTTAGCATTTTTGATAAGGTCAAGATAATGTTTATTGAATGGATGGATAGATAGATGCATGCGTGAAACAGAATTCAAAGTTCATACAAAAAGACTCAGAAGAGGGGAGCCTGGGTGGTGCAGTCAGTTGAGTGTCTGACTCTTGGGTTTCAGCTCAGGTCGTGATATCAATGTCCTGGGATTGAGCCCTGGGTCTGGTTCGGGCTCAGCATGGAGTCTGCTTAAAGACTCCCTCTCCCTCTGCCCCTCCCCACCTCTGTGCACACACTGTCTCCCAAATAAATAAATAAATCTTAAAAAAAAAAAAAAAAAGACTCAGAAGAGAAGAATATCTAATGATATGGTCAGCATCTTTAAAAATTTTATGCATTTTAGAGAGAGAAAGTGCACAAGCGAGCAGGGGGGAGGAGCAGAGGGAAAGGGAGAAAGAGAATCCCAAGCAGGTTCCACGCCTAGTGCGGACTGGGGGCTCGAGCTCAAGACCCTGAGATCATGACCTGAGCCCAAATCAAGAGTCAGACACCCAGCCAATGGAGCCACCCAGGTGCCCTGGCCTGCATTTTTTTTTTTTTTAAAGATTTTATTTATTTATTTGAGAGAGAGAGAATGAGAGACAGCATGAGAGGGAAGAGGGTCAGAGGGAGAAGCAGACACCCCACCCCGCTGAGCAGGGAGCCCGATGCGGGACTGGATCCCAGGACTCCAGGATCATGACCTGAGCCGAAGGCAGTCGCTTAACCAACTGAGCCACCCAGGCGACCCCCGCCTGCATTTTTAAAAAACAAAAGTAAAAACAATGAAGTTCAACTTATTCACATAGTTCACTTTTCAGGTAAGGGAAACAAAGTAAAAAATATAGGAACAATTACTATTTTCCTAGTAAGGCTAAAAAGTACAGATACTAGGATAAACAAGAGCTAAACACACATTAACAACACAGTATTGCAGCTGTTCCCCCAACCTAAAATCCCCCAACCTGCGTCATGGGATTGATACTCGCAATGGGCTCCGTGCTCAGTGGAGAACTTGTTTCTCCCTCTCCTGCCTCTTTCTCTATCTCTCTCTCGCCAATAAATAAATAAAATCTTTTAAAAAAATAAAAGTTTCAGAGTTAGTTACAATGTTCTAATACATGAAGATTCTTATTTTAACATTTTTATGTTTTTAAGATTTTATTTATTTATTTGAGAGAGAGAAAAAGAATGGCTTGGGGGTTGGGGGGGGAAGGAGGGGAAGAGGAAGAAGGAGAAGCAGGCTCCTGCTCCCCACTGCACACGGAGCCTGACTCAGGGCTCAGGACCCTGAGGTCATGACCTGAGCCTAAGGCAGATTAACTGACTGAGCCACCCAGGCGACCCAAACATTTTTATGTTTTATTAAGGCACAAAAGTGATAAACGAAAAGGATATATAAAGGATATATCATTTTTGGAAAACTGGAAGCATTTTTTTAAAGTATAAAAGAAAAAATAAAGTCACTTCAAATCCCAATTCTCAGAGATCACCATTCTAACCTTTTATTTCCTACTAGTCTTACTGTTTTTAAATAAAACTGGGATCATTATTTTATGTCTTCTTTTTTTAAAATTTAACATCCATCATGGGCATTTTCTTCTAGCATTAACTATTTTTTGAGTACATGATTTATAATAATAGCATAAATTTCATTAATGAACACTTATTAAACAAAAGATGAGAAACAAGATTTCTCTACCTTTCCTTAACCTAGAAAAGGAAAATAACATTAAACTGCACCCTAAAGTATTTTAATTACTTTAAAAATTTTTGAATAATTTTTATTTCATCTTAGCTTAAAAATCCTCCTAGTGAAAAAATGGGTCTTATGCCTCTGCCTTTCATTTAAAACTGGAAAGTTGAAGTTCAGAGTCCTACAACCAAAGTAAGTAGCAGAACAGGATTTTTTTTTTTTTAAGATTTTATTTTATTTAAGAGAGAGAGAATGAGAGAGAGAGAGAGAGCATGAGAGGAGGAGGGTCAGAGGGAGAAGCAGACACCCCGCTGAGCAGGGAGACCAATGCGGGGCTTGATCCAGGGACTCCAGGATCATGACCTGAGTCGAAGGCAGTCGCTTAACCAACTGAGCCACCCAAGCGCCCACTGAGCAGGATTTTTGAATCTGGATCTGTTGTGGCTCCAAAGCCTATGCTATTTAACCACTACACTATATATTACAGGATGGTTTGAGTGTGGTCCTACCCAACTACATACAGGTAGTCTTATTTAGTTACTGCATTCTCAAGATAAAATTAAAAGATGCAAGACTGAAGGATTCACTTTGAAATTTAACAGCAAAAGAAATTTAGAAATAAAATACAAATTTAAGTGCTTAGAACACTGCTCACCATAAGTATTAGCTATTATTACTCACAGGAAATATCCATAATAGTACAGGAAAAAAAAATGTATGTACTGTGTTCATTACAGTGATGTTTATAACAGTTAAAAATAAAATAATGGCCCATGATCAAAGGACTGGCTAATTTAAGTATATTTTGTTATTTAAACCTGGAATATTCTGCAGTAATAGCAAAACAGATTTATATTTACTAATATCTATAAGCAGATAAGAAAACAGAATGTACTGTATAATCCTATTTATGCAGAAATATACTAATAGATATGTATACATAGAGATGTCTGAAAGAATAATCACCAACATATTAATAGTGATTATATCTAGATTCAGCAAGCTTTCATGTGATTTGTCCTTATTCTGTACTTTTGCATATCTAAAAATTCAAGGTGCATATGTGTGTGTATGTATTTTAATTCTAACAGATTAAACTTAAGGCAGCATTAACAGGTTTTCCCTGTACAAAACGAAAAAGAAAAAGACCAATGGGGTACAACTTCAAGGAAAACATGAGATTGTGTCTTGAAGAAAAATTCCTTTACCCTGTCCTCAGAGTTTTTCTATCATATTGACCCTAACCACTCATCTTCAATATTCCTGAACCATAGCTTCTAAGTTTTGATGGAAAAAATGAAAACACATAGACTAGTACCACTATGAATTCATGATCTCCCTCAAAGTAACTCAGGGAAACGTTTTTTTTTTTCCTTAGTATTCCTCCTCAGTTTTCGCCTCCATTCCTTACAATAATTCTCTTAAAGCCACCACCCTATTATCTATCACTCCTAGCAAATGACTGTTTATTTCTCCAGAGAGAAAACAGGCCACAGGACATGAATTTTTTTAAAAAGATTTTATTTATTTATTTGAGAGAGAGAGCACAAGTGAGGTGAGGGGCAGATGGAGAAGCAGACTCCCCGCTGAGCAGGGAGTCCAATGTGGAGCTCGATCCCTGGACTCCAGGATCATGACGTGAGCCAAAGGCAGATATTTAACCGACTGGACCACCCAGATGCTTCCTTATCTGTAACTTCTGACACTAAGACTACTTCTGCTTTCTGGAAACTCCTCTCTCCACTATCTCCTGTTTTCTTCCCTCATTTAATCCTCCTTAGTATACTCTTTTCATGCCCCTTAAATATTGTGTGTTTTGTCCCCAGGGAAATAAACCCTCAGCATTCTTCTTTCTCATTCTTTCTCTAATTATTCATTTCAACTTCAACAATAACTCCAATGATACCCATAACGTGGTGACTATCAACGTTTGCCTCCAGTTTGAGATTTATAGATATAAATACCTAGTCAGTATCTCCATTTGGACACTTACATAAACTTTTCATTATAAATATATCTAAAACCAATCTCATAATTTACTTCCCCTCACCTACCCATCCACCAGAGTCTTTGCATCTCATTACATGAGAACTCCATTCTTCTAGTTGTTCAGTTAAAAAATTCTGGTATCATCTTTCACTCATCTTTTTCTCTCACACTCAACATCCAATCCATAAGCAAATCCTGTTTGCTCTTTCTATTAAATACATCCAGGGGGCGCCTGGGTGGTCAGTCGGTTAAGCATCTGCCTTGGGCTCAGGTCATGATCTCAGGGTCCTGGGATCGGGCCCCGCATTGGGCTTCCTGCTCAGCAGGGAGTCTGCTTCTCTCTTTCTTTCCCTCTGCCCCTCCTCACTGCTTATTCTCTCTCTCTTAAATAAATAAATAAAATCTAAAAAAAAAAAAAAAAAACCATCCAGAATTCTACCGCTTCTTGCTACCTCTTCTACTACTATCCTGGTCTAACTATCTCACTTAGACTAACTACCTCCGAACTCATTTATTATTTCTTTTACTCAGCTTATTATCTACACCATAGCCTGAATAATCTATTTAAAACCTAATTCAGGGGCACCTGGGTGGCTCAGTCAGTTAAACGGCTGCCTTTGGCTTGAGTTGTGATCACAGGGTCCTGGGATTTGGCCCTGCATATGGCTCCCTGCTGGGGGGGGGGGGGAGTCTGCTTCTCCCTCTCCCTCTGCCCCTCCCCCTGCCTGTGCTCTCTCTCTCTCTCTCTCTCTCTCTAATAAATAAAATTAAAAAAAAAAAAATTTGACAGCCAAAGCTTATGTCCAGGGTTAACCAGAATAAATAGTGCAGTCATCTGTTCCCAACTATTAAGATCATGAGGCCCCTTACTACACAAAGACAAGACATATGTAATAACTGTATATATTATTTGACTATAATATTTCTATCACATATATTCAGGTTTTCGTGCTACCTGTGAGCCTCTTCTCTACGTCCCTGCTGCTACTAATTCAGAATGTTATCATAACCAGCCTTGGTTTACCACATCTTTCACAGCTACACCTTTTCCCTCCCTTACCATTCCCTTCCCCAATCTCTAACTATATGATCCAGCCATGCTGAATTTCTTTCAATTGTCTAACATAGTAATCTTCCAACATGATATTCTCCTGCTGCCTAGAACAATTTCCTCCAACACAGCCCCATCACCTTTACCTTACTAATTTTTATGATTTCAGTACTGAGTTTAGATGTCACCTTCAATCAAAAGCCCTCCCTGATTGATTCCCTGGCATATCAGCACATTCCCATGCCCCACTTCATCAATCTGCACCTCCCTTTTCAGAGCACTCAGAATTCTACTTTTTTAAAAGGTTTATTTATTTATTTGAGAGAGAAAGGGAAAGTGTGTGCAGTGGGGGGAGGGGCAGAGGGAGAGGGACAGAGAATCCCAAACAGACTCCCTGCTGAGCACAGAGCCTGATCTCCCCAACGCCCGCGCCCCCCCAATCATGACCCCAGGGAAACCAAGAGTCAGAAGCTCAACTGACTGAGCCACCCAGGCGCCCCTCAGAATATTATTTTTAATTGATTATTTACTAGTCTGTCTCCCCAACTAGAAGATAAGCTCAATCAGGATAGGAATCACATTTTTGTCTTTTACCATTATATCTGTAGTCAGTCAGTAAATGAATGATCATGGCCGAGATTATAGAGAAAAGGAATGGATCAGAAGTCAGAATGCCTTTAACCTAGCTCTTCTAATGATGAACAGTGTCAACTTGGGCAAGTCTCTATCATTTGGGGTTTTGGTTTTATTTTATTTTTAAAGATTTTATTTTTTAAGAAATCTCTACACCCAACGTGAGGCTCAAATCAACCACCCCAAGATCAAGAGTTGCATGTTCCACCAACCGACCCAGCCAAGGCACCCCTGGTTTTATTATAGTTAAAATGGGGATGATAACAATACCTACTGGTTGTCAAAAAGATTAAATAAAATACTGTATATCGAAGCGCTTTACAAAGTTATGTGCAAAATAAGAAACAACACTAGGCTAAGCTATCTACTTGACCACTCTCCTATAATGTAAATAATCCTACTTTTATTTATCATGTTGTAAGGTCAGTTTATTAAAGTTAAACTTTTCTCAAAATGAATTCAAATTTGGAAGATATACTAGAAACAGAATAGTTCCAATTGGAGGTCTTAATTTCAACTAACAAACAGCAGATTTTCCTGAACCTATATAAAGTAGTCAAGTGCTAACAGGTTAATGAAGAACTAGGAAGACTGGGATACATTCAGCCCACTAACAGCTACAGCTGAAAATAGCATCTGGAAAAAAAAGTTCTAACATGAAAACAGGTTAAAATACAAGTTGTCATGTTTAAAAAAATTTTTGATAATCTTTCATGCTTATACTATACAAACAATGACATAGTTACTTATAATAATAAACTTAAAAATTCAATTTACCATTTCTTTCCTTTAATTTGCTTCCCTTCCTCACCCTATTCTACATACCCACCAGTTTGGGGATTACACCCTTTTAATCTATATTCCCAAAATCACTTTGTTAAAAATGCCACCATGCTACAGCAGTACTAGAGGTGAATTAAAGTTATTCCAATGGCAAATGCCATTGCCAATTTGCTTCTTAGATGTTTCACTATAACAACTTCTGGAAAGATAGATACAAGAACTCAGTAAAAGTCACATTTTATGAATTTGATCAGTTAAAATAAAATTCTAAGACTCTGTTGTTTAATTCATTTATTTATATGTAGTAGGAGTATTACAGGCCTACAGTATTCAAAACACAATGGAAACCTAAAACTAGTTTATTCATTTGGGGCACTAAGATAACTAGAAAAAATGTGTTGTTAAACCTGGCCTTTTGGGGCACCCGGATGGCTCAGTTGGTTAAGTGTCTGCCTTTAGCTTAGGTCATGATCCCAGGGTCCTGGGATATAGCCCTGCATCAGTCTCCATGCTCAGGAGGGAGCCTGCTTCTCCCTCTCTCTCTCCAGCTCCCCCTGCTTGCGCTCTTTCTCAAATAAAGAAATAAATAAAATCTTTAAAAATATAAATAAATAAACCTGGCATTTTGGGGCACCTGGGTGGCTCAGTCAGTTAAGCGTGTGCTTTTGGCTCAGGTCATGAATGCAGGGTCCTGGGATCAAGCCCCGAATCAGGATCCTTGCTCAGTTTCTCCCTCCCCCTCTGCCTGCAGCTCTCGCTGCTTGTGCTCTCTCTCTCTCTCTCTGTCAAATAAACAAATAAAATTTTAAAAAACAAACAAAACCTGGCATTTTCATGAATCTTCACAAAAATAAAATTGCCATTAATTTTGAACTTTAAAAAGGATTACATTTCTAAATTACCCAGGCAGGAAAAGGATGTGAATCCATTCCCATATCCATGCCTTTCTGCCCAGCTTCAAAATCCCAAATATAAACATTACTATATTCCAAAAGTAAATTATTCCATTCAAAAGACTCCATTCAGAGACGAACCTAAATGACTATTCTAAAGAAATCAATAACTGAATAGTATACTCAGATAATCAAAGTCAATTAAGCTTTAGGGTTTATACTAACTCATCAGGTACTACATTGAAATATGACACATAGTACTACTGAGGAGATGCTTAATATTTTATAAGTACCTTAGTATATTACAGAAATAGTAAGCACCTAACAAAAGGCTAACCAAAAGGTAATCTATCACAATTTATGAAATTATTGACAACTAAAAGAAAATTTATTTATATCAATGTACAGTGTAAAAAAGTTAGAAGCATATAATTAAACTCTGAATTGGAAGTAGACCTTTTTACTCAACATCAGCTCTACATAACCTCGCTTTCTCAACTTGTATTGGCATGGATTTCCTGGGATTTTTTTATAAACATGACCTGGGGATCATGACCTGAGCCAAAGGCAGATGCTTAACTGACTGAGCCCCCAGGCATCTCAAAAATATCCAATTTTAATAGCAAATTAAGAGAATAAGATAGCATAGCATATGAAATTGTAATAATTTTTTAAAGATAATACTTGGCAGGGCTCCTGAGTGGCTCAGTCCATTAGGTGTCCGACTCTTGATTCTGGCTCAGGTCATGATCTCAGGGTCATGAGATCGAGCCATGCATTTGGCTCCATGCTCAGCGTGGAGCCTGCTTGCAATTCTCTCTCCCTCTCCTCTTGCCCCCCTCCCCCACAAGAGTGCGCGCACACACTCTCAAAATAAATAATAAAGATAATACTTGGTGCTGGCAAAGGTTTAGGGAACTTGATAATGCTGAAGGATATAAATTGGTAAAACCTTTTGGAGGCAAGAGATATCAAGATCCTTTCTAATGTGTATATGCTTTTTCCCAATAATTATAGTTCTGTAAATTTAAATTAAAAAATATAGTTAAGTATGCAAAGATATATATATGATTGCTCTCTACAACACTGGTTGTAAAAGCAAAAACTAGAAACAGTCTAAATCTCATCAATAGGAGAGGGGTTAAGTAATTGATGGCAATGATGGCATATCCATATCAAGAAATACAATGTGGCCACTAAAAATAGAGATAAAGATCTACTCGGACCATAGAAAATATATTGTAAGTGAAGGAAGCAGGCTATAAGTAGTATAAAACCAAATGAAAATAATCTCACTTACATAAAAAGTATATATGTATAGAAATATAATAGTAGTTATCTAGGAGAGATGAGAATTTTTGTGATTTTTACTTTATGTTTTTATATTATTTTAAAAGTTTTGCAATAAAAAATAAAGTACGTTACACTCCATTTATTAACCTAGAGTGGTGTTCAAAATATACTAAGAGATAAAAACAGGTTACAAAATTCATAATATGATCCTATTTTATTTTTTTAAGGATTTATTTATTTGAGAGAGAGAGAGAGAGCGAGCACAAGTGGGAGGGGCTGAGGGAGAGGGAGAGAGAATGCCAAACAGACTCCAAACTGAGCACAGAGCCCCATGCAGGACTCAATCCTAGGATCCTGAGATCACCACCTGAGACGAAACCAAAAGTCTGACGCTCAACCAACTGAGCCACCCAGGTGCCCCTGATCCTATTTTAGAAAAGACAAACATAAAATATCCTATATACACACAGAAAAGACAGGTAAGTACAGAATAACATATTGTACATCAAAATGTGAACAGTGTTATCTCTGTGTGGTAGGATTACATATTATTTTTCTTTTCTACTTTATATGTTTTATACTTTTCACAAGAGCCTAACTTTTTTGTAATAAGCATTAAAAAGTATAATTTCATTATAATTTGAAAAAATAAGCTTTCAATTTTTGAAAATTTTCTAATAAAAATATCTTAAACACCCAAAAAGAATGACTTGTCCTTAAAAATTAACTTTCTGGGGTGCCGGGGTGGCTCAATTGTTAAGCGTCTGCCTTCGGCTCAGGTCATGGTCCTGGGATCAAGCCCCGCATCAGGCTCCCTGCTCTGCGGGAAGCCTGCTTCTCCCTCTGCCACTCCCCCTGCTTGTGTTCCTTCTTTCGCTGTGTCTCTCTCTGTCAAATAAATAAATAAAATCTTAAAAAAAAAAAAAAAACTTTCCTTCAAATACATATACCTGATTTTTTCTCAATTTGATTTGAATCAAATCAATTTGATTTGAATATTTGATTTCTCAAAATATCTAGAGCAAATACCTAGATTCACATTCAAATGTTTAAAAGCACCAGCATAGTGAAAAACATTATTTCATATAAACTTCATAATAACCCTGTTAGATAAAGAGGAAATGAGGATGAAAGGATGAAATGAAATTTGACTAGCAAAATGTAAAACTGATATTTAAATGTTTCCAGGGACACCTGGGTGGCTCAGTGTTTAAGCATCTGCCTTCAACTCAGGTCATGATCCCAGGGTCCTGGGATCGAGTCCTGCATCAGACTCCTTGCTCAGCGGGAAGCCCGCTTCTCCCTCTCCTTCTGCTGCTCCCCCTGCTTGTGCTCTCTCACTCTCTCTGTCAAATAAACAAATAAAATCTAAAAAAAAAAAAAAAAGATACAACAGTAAGTAATTTTTCCGTGGTGGCCAGCCTGGAACCAACCATCTTTTAATAAAGCTTTTCCACTTCATCTAATTCACTCAGAGTAAGAAAACTAAGCCTTAAAAGCCAGACATCCTAAATAGTACAATCGTTAATAAAGAAGAGATGGCTGGCAGTATTAGTTGCTCTTATACTGGCACAAATTCTTGTTTTCAAACCCAAAGAAACTTTGGCACTGTTATTATTCCTATAATCAGATAAATCAAGAAACCACCCAAAAGAAAATGGCCACAAATACAGAATGCCAAAATGACCAAAACTGATGTTTATTCTGCTTTACTTAAAACGTGATGTTTTCTATCTTTTCTTTGGCACTAATAATGACCTTATAATAAAGGTACGGTTTTTATCCTTTTCAAAAAAAGACAATGTAGCAAGGGTATTCCAATAATAATAATAAAATAGCAACTTGTGTACCTTATGCTAGACACTACTCTAAGCACTTTACTTACATCAGCTCATTTAATTCTTGCAACTCTATGATAAAGCTCTGTTATCAACAGCATTTCACAGATGAGAAAACTGAGGCAGAGAGGTCAATGAACTTGTCCAAGCTGTCACACACCTAGTGAACAATATAACTAGAACCTGAACCCACACAGTCCTGTTCCAAGGCCCACATCTTTAACCACTACACCCACTGCCCTCTCCATGTTATTAATATATTATCATGGGAGAGAATATGATAAACATGTAAGAAAAGTTTTTTCAAATTGCCTTAATGTTTTAAAATTCTATATGGCCAGAGCATAAGAATGTTACTGTTAAACAAGAACACTGGCCCCATGAAGTGAGATAGTAAACATTCCTATAAGTTGGACATTAGATCTTGGAATTGGATCTGCTGTTGTCCCACAATATAACTTCTGTGTGACCCTTGTTTCAATGGAAAAATTGAGTAAGGCAAAAAGTCTGCAGTTACTTAGGTAAGTTGTTAGAAAACAACTCACCAACACATTGTATGTTTAAAAAAACCCAAAAAACTCATCTTTGAGGCAATGAGAGACTCAATGTCTTTTTACCCTTAGCTCAAAGGTAGCCATAAACATAAAAAATATGTTTAACAAACTGAAAAAACAATTATATGGGACAAACCTTCTTATCCTGTCAGGCTAAGGGAGAAAAAAAGGCCAGGAAAAGATATAGAACACAACTTACAGAACATTAAACTTAAAATATGAATTTGTCTAAACCACTTTAGAATTTATTTTCTTCTTATAATTTTCTAACCTGAGACAAAGTAACTGTGAATCACAATTTTCCAAAATTTACAAATTGAAATTCAACTGACTTTTATTTTAATGATACAAAGAAGAGCACTGTCCTGTATTGTGAAATACCTCTCCCTGAAAAATCCTGAACTTTTCCTAACAGTTTTTTAAATAAATGCTCAAACCTGAAATTATTAGGACACCATTTTGTTTCCTTTGTATACCATAGCCTAATTGCCCAAAACAAGATTTGTCAGTTTATTGGTTCATTCAGAATGGTCATGTCTAGTCACCTGACACTTAGCACTCATTTAAATCTGTACTGAGAAGATGTACAAAAGCCAAAGAAGGAGCTTTTTAGATACCTAGGGTATCCAAGAATCACCTATGGTGGAAGACAAAATACACAGAGAACACAAAGTAACAAAACAAAGTATCAAGGAAAATAACTTCCTGCTGCTGAGAGAGAGAGAGAGAGAGAGAGAGAGAGTTCTCTTTTAATTCCTGGAAATGGAGAATTCAAGAGCCTTACCCCAAGACTCAAAGAAGTGATCTGAATCATCCTGATACAGACTCTGCAACCTGTATTTCTATTCAATCTTAAATACCAAAATTAGGGATATTGCTTTTTACTGTTTATCTCTAGCTATTTTAATTGATAAAAACTTTTTTACTCTCATTTTTTTCAAAGATTTATTTGAGGGATACCTGGGTGGCTCAGTCAGTTAAGCATCTGCCTTCAGTCCAGGTCATGATCCCAGGGTCCTGGGTCAAGCCCCACATCCATCCCAGGGTCCTGGGATGAGCCCCAAATCCAGGTCCCCACTCAGTGGGAGTCTGCTTCTCTCTCTCCTCCCGACTTGTTCTCTCTCTCTCTGTCTCTCTCTCTCAAATAAATAAAATCTTAAAAAACAAAGAACATGAAATCTCATTAAAAATTATTTATTTATTTATTTATTTATTTGAGTGTGTGCGTATGTGCGAGAGGGGCAGAGGGAGAGAATCTTCAAGCAGACTCCCTGCTGACTGCGGAGCTCACCACGGGGTTCAATCCCAAGATCCATGAGATCATGACCTGAGCAGAAACCAACAGTCAGATGTTCAACCAACTGAGCCACCCAGGAGCCCCTTTTTTACTCTTATTTTTATTAAATGTTATCCTCTGAATTTCTCAACTGAATTTTGTCTATGTTTAAGGATTTTAGCAATCCAAATGTGGATGTGCCACTAGTACAGATAAGCACATCCACATGTGGATCACTAATACAGTATTTTTCTCCCAGGACACACCATCCAGTCCCTTTATGAAGAGCTATGCTTACTACAATCCATTATCGCTGCAAAATACAAATAGTCAAGTAGATGAACACAGTCCTACTAAAAAGGAAATAGGAAAAGGAGAGGTCCAACACACTGAGAAGGACCCTCCATATAATGCTCTGGTCTATCTTTGTTCAAGAACTAGGTAGTGGTGAATATTCAAATAGTTCTTTTTTTTTTTTTTTTTTTTAAGATTTTATTTATTTATTTGAGAGAGAGAATGAGATAGAGAGAGCATGAGAGGGGGGAGGGTCAGAGGGAGAAGCAGACTCCCTGCCGAGCAGGAAGCCCAATGTGGGACTCGATCCCGGGACTCCAGGATCATGACCTGAGCCGAAGGCAGTCGCTTAACCAACTGAGCCACCCAGGCGCCCTTCAAATAGTTCTTAATAGAAGAAGGGCTAGTATTTTTTCTCTACCAATTTCCCTCTAATTTGGCATTTCCAAATGGATGGGTTCTCTTTTCTGGGCAATATTTAGGGTCCAACCTAAAATGATTTTTCCAAAAGAGTTTACTTCTCATAGTTCACTTTTTCTGTTTCATTTTGCTTATATAATAAAGGACAGCTAAATTTCACTTCTAAGTCTGCTTAGACTTGGGATATTCCAAAATACAATTGGCTTCCATGCTGGTTGACAGCAGATGTTTCTGCAAAGGTCTAACAGGTTGAAGAAAGACTTCCTAGTATAAGTGTATAAGAAAACAAAACACATGTAAACTTAAGGGAAAACATACTTTTGGATTTATACACAAACAAGCAAACAAGTATGGTGAGAACACAATTACTCAGTTAACTATCTTTCAGTTCTAGTTTGCCTTCCTATTTTTAGAATTTGACACCATCTCCCTCCTGAAGCTTGCTACCACAAGCAGCCCATTATAATTCTATCAACTGAGTATAGGCAACCAACCCTGATTACAGACCTAATCATAAATTTTCTTCAGAGTAAGTTTGTTTTTATAATTAAGAGGGAAATATTAAGCTTCTAGGTCAGTCACGGTATCCATCAAGTTTTTATTGGTAAAAGAACCAATCATTTTACAAAAATTATTATGAATTACCAAAGGACCTAATTTACACCTAAAACATTATTTTTTCATAAAATCTACTTATGCACTTACTAATACATGTTTATCAGTAAACACAAAGACTGGGTCAAGATTAATTTACTAAACTGACTGATGTTCATATTCTCTTATTTATTCTCAAATTAAAACCTGAACTACAGCAGTAATCTAAGAAAACATTTTAAAATAGAAAGTATTTTCATAGTTAAGGACAAATAATAAATCAAATTAAAGAAAAGGAAATTAAGTACTTCAATTTTCACACAAAATAAATACTAAACTACTCAACAATGCCTCTTACCCAGGCCTCTGATAAATACAATTATACCTATATTTATTTATTTATTTATTTATTTATTTATTTTTTTTTTTTTTTAAAGATTTTATTTATGTATTTGACAGAGAGAGACAGCGAGAGAGGGAACACAAGCAGGGGGAGTGGGAGAGGGAGAAGCAGGCTTCCCTCTGAGCAGGGAGCCCGATGCGGGGCTCGATCCCAGGATCCTGGGATCATGACCTGAGCCGAAGTCAGTCGCTTAATGACTGAGCCACCCAGGCGCCCCACAATTATACCTATATTTAATCTAGCAGTCATCTAGGGTCCTCATTAACCTCTACTAATGTCTAATTAATAGTACAAATACAAAGAGAATACCTGTTTGAGACTAAGTAGGGTTTATAGTTTCCATAGCTACAGAAGTGTGTCTCACTTCACTAATGCAGCTTTTCTTCTTCCTGGCTCTCTGCCACAATTCTGTGACATTTATTGGAAAACTGCAATCCATTTGCTACTATTAAATATAAACATTTGCTTTCCAGAAATCAACAAAATGAATCAACCACGCATATTAATAGTAAAAAAATTTTTTCAATCTAAATGATTGTGTCTACTTCATGAATTTTTCACAGGCATCTGTAGTCTAGACTGGCTCATCAAAATTCTGTTTTTGATCATTTAAGATATAGCACAATCAGTGATGTCCAGGTCATCCCATTCACATTTTAAGCTAAAGATTTTGGGTCCCATATAGAAAGCAAGAGAAATTCACATTTTACGAAAACAGGAGGAGGAAAACCATAAATGATTTAAACAACTAAAATACACTCTGTTAAATGAGAAAAACAGTCTTTTTTCCATGTGCCACCACACAATTACTTCTGTCTCAGTAACTTCACCAAAAAAGTTAGTATATCTCAGACTCTTAAAATTACTTTTTTCTACTTTTTTAACATATATATTTTTGTGGTAAAATATATATAACATAAAATTTACCACTGCTTTTTAAAAAAAGATTTATTTATTTATTTTAGAGAGAGGGAAACAGAGACAGAGAGCCCATGTAAGTGTGAGCAGGTGGGAGGGCAAGAAGGAAAGGGAGAGGGAGAGAAGCAGACTCTCCACTGAGCATGGAGCCCAATGTGGGGCGTGATCCCATAACTGAGATCATAACCTGAGCGGAATCAAAAGTTGGACGTTTAACTGACTGAGCCACGCAGACGCCCCTTACCACTGCATTTTTTAAGTGTACAATTTAATGCTATTAAGTTCACTCACAATGTTGTGCAACCATCACCACTACCCATTTCCAGAACTTTTTCATCATCACAAATATAAACTCTGTACCCATTAAACAATAACTCACCATTGTCCTCTCACCATAGTCCTTAGTGACCACTATTCTATTTTCTGTCTCTATTCTTGATACTTCATGAAATCATACAGTATTTGTCCTTTTGTATCTGGCTTATTTCACTTAGCACGTTTTCAAAATTCATCCATGCTGTAAGATGTACCAAAATTTCATTCCTTTTTAAGGGTGAATAATATTCCATTATCTGTACAATACCACACTTTATCCATTCATCTGTTGATGGACACTTTAGTATATTCACAAAGTTGTGCGACCATCATCACAATCAATTTTATAACATTTTTAGCACCCTTCCAAAAGAAACCCCAAATCCTTTAACTATCATCCCCTATCCTCAATTCCCACCCCTAGGAACCACTAACCTACCTTCTAACCTATAGATCTGGCTATTCTGTACATTTTCTATAAATGGAATCATACAATATGTGGTGTTTTGTGATTGGCTTCTTTCACTTAACGTGTTTTCAAGATTCATCCATGTCGCAGCATGTATCAGTAATGTATTCCTTTTTATGCCAAATATTATTCCATTAAATGGATATACGTTTTGTTTATCCATCCATTGATCAGTTGATGGACATCTGGGTTGCTTCCACATTTTGGCTATTTAGAATAATGCTGCTATGGACATTTGTGTACAAGTTTTTGTGTGTACAGATGTTTTCATTTCTGTTGGGTATACATCTAGAAGTGAGATGCTGCATTATATGATAACTCTACAGTTAATTTTTTGAGGAATTACTAGATTATTTTCTAAAGTGGCTGCAGCATTTTACATTTCCACCAGCAGTATATGAGGTGATTTGTCCACATCCTTGCCACATCTGTTATTATCTGTCTTTTTGATTATAGCTATCCTAGTGGATATAAAGTAGTATCTCATTGTGGTTTAAATCTGCATTTCCCTAATAACAAATGATGCTGAAAATCTTTTCATGTGTTTATTGGTACAGTATATATCTTTATTGTATCAGTGCTTTTATATTAAAACATTTATACATTTAGCAATATTTATGGAAAAGACAAAGTCAATATGTTCTTAAATATAACTTAAACAAATGTTTAATAGCACAAACAGTATTCTATTAAATATAGAGGAATAGTTGTTCCAATCGATAAAATGGGAGTAGACTCTCTTCATATTATGTTTGTTTATAGCCAATCACCTAAGTGTTCCTCTCATTTAAAGAACACATTTTTATTTAGATAGAATAAATTCCTGTGCTCAAAATATCAGTCAGGTACAGGCATTATGGAAAACAGTACAATGGTTCCTCAAAAAATTAGAATAGAAATACCATGTGATCCAGAAATTTCATTTCTGGGTATTTATCCAAAGGAAATGAAATCACTACCTTGAAAAGATACCTGCACCCCCACATTCACTGAAACAATACAATACAATAGTCAAGACTGGAAACAACTTAAGTGTCCATCTATGGATGAGTGGCTAAAGGAAATGTCACACACACACACACACACACACACACACACACACACACACGTGCAAACAGGAATATCATTCAGCCATAAAAAAGAAGGAAATCCTGCCATATGTGACAACGTGAATGGAACTTGAGAACATTATACCAAGTGAAATAAGACAGAGAAAGACAAATACTGTATGATCTCACTTATACATGTTATCTAAAATAAAAGAAAATAATATAAAACAAAAACCCTGAACTCAGAAAACTACAGAAAACAGACTGATGGTTGCCAGAAGTGGCAGGTGGTGGGTGGAATAGGTAAAGGTAGTCAATGGTACAAAATTCCAGTTTATAAGATAAATAATTTCTAGGGATATGAGGTACAGCATAGTGACTGTAGTTACCAGTACTGCATTGTACATATGAAAGTTACACTAAGAGTAAGGTTAAAAGTTCTCATCACAAGAAAAAAACTTGTAACTGTGGAGACAGATGTTAAATAAACTTATTGTCATAATCATTCTCAATATACACATATATCAAATCATTATGCTATACACCTAAAACTAATACAATGTTATAGGTCAATTATATCTCAATTAAAAAAAAAAAAGAATATCATAGGAGTGAAATAGCCAAAAAACCCAAACAAACAAAAGTCTTCTGGATTTAAGAATCTCATAATGCAAAGATTAATACCTAGCAGAAAAAAAAATGTTTAAAAGTATCCTTAACTCTTAACACAATTATTCCAAAGTAGTAGTATTATACCAATGAAATCAATAATACAAGTACAGTAGTCCCAAATTAGTGTTTTAGATGCTATATCACTCCTAGGACCCAGCAGAAATTAAAGGCTAAAAAAATTCCTAAGCAGTGTTTCTGCACATGAAAGATATACACATAATATTTTTAAAAATCTGTCTATAAATAATATTGCTAAGTCTTACTTCTCCTTCACTTATATTTAAAGTGAAGGGGCGCCTGGGTGGCTCAGTCGTTAAGCGTCTGCCTTCGGCTCAGGTCATGATCCCAGGGTCCTGGGATCGAGCCCCACATCGTGCTCCCTGCTCCGCGGGAAGCCTGTTCTCCCTCTCCCTCTGCCCCTGCTTGTGTTCCCTCTCTCACTGTGTCTCTCTCTGTCAAATAAATAAAATCTTTAAAAAAAAAAAATAAAGTGAAGTTTGCTCCTAGAATATGACAATTAAAAATTATAAGATTAATTTAATAGTTGCTGAGGACCAGGGTTTGACAGAATTGATTTCACACATGCCCATATACATACCCCATTTCACTCTACTAAAATCCCAGGAAAACTGAGGCACCTGGGTGGTTCAGTCGGTTGAGTGTCCAACTCTTGGTTTCAGCTCAGGTCATGATCTCATGGTTGTGGGATGGAGCCCCACGATGGGCTTCGTCCTCAGTGCAGTCTGCTTCACATTCCTTCTCCCTCTCCCTACCCCTCTGCCCCTCCCCACTCACACATTCTCTCTCTCTAAAATAAATAAATAAAATCTTTTTAAAAAAAAATCCCAGGAAATCCATGCCAATACGAGTTGAGAAAGCTAGGCTATGTAGAGCTGATACTGAATAAAAAGGTCTACTTCCAATTCTACAAAATCACCTCACTTTAACTGGTTATTCTGTTCTGTGCGGCACAGAATTTTAAAATAAAATAACCCTCCCAAACATACAAGAAAAAGTACTGTTGGGAAAAATTACATTTTCTGATAAAGACACCAGACATTTTCTATGCCATAAAATTAAGATCATATCTCTAGCTTTCTCAATTATCCATGATTGTCATCCTATTATCTACTAATTTAACTAACCATTCTAGATTCTATTTTTTTCAGTTGTAACATGTAAAAGGTCCCCTAAGAAAACTTTTACTCACTATATATATTACATAGTCATACATTTTGCCCAACCCTGTTCCATTCCAGTGTCAAGAGAGCTTTCTTATTCGAGTATTCTAGGTTTAGAGAACAAATTTACCTCCATTTTCATCTTTATTATCTAAGTTTTTGTCTTTACAGATTAAATAGCTCCAATTCTATAAAGGCCTAGTTTTCCATATGCTGTAATTTTAATGCAATTGTTATTCCAATTAAAGCTTTCTACATGGTTGCATATAACTAGAACACAATCCTCTCAGGTTTCTAATATCATTCCTTCCTTCTTTCTGGATATGGTACTCATTCATTCAATATTTATCAAGTATCTTTCAGATTATAAAGCACTTGTGTCAGATGCTATGAGAATTCAAGGTCTGGTTGCTGCCCTTGAGAAAATTACCACCCAGTACAACTTTTTAAACAAAACCGGACTTTACTATATGTTGTATATGGTTTACTACAGCTTTAATTCTATGGCTGACTAATATTTTACAGTCAATTATTTTATCATGGTTTGGGTTTCTTTTTCTGAATAGATATAGAATCTAGTACTTCAATACTAAAGCTCTCCTAAGTTTTAAAAGACCATTCCTCAAATCATTTCCATAATTTTACTAACACTTAAAAACACGGTTAAAAAAAATAAAATACTTAAAAATAAATGTTTAAAAAGATGTGTAAAACTTATACCCTGAAAACTACAAAACACTGTTGAAAGAAATTACAGTGAGATCTAAATAAAAGGAAAGATATCCCATGTTTATTGACAGGTAGGTTTAATATTATTAAGATGGCAATATTCCACAAACAGTTCTCCTCAAAATAGATTCAATGCAATCCCTATTAAAATCACAGCTCACTTTTTACAGAAGTTGAGAAGCTAATCTTAAAATTCAAATGGGGGGGCACCTGGGTGGCTCAGTCAGTTAAGCACCTGCCTTCAGCTCAGGTCGTGATCTCTGGGTCCTGGGATTTAGCCCCACTTCCGGTTCCCTGCTCAGTGGGAAGTCTGCTTTTCCCTCTCCCTCTGCCCTTCCTCCCTGCTCCTGTTCTCTCTCTCTCAAATAAATATATTTTTAAAAAATTAAAATGGAGGGGCGCTTGGGTGGCTCAGATGGTTAAGTGTCTGCCTTCAGCTTGGGTCATGGTCTCCAGGTCCTGGGATCGAGCTCCACATTGGGCTCCCGGCTGGCTCAGCAGGGAGTCTGCTTCTCCCTCTCCCCCTGCTTGTGTGCTCTCTGTCTCTCTCTCAAATGAATAAATAAAATCTTTTAAAAAATTAAAATGGAAATTCAAGGGACTTTGAATAGCCAAAACAATCTTGTAAAAGAAGAACAAAATTGGAAGACTCATCCTTCTCAATTTCAAAATTTATTTCAAAGTTACAGTAATCAAGACAGTATGGTACTGACATAAGGACAGACAGAAAGATGAATGGAAAAGAACTGAGACTCCAGAAACAAATTAAGTCAAAATGGATCAAAGATCAAACTGTAAGAACCAAAACTATAACATTCTCAGAAGAAAACATAGGTGTAAATCTTTGTAACCCTAAGTTAGGCAAAAGTTCCTTAAATATGACACAAACCAAGAGTAACAACAACAAAAACAGATAAAAGTAGACTTAAAAAAAATTTAAAATGTTTGTGCATCGAAAGACACTATCAAGAAAGTGAAGGGATGCCTGGGTGGCTCAGTCATTTAAGTGTCTGCCTTCCGCTGAGGTCATGATCTCGGGGTCCGGGGATTGAGCCCCGCACAGGACTCCCTGCTCAGTGGGGAGTCTGCTTCTCCCTCTCCCTCTGCCCCTCCCCCACCCATGCTTGCCCTCTCTTTCTCTCTCTCAAATAAAAAAAAAATCTTAAAAAAAAAAAGTGAAGGGCGCCTGGGTGGCTCAGTTGGTTAAGCGACTTCCTTCGGCTCAGGTCACGATCCTGGAGTCCCGGGATCAAGTCCCACATCGGGCTCCTTGCTCGGCGGGGAGTCTGCTTCTCCCTCTGCCCTTCCCCCCTCTCATGCTCTCTCTAATAAATAAATAAATAAACCTTAAAAAAAAAAAAAGTGAAAAGACAACCCACAGAATGGGAGAAAATTTCTGCAAATCACCTGTCTGATAAAGGACTTGTATACATAATATATAAAGAACTCCTACAACTCAACAATAAGAAGACAAGTAAATCAATTTAAAAATGGGCAAAGCCTTGAGTAGACATTTTTCCAAGGAAGACATACTAATGGCCAATAAACACATGAAAAGATGCTCAATAGTATTAGTCATGAGAGAACTATAAATCAAAACCACAAGAGACTTCATACCCACGATGACATCTATAATCAAAAAGAGAAAATAACAAGTGTTGACAAGGATATAGAGAAACCAGAACCCTCATACACTGCTGCTGAAAATATAAAATGATGCAGCCACTGTGGAAAGCAGTTTGGCAATTCCTCAAAAAGTTAAAAACAGAGTTACTGTATGACCCAGCAATTCCACTCTTGGGTATATACCCAAAAGAAAAAAAAATCTGCACACATAAAAACTTATACACAAATGTTCATAGCAACATTGTTCATAATAGCTAAAATAACCCAAATGTCCATGAACTAATGAATGGAGGAAGAGTCAAAAATATTCTTCC
Source organism: Phoca vitulina (assembly GCF_004348235.1). Taxonomy (NCBI): domain Eukaryota; kingdom Metazoa; phylum Chordata; class Mammalia; order Carnivora; family Phocidae; genus Phoca; species Phoca vitulina. Next base: position 19,807,893 of record NW_022589733.1, on the reverse strand, counting down.
ATAAAAAGGAATGAATTACTGATACATGCTATAAAATGGATGAACCTTGAAAACAATGCTAAGTGACACAAAGAAGTCACAAAAGACCACAGATGATTCCTTTTATATAAAATGTCTAGAACAGACAAATCCAGAGACAAAAAGCAGAAATTTTAGTAATTTTAAATAAGGGCTCCCAGGGGATGGAAGAGGGGGAAATGAGGAGTGAATGCTAATGAATAAAGTGTTTCTTTTTGGGGGAATGAAAATGTTCCAGAATTATATACTAGTGCTAGTTGTACAACATTTTGAATGCACTAAAACCACTGAATTATACATTTTAAAATGGTTAAAATGACAAACTTTATATTATCTCAATTAAAAAAAAAAAAAAGATAATCAGGAGCCAGGTCTTTAAGAATTTTACATCTTTATTAAAGGATTTTAAAGGAAGCAATATGATTAGATTTGTATTTTAAGAAGATAAATCCTGTACCACATTACCTTATGAATGCCTACACCTTAATATGTAAATTTAGCAACATCTGATTTGGGTGTTCAGAAGCTTATGCTAATAAACTCCTGGTTCCTTGCTACATTTTGGGTAAATATGTTTGTCAAGTAATTTATTTCTAGATATGAATTTTTATTTTATTTGTTTAACAAGTATTTATATAGTGCTTACTGTGTGCCAAATACAAGCGCTTTAGAAATATTAACTCATCTAATCTTCATAAGAAATCTGAGTCTATTATCCCCATTTTATAGAAGAACTGAGTCAACAGAAAGGTTAAGTAACTTGCCTAAAATGACACAGCTATTAAGTAATGCATGCTTCTGAAATTGGGTTTTTATTCACAAGCCTGATAAATATGTGGAACTCTGATTTTTCTAATCATTATCTTTACCATTTTCTTTAGGATTTTAGTTATTTGTCAGAAAGAGCACAAGCAGGGGAGCGGCAGGCAGGCAGAGGGATAAGCAGGCTCCCCACTGAGCAAGGAGCCCAAGGCAGGACTCAATCCCAGGATCCTGGGATCATGACTTGAGCTGAAGGCAGCCAATTAACCAACTGAGCCACCGAGATGTCCCTATCTTTACTATTTTTAATTCCCAAGAAAAGCACTTCTTCAAATTCAACTTCCAACTCTTCTGTTCATCTGTTCTCAATTAAGTATGCACTGAATTTTTTTCTGTGTAGAATTTTTAGTATTGATTCTATCCATTCTTATTAAGTTCACTGAAAAACATTTTCAAGAAAATTATTTTTTAGTTTTTACTTACTGTATTTTACACTATAAATGTGCCATTTGTATTTACTGTAATAGAGCAGTACGTTAGCTAACTAGTGACATTCTGTTTGTTCTTCAACTATTTCACTACCCAGTTTAAAAACAAAAAAAGCAACAATGAGCTTATTAAAGGAATTAAGTAGTCATTTTATCCAAAGCATCTGTTATTCAGGTAAAAATAAAGTAAGAAAATGAAATGTTCTTCAAAAATAATTATAGGGGCGCCTGGGTGGCTTAGTCAGTTGAGTGTCTGCCTTCAGCTCAGGTCACGATCCCAGGGTCCTGGGATTGAGCCCCGCATCGGGCTCCCTGCTCTGTGGGGAGCCTGCTTCTCCCTCTCTCTCTGCCCCTCCCCCTGCTCGTGCTTACTCTCTCTTGCTCTTTCTCAAATAAATAAAATCTTTAATAATAATATTAGAAAATTCAAGCCATGTTTATATTTTGCACTCATTCACTCTACTTTAGCCTAATATTCTAGAGAATATGGTTTAACAATAAAAATTAAAAAGGATATAGAAAAAGTCAGAGTTCACAATACAATTTTATAAAAATTTACTCAAGTAAAATTTTAATTTATAATTTCTAAAGTCCTTATAACTGCCTATTACTTCGGTGCTTATAAATTGAATATTTAACTTGTGAACATTAACTTATTATTATTAATTCCACTTTACCATAATATTTTTTCAAGTAAAATCTTCATTTCAGACTGAAACCCCAACAAGCAAGTTGCTACTTAAAAACTGGAAAAAAAGAGTACAAAATCTTTAAGACTTCTAATTACAACTTTACTGTGAAGAATAGCTACTTGTTAGCTTAAACCTATGTTTGGATGCTTCATCGCTATTACACACTTTTTTTTTTTTTTAAAGATTTTATTTATTTATTTGACAGAGAGAGACAGCGAGAGAGGGAACACAAGCAGGGGGAGCGGGAGAGGGAGAAGCAGGCTCCCCGCAGAGCAGGGAGCCCGGTGTGGGACTCGATTCCAGAACCCTGGGATCATGACCTGAGCCGAAGGCAGATGCTTAAAACGACTGAGCCACCCAGGTGCCCCGCTATTACACACTTTTAAACACAAGGCATTTTAGTGACTTACCTAAACAATTATAATGAAAACTTTAATTCAAACAAATACTTAAATTTGTGTAATCAGGCCCCCATCAACAAACATTTAATTGTTCCATTATGTTGCTAACAAAAGTATTTTAATGTCCAAGGTCCAAACTAGCAGTATGGTATATAGTAAAAATGATTACTGGACAAACTTGAATTTTATTCAGCATTAGTACTTACCATAGAGTTAAGCATAGGATAGTACTCACTTTATATGTGACAGAAAGCTCATATTCTGTTTTGACCTTTACACTTAATATACAGTACTACATACCTCCTACGTACTCTTCAACTATATAACCCTCTCAAGACCTAAACTACAAAGAAATTTTAAAGTTCTAAACTTCAATTTATAATTATCTAGTATAGGTGCAAACTATATGCTTTGGTATAAGGTGCACAAAAGTATTTTCCTATTAGCAAATAAAAGTTAAAAGTCAACCATATTAATTTCATTTTCTAATCTAGATTGAATTATGAAACCCTTTAAAACAGTTATCACTGTTTATTCACATACAATCTCTTCTACTGAGCTATAAACTATATGTGGCCAGGATCCATGTGCAAATTCATTTTGAGTGAATGAATAAATATAAATATTATGAGTAAGTAACCTAAACTTGCACATAAACATGAAAAGTCATCCCTAGAAAACTACACTTGGCTACATTATAGATATAGGAATGTATAACAGAATAAAAAAATCTCATTACTTTTAGGTCCTTTAGAAAACCAGTTTTCCATTTTAGAACATTATGGTGGTTGAAACAAACAAAAGTTAAAGAGAAAAGAGCATACATTGTATAAATCTATTTATATGAAATTCTAAAAAAGACAAAACTAATCTATTTTAAGGAAAAACAGGCAAGTAGTTGCCTGAGGGGCTACAGTGGACAGAACTGACTACAAAAGAGCAAAAGGTAGCCTATCTAACAGGGTGACTGAAATGTTCTGTATCTTATCTACGGTGATTACACAAATGTATATACACTTGTTAAAAATTCATGGAACACCCCAAATTGGTAAACCTCTGTACCTCTCTATATAGACTGTTTGTTATTTAAAAAGGGGGGGCACACCTGGGTGGCTCAGTCGGTTAAGCCTCTGCCTTTGGCTCAGGTCATGATCCCGGGGTCCTGGAATCAAGCCCCACATTGGGCTCCTTGCTCAGCAGGAGTCTGCTTCTCCCTCTCCCTCTGTCTGCTGCTCTGCCTACTTGTGCACACATGCTTGCTCTCTCTCTCTGTCAAATAAATAAAATCCTTAAAAATAAAAATAAAAATAAAAATAAGAAGGGAAAGAGAGAAAGGATACAAGAAGTAACCACAAAACCAACAAGCAAAATGTAGAAAGTACCATGAGAAAATGGAGACATGAGTAGAACAAGATTTTTAAAAAAGGGACAGTGCAAAGAACCAAAGCAAATTAATAGGGCCCTATGCAAAGTATCACTACTCATACAGACATTTTATAGTTTGGTCCTCTAACACTGTATCAGTTGTTCTTCCTCTTAACTCTTAGGTAAGCAAAACTGCTATTAATGTCTCTACCGAAGAAAAGGAATGCTTACACGATTTTCCACAGGGTCTCAAACCCAAACTAGAATTAAAATCCATATTTTCTAATGCCTAACACAGAATTTTCAGGAAGTTCATTAACAATGACCCACCATAGCAAGAATAGAACTAACTCCTGAAGCTCTATTAGTACTATTTTTTCTGTTGCTCATCTCCTTTCAAATTTAGTTAGGCTCTGAAACACATCAGCAGAAATAAGGTGCAACGATTCCATGCTTCCATAAAACTAGTGCCAAAGAAATCATGAGTCCCATGGCATCCTCCATTTCTCAAGTCATTCTCCTTAGGTGATGGTCTGCTTACCCTTCCCCTACTCTTCAATTCTGAGTACCATCATCTGTCAAAACAGAGGTGGTTCAATCTTAAAGACACTCACCAAAGCAAGGCAATGATTTGCTAATTTTGAGTGTTAAAATATTCCCCCAAAGGATCATCATCATATTCTTTACTGATTTTTATGTGTGGCTTATACAGTTTCTCTCTTACTTTATGGAAGCTGTTTAGCTGAAGAATCCTACACAAAGCTCTCTTTTTACACCATCTGAACAGTGGTGTAATTTTAGTAGGGCCTAAAGTGTAAATAACAATTATGAAATGTTTATACTAAAGGGAGTCAGGATAAGCTCAATAATCTGTGGTAAAATAGTGAAGTTTCAAATTCCAGCCTCCTTGATTAGCTATGTGACTTTGGGAAAATTAGTGAATCCCTCTATACCACAGTTTGCTCATTTATGAAATACGGATCCTGACACTATCTCAGAGGATTTTTCTGAGGACTAACGTGAAAAATATCTGTACAATTCTGGCACACATAAATTGCTCAAAAAATGTTTTTAATTACTAGCATTGAATTTATTATTCCTTTTTTACCAACACTGTTTCTTTTATTATGTCCTACAAATGTTATTTTAAGTAGATGTCTTAAAACTAAAACTAAAAAGAAAAGACACTAAACTAAAACTAAATTTATAAAGATAAGAGTAATCAACAACTTAGGTCACTCTTAGAAACTTTTCTGTTCTTGTCTCACCTTCAAAAAAAGATACCAAAAAACCCCCAAAAAACAAAAAAACAACCAATACCAAATTTACTAAAAGACTAATTGTAACATTTCTGGATGGGAAAAAAGTGAAAACATTTATGGCTGGCCAGCAGTAATTATCATCACCTTTTTGTCAAGTAAACATTAAAAAGAAAAGAGAAAAAATTTTATTTTTCAGTAGTTATTAAGAATAAGTAACTGAAAATGTCCACATAGCATATCTTTCGTTTCAAATCATCAAAAATATAGATCCTTTATCACAACACCAGCTTTTACTTATATTTGGAAGCTAAAATCATTATCTGTAGTTAATCTATAAAGAAAATTTCTACCTTTTCACTCAAGTACAGGTTTATAATTAGTATATTATATATTTTGGTAGTTTTTTTTAACCTTGATTTTTATTAAGACAACAGCAAATAAAAGACACATGAATCTCTTTTATGTAACTTGAAATAAAATGTTTGCAACAAGACAATAAAGTAAGTTAATAAGCAACATTTCTATTGAAGAATGTCTTATACCTTAGAGCTAACAGGACTATCTTCTCTCACTACACAATCAGGCCCAAATGATGTCTCAGATTAATTTGATCTTTTATTTTTTTTCTAATTACCTATTATTCTTTATGGACAATATAATCTTTTTTTTTTTTTAAAGATTTTCTTTATTTATTTGACAGAGACACAGCGAGAGAGGGAACACAAGCAGGGGGAGTGGGAGAGGGAGAAGCAGGCTTCCCGTGGAGCAGGGAGCCCGATGCGGGGCTCGATCCCAGGACCCTGGGATCATGACCTGAGCTGAAGGCAGACGCCCAACGACTGAGCCACCCAGGCGCCCCTAATCTTTTTTTTTTTTTTTAAGATTTTATTTATCTGAGAGAGAAGAGGGAGAGCGAGTACGAGCAGGGGGAGGGGCAGAGGGAGAAGCAGACTCCCCGCTGAGCAGGGAGCCCACCACCACAAGGCTCGATCCCAAGATTTTGACCTAAGCAGAAGATAGACGCGTACCTGACTGAGCCACCCACCCAACTGAGCCACCCAGGCGCTCCATGGACAATATAATGACAATTTTTTCTAATATAAAGTGGCTATTTTTAATATATAATATTAATCACAATAAGAAATGTTTTTCTATACTATCACTTCCAAGTTTTAGGGGACTCCTGGAATAATTACAGTAGTCAAGAGTGAGTTAAGAGCAAGCCAAGAACCATCTGATTAAATATGAATTTCTATCCTCTTACTGTAATAGGCAACAGAATTCTAGTACTGAATGGAAATAACAAAAACAGAGTTTAGAAAGAGACAAAAACAGGGACGCCTGAGTGGCTCAGTCGGTTAAGCGTCTGCCTTCGGCTCAGGTCATGATCCCAGGGTCCTGGGATCGAGTCCCACATCGGGCTCCTTGCTCAGCAGGGAGCCTGCTTCTCCCTCTGCCTGCCTCTGTCTCTCTCTCTCTGATAAATAAATAAAATCTTAAAAAAATATATAAAAAAAAAAAAAAAAAGAAAGAGACAAAAACAAATGGTAGGAAATCAGAGAAATGGATCCTAGAACCAAGAAGTGAGGATGAACTAGGTAGGTATGACTTCTATAATGTTTGAACTTCATTTCCATAATTATTTCCATAATGACATTTTTAGTTTACTAGATAAGGATCTATAGATATTAATAGATACTAAACAAAAGAATCCAACAGATTATTTTTAATATTAAATATTTTCAAAAAATTCTTTCCATTAAGATACCTTCATACATTTCGTCATTTAAGACAATGGCTTAACTACCTTACTAACATCAGCTTTAGGAAGAGAAATAAATCAGGCTCAATGGCAATTCAGAAATATTCCATAAAGTCAGTAAAACACTGTTACTATTTTTAGGATTTTCATTTGGTGAACTATAAAGTATAATTATACATAGTACCATATCAAATAGTTTGACAGCAGTAAGAAAAAAAGTAGTTTATTGTCCCTAACTCATTATACTATTTCATATTTTCCTTTAAAAATCTTCCAGTTTCAAATATTTAATACTAAACCTGCCTCACATTGGTATTTAGCTCTTATTTAACCAGTTATTTAATTTAATCCATCATTTAATCTAACTCCTGCTTTTTAAAAAACATTTTAAAGTTTTAATCCATTGTTTTTATAATTCTATTTTTTCCAATTTGTTTGTTATTTTTCCTGTTTTATCTGATTTTCTACCATTTTATCTTACATCTCTATATTTCCAGAATGACCTCTTACTCGTATTCATTTACTTTTAATTTAATTTTTATCTCAGTTTTTTATATGGCAAATAATATATGCCAAAATCAATATTTTTCAATACAGAAAGTGTAAGAAATGACAACTCTTTCTCTGTAGTTCAACTTTTTCTCTAGGCACTCCAAAGATTCCTAAGCCTTCAAATTTGAACACACTAACTGTAAACCATTTTATTTTTTTCAATATATAAACTATCTTCTTTAAAGAAGGCAGGGAAAATGCAAAAATAGAATCAAAAAGTAAAATCTTATAGGGCGCCTGGGTGGCTCAGTTGGTGAAGTGACTGCCTTCAGCTCAGGTCATGATCTCAGGGTCCTGGGATCGAGCATCGGGCTCCCTGCTCCGCGGGAAGCCTGCTTCTCCCTTTCTCACTCCCCCTGCTTGTGTTCCCTCTCTCGCTGTCTCTCTCTCTCTGTCAAATAAATAAATAAAATCTTTAAAAAAAAAAAAAGTAAAATCGTATAGTATATACATTTGTACAGGACTTTTTCTATGCGAAGTTGTTTTTTTTTTAAAGATTTTATTTGACAGAGACAGACAGTGAGAGAGGGAACACAAGCAGTGGGAGCGGGAGCAGGAGAGGGAGAAGCAGGCCTCCCGCAGAGCAGGGAGCCCGACGGGGGCTCGATCCCAGGACCCTGGGATCATGACCTGAGCCGAAGGCAGACGCTTAACGACTGAGCCACCCAGGCGCCCCATGCGAGTTATTTTTAATATAATTGCAACAGTACCTCTTTTATTTACTCATTTCATTAAGAGTTTCACATGTAATTATCAGAAACATTATTTTATGGCTATGTATTATTGCATTAAATAACTAGACCCTTTTCCCACTGTCAGGCAATCACCACATTAAATAAAAAGGTAGTAGCAAAACTACATATGGTGACAGATGTTAATTAGACTTATTGTGGTGGTCACTTCCCAATATATACAAATAATTAATCATTACATTGTGAAACTGAAATAAATATAATGTTTTATGTCAACTATATCTCAATTAAAAAATGAATTTCCTATTCTTTAAAAAAAATACATACATATATATATATATATATATATATTTATATATATATAGTAGCAGGAAGGACCAGATTGATATGTAGGATAAAAGCAAACTTAACTGAATGGATCTATTTTTAAAGCTCAATAGCACTCAACTGCAAGTTTTCCAACCTTGTTTTCCTAAAGAGAGAACTTAAATTTGGAAAAAAAAAGTTCTACCAAAAATATAACAAATTATATATGATAGTAATTAAATTCCCCTTACTCTGGGTTGAGTTTACTATTAAAAGGAAATCTAGACTACTGACAGAAAGTATGCATACATATTACTAGAAAATACTTATTATATAACACAGGGAGTCAGTACAGTATAATAATAGCTACGAGCATAGGCTACAGTGAGGCTACCTGTGTTGAAATCTTGGCTACAACTTATCTGCTGTATGACTATGGGTAAGTTGCTGAACCTCCCCATGCCTTAGCACCCTCATCTGTAAAATGGGATAATAATAACCATCTCAAAGGGTTGTTAAGAGAATTCAGTGAGTTCATATTTATAAAGGTCTTGGCACACAGTAAATGCCATGTAAGTGGTTATTGTTTAGAATTTTTAATATAGCTAACATTTATTGAGCACTTACTATGTGCTAGGTTAAATGCTTTGGACATGAATTTGCCTCAAATAATCTTCACAGCAGCCCATGATGAAGATACTATGATTGTCCCCATTTAAAGATGAGAAAATTGAAGCACAAAAAGATTAAATGACTAAGACTAGGTCAAGCACAAATGTTGAAACAAGGATTTGAACCCAAGTCTGACGCATGACCTACAATTTTAACATAGACTACAAGGTACACACACTAGACATTAGAAGCAGTAGCCTCCAGCTGTACTTTATCTTAAAAAGAGGGCAGAGAGAGGACAGACTTTACTGAAATAAATCAGAATATGTATTTTCTGGAATAAAGTAGGGTATTTTAAAAATTAATAAAGATCACTATAATACTAAAGTATGTTTATATGAAATAACATGATGTCTGATATTTGTTTTAAAATAATACAGCTTGGGGAAAGGGAGAGGATAAAAGAAAAAAGATCAGACATGCATTGATAATGGTTAAAAACTTGGTGATAGGCACATGGGGGCTCATTATTTTATTCTCTCTACTTCTCTAAGTTCTTTAAAATGTCCATAATAGGGCGCCTGGGTGGCTCAGTTGGTTAAGCGACTGCCTTCGGCTCAGGTCATGATCCTGGAGTCCCAGGATCGAGTCCCGCATCGGGCTCCCTGCTCGGCAGGGAGTCTGCTTCTCCCTCTGACCTTCCTCCCTCTCATGCTCTCTGTCTCTCATTCTCTCTCTCTCAAATAAATAAATAAAATCTTTAAAAAAAAAATAAAAAATAAAAAAAAATAAAATGTCCATAATAAAAGGTTAAAATAGAAGTAGGGTGCACAGATTAAATACTTTCATTACACAAGCAAACAACTTTCTTATGATTCCCTGTATCAAAGACATAAAAGGATACTTGATATTTATACATTTTACAATGTATATGTAATCTATGAAACGATGGTCTCATTTCAAAAACTGAGGATCTTCTCAGCCAAAATAAAAATTTAATAAAAGTATTTAAGCACATACATGTAAATATATATATTAAATGGCTGTCTGCATTTCCATCGACTTGTTAAAAATATTTGCCGGAATAATTAACACTTTTTTCATATCTTTCTCCTGCCTGATAATCTCTATGATTATGATACTCTCTGGTCTGTTGCCCAGAAAATGGATGGGTTTGTACAGATAAATATGAATCTACAACATGGTCACAAATTGAACAATGTGAATAAAAAACAGAAATCTGCTTCACCAAGAAACACGTAAAATTTCTTGCCTCAAATTATAGTTGATTTTTATACTAATGTATATCAATGGGCTTCTGATAAATATAAATATAATCAATAATTAAAGAACATTTTATATGCTCTAAATTATAGCTAAAACAAGGTAGCTGATACTAAAGGAAAAAACCAACATTTATTAAGCCAGACACTATTCTAGGCATTTTCATACACATTACCTCTGTAAATTTAAGAGATTATATACATTTTTATAGAAAGAATATTAAAGTTCAGAGAGGTGAAATTACCTGCCCAAGGCCACAGAGTTTACTAGCAACTAAATTGGTATTCAAACTCAAGCTCAATTACAAAACCCACTCTTCCCCCCATTATATCAGACTACCATATGGGAGGCAAACATCTAAACTCAAATCAAACTTAAATATTTATGGCCTTTTTTAAGTGGACCACAAAATGTTTAAGTTACTGGTTACATATATATTTTACAGTGGCAGCTTGGCTTTGGGTAAAGAACTCCAGCTAAACACAAAAAGCATTATGTCTGCTCTCGTGTGACTCTTTTCCCCCAAGTCTCTTAATTTCAGCCTCAGGTTACTCATCTCTATAATGGGGAAATTAATATCCTTGCTGTCCAACTGCAGGATTACAAAATTCAAAGAGGATATGTAAAACCACTTCAAAAACTACAAAATACAGGGGCTCCTGGCTGGCTCAGTCAGAAAAGCATGTGACTCTTGATCTAGGGGATTGTGAGTTTGAGCCCCACACTGGGTGGAGAGATTACTAAAAAAAATAAACTTTTTAAAAAATTATGTTAAAAACTCTACAAAACACAAAGAGTCTTTTTTTGTCTTAAAATGCTAAAAACAACAAAGTTTCTTTTTTTCAATATAAGGTTTTCTAAAGTAATTGTCAGCTGTTAAAATTCTACACCTATTAACATTTCCAGAACTTTCTCAAACTTTTTTTCTAAGCATAGTTCAATCATCATCTCTATCACCTGGCTTTCCTTATCCTTAAAAATAATGCAACAGTGGGACCCTGGGTGGCTCAGTCGGTTATGCGTCTGCCTTCAGCTCAGGTCATGATCCCTAGGTCCTGGGATAGAGTCCCACATGGGGCTCCAGTCTCACATCGGGCTCCCTGCTGAGCAGGGAGCCTGCTTCTTCTCCCTCTCCCTCTGCCTGAGGCTCCACCTGCTTGTGCTTTCTGTCTCTCTCTCTCACACAAATAAATAAAATCTTAAAAAAAAAAAAAGCAACAGTAATGATATCAATGCTTTTGTAATAAATAATTAACATGCTGTTTTGAAATGCTCAACATATAAAAGTTCTAAATTCTGAATTTTTAAACGAAATATGTGTTTGGTGTCACTCTTAGATATATTGATGATCATAATGTTTGAGCCTTTTCACATTCAGTTTATTTATAAAAAGCTAGAATTAAGATCTGGAATTCCAAAGTAGAACACCCAACATAATTTTTAGTAATTTTGTGGGGGTTTTCTCAAGGCTTCTCAAAGCAGATACAATAAGCTAACAAGCACATCAAACACAGTAATAAAATCCACTGAAACATTCAGCTGCTCTAAAAGAAGGATCAGGCTCTTTAGGAGAAAACTACATTGTATGAGTTTGCAAAGTTTCACACTTTCTCATTTAAACTCCATTTCAGAGAAAGCCTTTGCATACTCACACAATATGCTTTAAAATGGCACTTTGCTGACCTTCCAATAGTCCAGCTCTATGAAAATTCTGTGATGGGTGTAACTTCAGAGAATCTGAAAAACACAAAAAGCATTAAGTACTTTTTATGCTGAATGACTTAAGAAAAAAAAAAAAAGCAAGGGTGGCATACATCTCTTACATAACTGCCATGTATTTTTAAGAACTAAAGCCCATATTTGTGAATATACTCTGCAAAAGAAGACTGAATTGCCTCTACATTGGTCTTTATGCTAAACTTCGATTTTCATAAAGCATTTGTTTCATGGAAAATTATCTGATGATTACTGCACAAATGGCGTTAATGTCTTGACTATTTTTAGCACCCAACTGTACCCCATTAGCCCTCTTCTAAGAATCATCTCTTGATATAACCTTTTTCTTCTGACACTCAGAACTACAATATTTCCAAACTACTTCAGGTACGCTGCCTGAAAAACATCCTACAGGATGGTGACTGCCAACTAAAGTCATCAGAGCAACAGACAATGGCTACAGTTACTAAGTAGGACTCTGTGTACAAACCCAATCGTCAGTCTGTAAAGTCCAGTACCTTCCAGAGTAAACTATCTCACTGATTCGCTTAAACGATGTAAATTTACATAATGTGAAGCTGAAGTCCCCCTTTCTGGAGGGGGTAGCCTCAGTGGATGGATACATCACACCAAAACTGAAGAAGTGCTGGATTTCTCAGTAAGGAGGTTCACAATGGCACATACTTTTCTTTAATATGGTGAAATGAATATCTAATAACCCAGTTATGTCTTTTTGCCCCTCCCAGTGGTTTAAAAAGTGGTGAAGAGTGTAGTGGTAGCATTCTGGTTTGATGCCCCTTGCACAGGGAACCTGTTCTAACACATTCTTGTGGAGCCCAGTATAGGAATTTAAACCCCGTAGAGACCAACTCAAGTGTTAATATTGTAGATCCCGGGAATCCCCTTTAGGCCTTAGCCAAAAGAGTTTAAAAATGAGAATCTCTGTCCAATGCCCCCTCCCTGCAACGAGCCCTTGAACGGCAACGAAAGAGAAAATTCTCAAAGGACAGCGTCAGTGCCTGAGCTGGTACCCCTGGGACAGGAGAGGAATAAAACTAATCCAGAGAGAGCACCCCCATCCTTGTAAAAAGAGAGGGAGATGTAAGTCATTAGAATGCCACAGAGGTGGAAAGAGAGAAAAAGAGAAAATTCGGGCCCTTTCCAGCAGTAAGATGACGAGGAAAGGAAGAACGCCTGGTCGAGGGGGGCCGTCCCAACAAGGGGAGGGAGTGGACTAGGCCGGAGGGAGAGGGGGGTAGAACGACGGCGCACAAACAACCTGGAGGGGGAGAGAAATGGTGCCCCTGCACCCAGAACCGGCTCCAAGCCACGCCGCCCGTTTGGGGGCAACTTTGCTGGGGAGGATGGTCCTGGTAAGAGGGGCCGCGGCGCACGGATCGCAGCAGCCCCAGCGCGGGGCCCAGTCGGGGGAGGGGGGAGGAATCCCTGAGCCGGGGAGGCCGGGACCGGCCGCTCGAGGAGTGTGGCGGGGCCGGACACGCCGAGGGACTCTCAGAACGACTGGTGCCGCAGAGACCGGGGGCAGACGGCAATTGGGCCCCGTGCGGCCGGCGGCTCCGCGGGGGAGGGGCCGCCACTCCTCCCCTGCCCCTTCCACCATCACCCGACCCCATCGGCCTCTCCCCACACCCCCAAAACAGGCCCGACCGGCCCAGGCTTGCCCCCACCCCCGACGGGGACCCCTCCGGTCCCCCCCGGGCTGGGCCTCCCCGCCCCCACGCCCCAGCCCCCAGCCTGACTCACCTCGCGAGTACAGGGACTTGGGCGATTCCAGGTCTAGGTCCGCGCTGAGCAATGAGATGAAGTCCGAGGGCATCGCAGCTCGACCCAGCCCGGCCCGAGGGCAGCGGGAGGGGGGGAGCGGCGGTGGCGGCGGCACCTCCTCTCCGGGACCGCGGGCACCGAACCGGGGGCGGCGAGGCGAGGGCGGCTGCTGCTGCCTCCTCCTCGAGGGCAGTGACTTCCACCGGCCGAGGACCGAGGAAACGGCAGCAAGGCGGAGGGGAAACTCCACGGGGACTAATTCCCGGCGAGCCAGGAGGGGGGTTCAGGGCGGGGAAAGGGAGGGGGGAAAGCCAACGGGTCCGTTTCGTGCTTCTCCTCAGCGAAAACTGACGGTCGCCGCCACCGCCGCCGCCGCTGACAGGAATCTGAGCCCCGCCCCCCGCGCGGCACTGCGCAGGCGCGGAGGGGGGCGCCCCAGAGCCTGGAAGAGCTAGGGCGGCCGCCGGAGGGCGGGGAGACGCGCCAAGGAACAGCATCAACAAGAGCTTCGCTTCCTGCCGCCGCAGCCGCGGCTGCTGTTTCCCAGCCGGGAAAGGGCCCCGCCAGCAGGGAGGGAGGCAGGGAGGTGTCCGCGCCTGGGGCCCCGGGGAGGGAAAAGGTATTTGCGCCGACCTGGTGGAGGCGAGCCCGAGTCGGCCGGCCCAGCGCCGAGCTGAGCTCAGGAGGAGACAGACCTGAGGGAGCCGAGGTGACTGTGGGACGAGAAGAAGGACCCCAGAGCTGGGTCCGGTCGGCCTGGGCGGGCTGGCTTGGGGTCTCACAGGGGAATGGAGTTTCGTCCCTTGGACAGCCACCAGCCGTTTAGGGTTTTCATAGGAGTGTCTACCTTGAGTTGGCCAAAGGACTATCAAACTCATTTTTTAATTAGGAAATGACAGACCTTATCTAAAAACCTCGAGTTATTGCATGTTTTTAATTCAAGTACCTTCTTCTCCCTTTGCCCTCCCCCTTTTTGTCTCCCCTCCCCCATTCTTTTCGAAAATTCGAAACAAAACATAAAAACAACTTTCTGATTGTGCTGGGTGGCCGGGTTTATTCGGAGTAGAAGATAAAAGACTATTTAAAAATTGGATCCTATGAATCCACCTGGCTGTTCTAAAGGAAAAAGGAAAAAAGCACAGCTAAACACCACTCTTCCAAACGCTTTTTCATTTTTTACCTTTGGATTAGGCAAGGATGGAGGGAAAACACATTTAATTGAGTTTTTGCTATTCTGTTCATGGGGCCAAAAGTTTCCGTTGCAAAAACTGAAAATCCTCACCTACACCGCAGACCGTTTCCTGACTCTAATAGACTTCTGAGAAAATTTTAATCAAGTTATTAAAATATCAATTGGAGTGCAGGGTATGCATCTTGGGAAATAATTTTAATCTTGTGTGGAATACTGATGCCAGCAATCACTGGGCAACGTTTTTAAGCTATTAAATTTGGTTTTGTTTTTGTTATTTTATCTATAAAGATAGAGATAATAAAAATCACTCTGGTGTGTATGCGTGTGTATATATCATATATATATATATATATACATCTATATATATCATATATAGATATATACACAATTTATAGAGCCTTTTCCCCAGGAAGCTGGACAATTCATCATCTGGACTTGGAGTCCTGGAGATGGGGAAGAAACTCTCAGCAAAAGAGGCCCCAGTGCAGGTGTCTCTGGGGTGGGGCTCTTTGCAAAGCTTTACCTGCAGACCTAGAATTTAAACTTGTGTCATCAGAGTCTTCATATCTTTCCATCTGAACATCTGATTCAGGTTGCCCAATTATCTTCACTGCATTCTGTGCAGTAATGAATCAAGCCTGTGAACATTTTCTTCCTGTCAGAGGTAAGAAAGCTTTTCAGAGCCATCCCAAGATGGCAAAGCAGAACAGGAAACTACTCTCAAATCTCATTGCCACTGTTTGCTGTTGTTGCAGCAAGTCCCAAGGGAAGTCCCTTCATAACTGGTAAGAGCCCCACTCATTTGAGAGGAAACTCAAATTGCCCAACAGGCCAAGGCTTTGGCCAAAGGTTTTTAAATTAGAGCAAACACCTGTTGGAGACCCCCCACACACACACCCCAGTCATTAGTCATACAAAATGTGAGGAGAGGAAATTGCAATTTACCAGGCAGAACCCTAATACTAAAAAATTGGGTGTCTCACTCGGAGCATATCCTTTTTCCCCAGACCTATGTAATCATTCAACAAACTTAGGGTATAGGAAATCCCCAGTACTGTTCTGACCCTAATTAACAGTCAAGAATTGGCAAGGCCGCTTGCTTCCCCTTTCCCTCAACACTTCTCTGCCCTTTTGTGCCTTTTTCCCCCTAGTATGAGTGCTTTGTTGTTTATGTTAATCAGATTTCCCTTGGCTTGGTAAAACCAAGAAAGGGGGGGGGGGGGCAAGTGTGACTTGACCCAGACTGAATCTCCTAGATGGATTCTTTAGGCTCAGGCCCCACCCCATCAGGCCTTGCATCAAGCAGTGATTATATCTCAAAGGATATTTGAAAATTCAGTGTCCTTCTAATTTCCTTTTACAGAAATACATTTTTTGAAAAACTGTTTAGATGGATAGTTTTCATGGCCGAGCTTTGCAACAGCACAGAGACCTAGATTTCGTGTTATCCTTAAAATTTCAGTGACTAAAAACACAAATTCATTAGTAAGCATGTTTGCTCTGCTCTGATCACAAAATATATGACCCGCATGATATTCAGGGTTACCAAAAGTAACTATCTGATCATTGTGTCTTTAGTAAATTACATGCTACCCCTAGTTCCAAGGATATTCCCTCTGTAGTCATTAGTATCTCCTTGCTTCCCCTTTTATTCAGTCTTTGAAAGAATCTCATATTGTATTTCAAAAACCACCCATCACTCAAATAAACACCTTCATAAAACTTTGTGCACAATAAAAAGTAAAGCTTTTTAAAATTTGGAAATTTCCTCTCATTGAAAATTACAATAGGATTATGGAACAAAACATAAAGCAGATTTAGTAGTTTGTAGAATTCCTTTATATTCCTTCCCAATCATATCACATTCCCAAGTTACTTGATTAAAATTTCACAAGAACCCAGATTCAACTACAAGGTTGTATAGATTATGCAACAGAGTGGCAGTTTTTATACTGGTGGTGTGTTCTTTAACCCCTCCTGGACCTGTTTAGGCACTTAGTGAATTGTGTTGCTGGATCTACTCTAAATGAAAGAGGTTCAAATATCAACCACTGAAAAGGAATTAAATAAACTCATACAGAACAGAGGAATGTGTTGTCACAAGATAATCTTTGTCATTGTAATACAATTAAGGCTGTTAAAATAATTTTGGTCACATGTATATTGTAAAGAACCTGCTAAACAAACACAAGATCTGAAAGGAAAATTTCCAGAGCAGTTCAAGTCATGGACAAAAAAAGTTTAGACCGAAAATTATCTTTGTTCTACCTTGGGAGCACTCCTTAATAATAATGGAGAATTGATAGTAGTGGGAAATAGCAATGACTGCATTTGTGCTGAAATTGTAAACAAAGTCTTATTTGATTATGACTATGTGTCAATTTTCACCCTTAGAACATGCTCTAGCAAATATTTCTAAAGGCAAAATTAGTTTTAATAGTTTTGCCGTTGGATTTAGAACATTCTCACTCCTTATATCTCTCACTGCCTAAATCTGATAATCAGGCATCTGATTCACTTTGATGAAGTACTTCTGTACTTTATGACTGGGTCTGAGTCAGAGTTGTCATCTGAAGTCTTACAAAGGCCAGTTCAGTCTCTCAAGATCTAGAATAGTTGGAAGTCCTGAGATACAGAGCAATCAGCTTGAATTGCAAGAACTTGGTGAACAGTGGAGAAAGGAGAGAAATGCCAGAGAAACTCAAGGGGTGGATTAGGGGGGAGAAATTTTAATGGGAAAATAGAAACCTCTGAGCGCAGACTGCCTGAGTGGCTCAGTTGTTAAGCGTCTGCCTTCAGCTCAGGTCATGATCCCAGGGTCCTGGGATCGAGCCCCGCATCAGGCTCCCTGCTCAGCGGGGAGCCTGCTTCTCCCTCTCCCACTCCCCCTGCTTGTGTTCCCTCTCTCGCTGTCTCTCTCTCTGTCAAATTAAAAAAAAAAAAAAATCTTTAGAAACCTCTGAGCCCATTAAACCAAGAAAGGAAGGAGAATGTCTCTAAGTCATCCCAACAGTAGGCAGGTTGGACTTATGTAAACTGCATTCAATTCAGTCCTTATTCATACTGGCTTTGACACCACCATGTTTGCTAAGATGCTCTTTCCACATCTGATCATAACATGAATAGTCTAGTAGCCCCACCTCAGCTGTGATATTAGTTTGACCAAGAGTATGAATTAGAAATGGTTTTACAGGGCTACCTGGGTGGCTCTGTTGGTTAAGCATCCAGTCTGACTCTTGGTTTTGGCTCAGGTTGTGATCTTAGGGTCATGGGATCGAGCCCTGCGTCAAGGCTCCATGCTCAGCAGGGAGTCTGCTTGATGTTCTCTCTGTCCCTCTCCCTCTGCCCCTCACCCCGTGCTCTCTCTCTAAAATAAATAAATTAAATATTTGATCAATAAATTAAATATTTATTTATTTTAGAGAGAGAGACAGAGATAGTAAGACAGAGCACCAGCAGGGAGGAGAGGGAGAAGCAGGCTCCCCGCTGAGCAGGGAGCCCGATGTGGGACTCGATTCCAGGATCCTGGGATCATGACCTGGGCCAAGGCAGATGCTTAACCAACTGAGCCACCCAGGTGCCAAAATCTTTTTTAAAAAAATGGTTTTACAGTTTCTATTACCCTCTCTCTTAATTCAGGGAGGTTTTTGTTTTTGTTTTTGTTTTGAAGATTTTATTTATTTGAGAGAGCAAGAGAGAGAATACACATGCGCACACACAGGGAGGAACAGAGGGAGAGGAAGAGAGAATCCCAGTCGGGGCTTGATCTCACAACCCTGAGATCATGACCTAAGCCGAAATCAAGAGTCAGATGCTTAACTGTCTGAGCCAATCAGGTGCTCCTTAATTCAGGGAGTTTTAACCTGAAGTCCATGGATTTGTTTCAAGGCATCTGTGATCCCCTTAAACTTGTATACAAATTTTTGCAAGCTTGTATCTACATGCACTTTTCTCCAAAGGATGAAAGTCTTAGAGTGCTGGGGTGCCTGGGTGGCTCAGTCGGTGGAGCATAGGGCTTTTTTTTTTTTTTTTTTAAGATTGTATTTATTTCTTTGAGAGAGAGAGAGAGATCAAGGGGGAAGAGCAGAGAGAGAGGGACAAGCGGGACTCCACACTGAGCACAGATCCTGATGAGGTGCTCAATCTTACCACCCTGAAATCATGACCTGAGCCAAAATCAAGAGTCGGAGCTTAACTGACTGAGCCACCCAGGCGCCCCACATGAGACTCTTGATGTCAAGGTTGTGAGTTTGAGCCCCACATTGAGTGTAGAGATTACTAAAAAAAAAAAAACTTAAAAAATTATTTTAAAAAACCACAAAGGATGAAAGTCTTTAACTTTCATAAGATTTCTGAGAAAAAAAAAAAGCCATAACCCAGAGAAGATGAAAAAGCATTCCTCTATATGAAGCACATCCATTCTTCCCTCTTTCCACAAATGAGCTCTAGGAACTATGCTAGGTGCAGGAAATACAAAGATGAATATAAGAAGTCAACTCTCAGCCTGATGTGGGAGACACCCTTTAAACCAGCACAGGATGCCGTGTGACAAGTGCTCTGCTAGAGTTTTGTACAGGTACTAGAAATCAGTTATCTTTTGCTTTATTAGTAAGCTGATAGAGGGCAAGAGGAAGGAATGCCATCTAACACACATCACTTTCTTCTCTGCTCACTACCCCCACAGCTGATTTCTCTTCACTCCAACCACAATTTCCTACAGTGGTCAAGAGAGGCTAGACAGTTGCAGGGCAAAGTCCTGATATACAAATGTTTACATTATGAAGCATCGCAGCTATTATTGTTGATACAAATATTCCAAGAAATACCTGGGCTTCATTGGACTTTGTCAGTGGATTGTCAAAGAAACACTGAGTGTCTTTTTTCAGCTTTGCTGAGGATTATGGCTAAATACTTAGGTTAAGGATGCAATGATAAAATAGCTGAATTGGTCATCCACAACTGAGCCCAGAACTGAAGGGCTAAGTTGAAGTTACTGGATAAACTAGACTGACTTTAGAAATAACATATTCCACCTGAGAAGCATTTGTTTCAGCTGAATAAGGAAATGGGGACTGCTCCAAACATGGGAAGAGGCATGCGAGGGATCTGCCCACATCTGTCAGAATCTAATTATAAAACACGAGGCTTAGAAACAATATTCATTTAGGTATTCATTCAGTTTCTCTACCCACAAAGAATCCTGTTTATCCTTCAAAGTCCAGCTCAGAATTTACCTCTGTAAATTCACCCTGAACCCTTCCAAGGAACATTAATTGTTCTCTGGGTTCCCATAGCATTTCATCCAAAATGTTGGTAGAGCAATCACAACAATGAATTCTAGTTCATGGGTCTCTCTCTAATATATTGTGAACACTTGTTTGTATAGTCTTTGACAAGGTCAAAAAAAGTAAAACACATCCTTGCCTTAAATAACTTCTAATTGATTTTGAGCACATAACTTTAGCACCCACGCTTCTAAGATGCCATTTCTTGAATTTGACATCCAGTACAGAGATTAACAGAATGAAAGAAGAAACTGGAAAGTTAAGACAAGGTTAGAGGTGAAAGGCCACAAACGAGGATTTTGTTCTTTATCCTATAGGCACTGGGGAGCTATTGAAGGTTTTGGAGGAGGGGGATAACAGGACCAGAGCTGTATTTTAAGAAAGTAACAGAGACAGGAGTGTGGAGAGTAAATTGGCAGCTGAAAGCCTAGAAAGAGAGCCCAGCAAAGGCCAATGAGGCCCCGAAGGGTAAAGGCTGAAAAGGAGGAGCTGTTTATGCAAGACATTGTGGAACTAGAATCAAAAGAACTCAGAAATTGCTTAAATGTTGAAAGTGAGAGAGAAAAGTATGAGAATGTTCAAGAAAAGGAGATAGTGAGAGAAGTCTGAAACATCCACCAACAGGTTCCTCATTGTTGGAGTCCAATAGCTTAACAATAGCTAAAAAAATACCTAACAGAGAAGCAAACACCACTTAAACATGAATCACCCAAGAGACTCTATCCTTTTGTACATGGAGCAGCAAAATCTCTAACCAGAAAAGGAATTATCCTAGATTTAGTTTTTACCAGTAGGAAATCCAAGTAAACATAACTTGCTGAAACTCAGGGAAAGAGTAAATTGATTAAGAAACAAATTTACATGAGCATGCGTTCCCGGTGTTCACTCCAAATATACTCAAGTATTAACATATAAGCCTTTAAATGCTTATTTTCGGGGCACCTGGGTGGCTCAGTTGTTAAGCGTCTGCCTTCGGCTCAGGCCATGATCCCAGGGTCCTGGGATCGAGCCCCGCATCAGGCTCCCTGCTCTGCAGGAAGCCTGCTTCTCCTTCTCCCACTCCCCCTGCTTGTGTTCCCTCTCTTGCTGTGTCTCTCTGTGTCAAATAAATAAATAAAATCTTAAAAAAAATAATAAATGCTTATTTTCGTAGTAACTAAATATGGAAGAATTTCAAGAATCCTAAAGGCCAACAATTCTTCCAAAAAAGAAAAAAGAAAAAAGTCCTGTAGAGATAAAAAGCAGCCATAATGTCTTTAAAGAGGATCAATTTGCAAACCTTCCATTCGTGGAAGTTTTGGCTAATAACGGACCTGAGGTTTACTCTATAAGGCCTGGACCGAGGACCAAAGCATTTAAAAACCAGGTACAAAACTGACTGAGGGAACTCTGAACTCCCCCCTGAACTGGAATCACAAAAAACAAGTAGGTGGTCTGCCCTTTGTAGTTACTTAGTTAGTTAGTTATTTTAGTTTATTTATTTAAGCAATCTCTACACCCACTGTGGGGCTCAAACTCACCACCCCGAGATCAAGAGCTGCATGCTCTACTGAGCCAGCCCGTCACCCCTGCCCTTTGTAGTTATTAAATAAATACCGTTTTGGGGTGTAGGAGAAATACGAAAAAGGGATATCCAGAAAGAAACATTTAGCAAAAGAAAAACACAGGAAAAGAGCCGATGCAGAGTCATTCCAGTAGGCTTCCCTCCAGAAGCAAAGTGGAAAATGTAATCTATGTCATGGCTCATGAGCAGCTCAATCCCCAGCCCCAAATCCAACTTGGTCTACAGTGCGGAGGGCCATCTTTAAATACGACGCCCAGTGATTCTAATTTCTTCTTGATAGTTATGGTATTTTCTCTATCGTATATACATACCTTGGTGGTCAACAGCTACCAAAGGAGTATATAATCATTTATATGATCCAAGGAAATATCTGATAGATCTGTATTTCTCATGGATGTTACATACACCTATTTTTGTTAAATCAGAGGCTACTTGATGAAGTAGGACGTGAACAGACTTGAAAACAGGAGTCCTAAGTTCTAGATGTAGGCAACGAGGCAACTAGGATGTCCACTTTTGGAGTGCCCAGCAGGTAGTCCTACTTCTCCTGAGTACTGTGACTTCAGGGAATAGTTTGTGCTTTCCCTCTGGACTTAATCCTGGGCAAGGCAGGAGCTGCTGGCTTCCCCTTGTCACAAAGAGGGTAAGAGCCTGTCTGGAGTGGAGGGAGCAGAGGAAGCGTTGCCAAAAGCTGGAGAGAGAAAACCCAGAATCTGAATAAAAAAATCACTGGAGTCACTGGAGGAGGCCACACCTGACTTCAATGATCTGAAATGATCATTTCTTTTTCTTGCTTAAGAGGTTTGGGATTGGGTTGTCAGTCCCTTCAAAGTAAGAAAATCTTAACTTGATACAACCTGCCCGGGCTTATGGAACTTTCTTGGACCTTTGTCTCCTCTCTGTGAAATAAGTGGGTTAGATTATTTATCAGGCAGGCATTGTGTTTGGCTGCTAGCAACAAACACCAGTGGCTTAGAGGTTTTAGTTTTCTCATACGAGAAGCCTGGATTAGGCAATCCAGGCTAATTCCACAGTCTCACAATGCCATCAGGCTCACAAGCTTTCAAGGTGGCCCTT
The DNA here is from genome assembly GCF_004348235.1 of Phoca vitulina. NCBI lineage: Eukaryota > Metazoa > Chordata > Mammalia > Carnivora > Phocidae > Phoca > Phoca vitulina. Next base: position 19,785,078 of record NW_022589733.1, on the reverse strand, counting down.
GTTCTCATGCTTACAAGATGTCCCCTCTAAGCATCCTGTCTGCATTCTAGGTGAGAGGAAGAAAGAAGAGTAAAGGGGCGCCTGGGTGGCTCAGTTGGTTGAGTGTCTGCCTTCAGCTCAGGTCATGATCTCAGGGTTCTGGGATCAAGCCCCGTGTGTGTCAGGCTCCCCTGCTCAGCAGGGAGCCTGCTTCTCCCTCTCCCTCTGCCCATACCCCCGCCCTGCTTCTGCTCTCTCTCTCTCAAATGAATAAATGAATAAATGAATAAAATCTTTCAAAAGAAAAAGAAGGAAGAGTAAAAGGCAAAGGGCCAACTGTGGTCCATGTAAGATCCACACAGTGGCTTCTATTTACATGTCACTGGCCAGGACTATGTCACATGGTCACTCCATCTGAAAGGCTGGGAAATCTGTGGGGTTTTTTAGATGTGTACATTGATGCTCTGAACACAACTGGGGGTCAGCTGGCACGGAAGAAGGGAAGAACAGATGTTGGGTAGACAATTACAGTATCTGCTGCAGACTACATAATAGCAAAAGGTAACCTCCCTCTCTGAAATTCTATCTTTCTAATCTTTTTTCTATGTTGTTTTACCTAATCTTTTTCTTAATGGAAAAGAGCTAAGTGTTTTCTGGAAAGTAAGCACATTTTTAAAACCTCAAATTTTGAAGAAGTAGAGGTACATCTCATAAATGAAATGACAATAGGTACATATGAGATATCAGGTTATTAATCAAAAGTGCTTCACATTTATTATCTCCTCCCTGAAATTTTCTTAAACTTGAAAATTCCAATCTTCAGGAAGCCTCTTCTCACTAATCCCAACTATACTTATCCCTTCTTTCATTGAACTAAGTCACCTGTTTTTTCTTTCTCATTTTCAGTGCTTCTCAGATGATTTCATATCCTCATCTTTTATCTCTCCAAATAAACTGTAAACTAGTAAAGAGCAGAGCCTGACACTTAGCACAATGCTGGATTTGTAGTGAACAATCACGAATGGTTGAGCAATTGAATGGATGGATGGATGGATGGATGGATGGATGGATGGGTGGGTGGGTGGGTGGATGGATGAAAAACTGAAAACTGAAAACTGAATTTCTATTTTTCTCTCTTCAGAACTCTATCCTCAGTGCATGCTTGCTAACTGACTGCACCTCAGAGTCATTGCCAAGGCAATTTGTATCCTAGGAAGCCAGGTTTAGAAAGCCTTTTATTTTCTACCTCTAAATCCATTCCACCCTTGCATATTCAGCTCACAGCAGGAGTGAGCACCCGACCACCTCCCTTCACCTAACTGCTTCACCTAGTCCCCCTCCCATTTTAACTGATTAAAGGTCTTACCTTCAGGAAATTCTTATGTTTAAATTAAATTCTGTGCAAGCCATTTCCTCTTCTTTTGCTCTCTAAGTTGACAGAACACAGCAAGTAACATGTTTATCAGTGTTTTATAAAGGCCTGAGTGGGTTTTCTTTTTTAATAAAATTTATGTGGCTGTTTTATACTGCAAAAGCAATGCATTCATTGTAGAAACTAAAAATAATAGCTGAAAATATAAGTAAGAAGGTAATAAATAAGAATTATTCAAAAACTCGGGGTGCCTGGCTGGCTGAGTCAAAAGAACGCACAACTCTTGTCAGGGTTCTGAGTTTGAGCCCCACATCTGGTATAGAGATAACTTAAATAAACTTAAAAAAATTATTCAAAAATCATAAACCACCACATAGAAAAGATCATTCAGTATCTATCTTTCTGGAATTTTTTAAATGTGTATTTACCTTACATACACAAAAATTGGCTACACTGTGTATACTGTTATCCTGCATTGCTGATGTAAGTATGAACATCAATACACATCAGCAAATATTCTTTTTCTTTTTTGAAGATTTTACCTATTTATCTGAGAGAGAGACCAAGACCATGAGTGGGGGGAGGGGCAGAGGGAGAGGGAGAAGCAGACTCCCTGCTGAGCACGGAGCCCAGACCCCGATCCCAGGACCCTGAGATCATGACCTGAGCCAAGGCAGCCACTTAAACCACTGAGCCACCCAGGCGCCCCCACATCAGTAAATATTCTTAATAATGTGTGATGGCAGAGGAGTATTCCATTATAGAATATATCTTAACTTACTAGCCAGTCCGCTACTTTTGGCATTTAATTTGTTTCCTTTTTTGAAAACCTTTGTAAATACCACCGAGATGAACATCCTTGTAGCTAATCTGTGCTTTTAGCCTTTTCTTAATTATTTCCTTTGGATATACCCTTAGTAAGTTTTACTTCTGATGAGCAATAAGGAGAAATGATGTAGGAAATGGAGGAGACTGGAAGCAAGGCCATAGTGGCTCTTTAGCCTTGTTTTAGGACTGAAAATGTGTTTGGCTTGCAGGTTCCAGGGCTTATTCAGCACAACATAATGCAACAATTTTAAAATATATTCCTGTGGCACAACACCTGGGAATCTGAGCTCTCTGCAGAACGCTGCAGAAACTCCGGTAAGGGAAACTTAAAAGCACAAAACATATAATCTCATGCTACATCAGATACCATCCTATTCCAGCATCTAGTATCCATTTCAGAAAAACACATCAGAGAAAAATTGAATTGAGAAAATTTGGCACATTAATTAATGAGTTTTCTATCTAAACTGGTAAAAGGCTGCTGTTGTCTGATTTGGTGGTGCTCAAAAAGTACTAGCGCAAGTGAAAAAAGCAGAATATTTCATTCTGAATCTCCTCCCTGCCACTTATGAAATGCCTAAAACTCTTAATCACTCTGAAACCTCAGTCTCCTCCTCAGCAAAATGGCTTTATAATAGTACCTTTGTCATTCACAGAGGTATATCTGTGAATGCCAAAGATATACCCCTTTGATGTATCTTAGGGAGAAACTGAGCTAAATCGTGAGAAATTGCTTTGTAAAGTGTAATACTGTAACACAAATGTTACTGGTAATTGTTATTGTAATTGATCCAGACTTGGTGGGAGGGGTTGCTGGGTGGCTTGGTTAAGTGTCCAACTCTTGATTTTGGCTCAGGTCATGATCTTGGAGTTGTAAGATCAAGCACCGAATTGGGCTCCACGTGGGGTGTGGAGCCTGCTTAAGATTCTTTCTCCCTCTCCCTCTGCGCCACCCCCCCCATGAAAGAAAGAAAGAAAGAAAAGAAAGAAAAGAAAGAAAAGAAAGAAAGAAAGAAAGAAAAGAAAGAAAGAAAGAAAGAAAGAAAGAAAGAAAGAAAAAAGAAAAAGAAAGAAAGAAAGAAAAAGAAAGAAAGAAAGAAAGGAAGGAAGAAAGGAAGGAAGGAAGAAAGGAAGGAAGGAAGGAAGGAAGACTGATTCAGACTTCACTAGAACTGAGTTCTTCACAAAGACTGGACAGCATAAATGCAATCCTAAATATAAGAATTTCATGATATGACAGCATTCGATCAAACCTATCACCAAATAATCATCTTATAGAAACAAATACTACAATCAACCTTCAAAAGCTGAGATTAAACAATTCCCTTCAGTTCTTTTTTTTTTTTTTTTTTAAGATTTTTATTTATTTATTTATTTGAGAGAGAGAGACACAGGGAGGGAGGGAACATAAGCTGGGGGAGTGGGAGAGGGAGAAGCAGGCTTCCCGCCGAGCAGGGAGCCCGATGCGGGGCTCTATCCCAGGACCCCGGGATTGTGACCTGAGCCGAAGGCAGACCCTTAACGCCTGAGCCACCCAGGTGCCCCTTCCCTTCAGTTCTAAGAGCTCTTTTATTTGTGACTCAGGGGGAAGAGACACTTATTCTACATACTTTCATTCTTATTGTTTGGTAGCTTATTCTTACATGGAAACTTAAAGGACCTAAACTTTAAAAATAAGTATTTTTGGGGGCGCCTGGGTGGCTCAGTCATTGAGCGTCTGCCTTCAGCTCAGGTCATAATCCCAGGATCCTGGGATCAAGCCCCGCATTGGGCTCCCTGCTCCGCGGGAGGCCTGCTTCTCCCTCTCCCACTCCCCCTGCTTGTGTTCCCTCTCTCACTGTGTCTCTCTCTGTCAAATAAATAAATAAAATTTAAAAAAAATAAAAAAATAAAAAGTATTTTTTTAAAGTGCAAAAGGTGTGTCTATACTTTTTTTAAGTTATGATCATAACTACAAAAACAGTATATGAACAAGGATTGAAAGACAGTAGGTAACAGTAAGAATCCTCGCACTTAGATGGCAGCTTTATAGATTTTCTTTAAAAATTTTTCCCTATCCATAATACATCACTTCAGATAAATGTTTTAATGTATAAAAAATAGACTTTCTTGTCTTATTTTTTCTTTTTATTTCTTTACAGTTTATAATTACATGGGCAAATCAATTTAAAGAAATTCATCCCAAGTTGAGAGTACTTAGGGTTCTGTGTCCCTTAATCAGTTTATTCTCACCCAGCTTTCAAGATATTTGTAATTAGGCAGAAAACATATCATTCAAATCTATGTTTTAGAAGAATAAAATCAATTTTCCTCTCCTGGTTAGAAACAAATCCTAAGAGGGGTTCCTGGCTGGTTCAGTTGACAGAGCGTGCAACTCTTGATTTCAGGGTCATGAGTTGAGCCCCATGTTGGGTGTGGAGCCTACTTAAAATAAAAATTTAAAAAAAAAGAATGAAACAAATCATAAAATAAAGAAACGTTATAGGGCGCCTGGGTGGCTCAGTCGTTATGCGTCTGCCTTCGGCTAGGTCATGATCTCAGGGTCCTGGGATCGAGCCCCACATCAGGCTCCCCCCTCAGCGGGAAGCCTTCTTCTCCCTCTCCCACTTCCCCAGCTTGTGTTCCCTCTCTCGCTGTGTCTCTCTCTGTCAGATAAATAAATAAAATCTTAAAAAAAAAATGTTATAAGTGAAGTGGAAAGAACCTTGTATAGGAGACAGAATTACGGTCATCTCAATCGGTCATGTTGCTATTCAAGATGGCTCTTCTACCTCAGCTAACTAGAATGTATATCATTAACGGAAAGGAATAGGAAAAGGAGAGGGCAGAGCATTCCTCTTCCCTTTAAGACATGGACTACCTCTAGGGGCACCTGGGTGGCACAGTTGGTTAAGTGCCCAACTCTTGGTTTCTGCTCAAGTCTTGATCTCAGGGCATGAGATCAAGCTCCGTGTCAGGCTCTATGCTCAGTGTGGAGTGTGATTGGGTTTCTCTCACCCTCTCCCTCTGCCCCTCCTTCCCACTTGCTCTCTCTCTCTAATAAGTAAATCTTAAAAAAAAAAAAAAGGGCTCCGGGGTGGCTCAGATGGTTAAGCGTCTGCCTTCGGCTCAGGTCATGATCTCAGGGTCCTGGGATCGAGTCCCGCATCGGGCTTCCTGCTCCTTGGGAGCCTGCTTCTCCCTCTGCTTCTCTCTCTCTCTCATGAATAAATAAATAAAATCTTAAAAAAAAAAAAAGACAAGACATGGACCACCTCTAATTTTGTCTTAGTAGCCAAAGCTTAAAGACAACCACATCTACTAAAGTGCAAGGGATGCTGAGAAATGTAGTATGTAGTTATATGATCAGCTACAAATCTGAGGTCCTATTACAATAAGAAGAATAGAAGAGTTAATGTGAGGCAGCTATCCACCAAAAAATGACAGTAAATCTACAAGAAACACCATAGTTAATGGTGAAAAAAATAAAGCATTTCATTAAAATAAGAAACAAAACAAGGATGCTTTCTTCTCTATGCTATTAAACATTGTCCTAGAGATCCCAACAAATGCAATTAGAAAAAATAAGTAAGAGGAATAAGGATTGGAAAATAAGAAGGAAAAATCTTTGTTACTTCCACTTGAAATGATTGTCTACATAAGAAATGCAAGAAAAACATTAAAATAGTTTAGCAACTCACTGGTAAAGACAACATCCAAAAATCAATAATGTTGCTAATGATAAAAAATATAATTACAAGAGCAACAAAAACCATGAGATACCCCATGAATAAACAGACAAAAGATGGACAAGACTTTTAAGGAGAAATTTATAAAACATAGAAGGATATAAAAGGCCACTTACATAAATGGAAGCTATACTATGTTCATGGACAGAAGGAGTCAAGATCTATAATTGGTCTATAAATTTATTAATCTATGTCAGTTAATGTATAAACTCATTGTAATACCAATCAAAATTCCAAAAGAACATTGTGTTGATCTTCATAAACCAATCCTAAATTTCATACAAAAGAACAAATAGCCCAAAAATAGCAAAGAGAATTTTGAGGAAAAAATAAGGAGGACCTACTAGACCTGACTTGACCTACCAGGTCAGTTAAGAAAAATTTATCATAAAGCCATATTTTTAAAAACAATTCAACATTTGTTTAGAAATAGACAAACAGATTAAATACATATGGAAACTTGGCATAAAATAGAAATTGCATTATAAATCAGTGGGAAAAAATGGAAAAACTTAATAAATGGTGCTGGAACAATTAGCCACTTATACAAAAAAGCAAAATAAATTAGTTCCTTACCTTATACCAGATAAAAATAAATTCAGAGTGGATTAAAAATGTTAAAGGTAAAAAGTAACATGGAAAATTGTTAGAAGAAAACATAACAGTTTTATGACATCAGAATAGGGAAAGATTTTCTAAACAAGACTCAAAAGTACAAAGAGTAAAGAAAAGCATTTGACTACATTAAAATTGAAAAATATCTGCCAGACCATATTAATATCGTATCATAATATACTATAGAAAATACCAAAGGATACCTACAAACTGAAGATGTTTGCAACTCAACACAACTAAAAGATTAATAGCTTACCCAGCAGAAGAGTAATACACTGAGTATCTATAAATTCTGACAAATCATTTTTAAAAACCACAATTTTTAAGCAAAGGTGATCAAGAAATTCATCAGAGAAAATTCTGGATGGTTAATAAACATGAAAAAAATGTTCAACCTCACCAGTAATTGGGGTAATGAAAATTAAAACAAGGAGATACCATTAGGAGTAGAAAAAAAATTTAATAGTAGACCTAATATTTTAGAACAGTTTCAGATTTACAGAAAATTTGAGAAAATATCATTTCCATATACCTCATGCCCAGGTTCCCTGAATGTTAATATCTTATATTAGTGTGGTATATTTGTTACAATTAATGTACAGATATTGACACATCATTATTAAAGTCCACAGTTTATCCCAGTTTCCTTAGTTTACCTACTGTCATTTTTATATTCCAGGATCCCAGCTGGGGTACTACTTTACATTTAGCCATCAGATATGCTCCTTAGGCTCCTCTTGGCTATGACAGTTTCTCAGACTGTCCCTGGTTTTGATGACCTTGACAGGTTTGAGGAGTACTGGATAAGTATATTGTAAGATACCCTTCTAGGAGTTTTGTCTGATAGTTTTTTTGTTTGTTTGTTTGTTTTTTGTAACTAGACTGGGGCAATAGGATTTTGGGAGGAAGACCATAGGGTTAAAGTGCCATTTTTATCACATCATATCAAGAGTACATACTATCAAGATGATTTATGACTGTTAATGACCTTGATCATCTGGGTGAAGAGTAGAAAAATTTTAAGATCTTAAAATTTTAAGTGTAATAAGGACACAAGGAAAGGAAATGAGAACTTTCCTACACTGCTGGTGCTTATGTAAGTATAAAGTGACAAAACAAAAAACAAAACAAAATACAAAAAAGACCCTCACTTTGGGTAGAAATTTGGCAGTATCTGTTGAAGTTGGAAGTGTCTATACTCTTATTTTTTTTTTAGATTTTATTTATTTATTTGAGAGAGAGAAGGAGAAAGTGAGGGAGAGAGAGCACAGAGTGAGAGGAAGAAGCAGACTCCCAGCTGAGCAGAGAGCCCAACAAGGGACTTGATATGAGGCTTGATCCCAGGACCCTGAGATCATGACCTGAGTTGAAAACAGATGCTTAAGTGACTGAGCCACCCAGGCACCCCAGGAAGTGCCTATACTCTTGAACTAGCAATTCCACATCTAGATTTGAAAACCTCTCACTCACATATATAAGCATGCAATGACATGTTTATTGCAATTTTATGTGTAATACTAGAAAAATACTGAAAAACTAGAAAGTAGGAATCCTGAATCCCTGAATTGAAGACCCTGAATCCATTGGTACCTTAAGCCTGACCAGCTCCCATGCAACCAAGAGCTCTTCAGTTACATGACCAAATAATATTCTAAGTTAAGCCTGCTTGAGATGATTTTTCTGTCATTTGTAACCTGAGTTTTAACTGATACACCAAGATATTAACGTCAAGTTCATCTAAATCCACGCCCAGTTTTTTTTCCTAAAGGAAAAGTCAACATCTATTAAGCAAAGCCTAAAAGCCTAGACTCTAGACCCTAGAGGATAATTAAGCCACAGTGGCCACATCTCTAAGGTTTATAGTATACAAACTATTCTAGGCAGTCTTGATCAAAGCACAAAATCAATAAACAAAATAAACATAGTACATGAAATCAATGAAAAGAATTTCATAAAGTGATATCTTACAAAGTTTCACATTCACATAAATCAGCTCAAGATGAAGTTTCTTTTATCTTAAAATAGGAAATATTTCAAATACACAGGAAATAGATGCCATATATCCATCACCCAGAGAACACATTCAACATTTCCCTATATTTGTTCATATTTTTTTAGAAAGACACAAGGCATTATATGTAACACTGTAGTTTCTTTAACCATCCTTTTTCCTTCTCCTTCCCCATAGTAACCACTGTTCTAAAGTTGGAGTGTATCATTCCATGCTTGTTTTTACACTTTTACTACATATATGAGTATCATTGTTTGGATTTGCATTTTCCTATTACTACTGAGTTTGAACATTTTTTCAGGTATTAATTGGCCATTCAAGTTCCTCTGCTGTTTATTTCCTTCTGCCACTTTTTCGTTTGGGTTGTTTGCCTTTTGTTAGTCTTTTATATATCCTGGATACAAATCCGTTGTTGTTTATATGTGTGGCAAATATCTCCTCCCTATCAATTGCTTGTCTTTGCCTTGGCTTATGGTGTTAGTCATACAGAACCCCCAAGGACAGTTGAAAGAAATGGTTATTTCTGAGTTAATGGTGAGAATATGGGTGTTTGGTTGTTGTTATTCTTTGTACTTTTCTGTATTTTAAAAACCTTTCAAACTATAAAAGAATTTCTAAAGAAAAATGGGAAGTAATAGTGATGCATGCTTTTATTCTTCCTTCTGCTTTTCTATAATTTCCAAAGTTCTTGTAATAAGCAAATCTATAACGGGAGGGAAACCACCAAATCATTTTTTGTTCTTAAGTTTTGTTTAGCAAACTTAATGCTAATATTGGGGGGTAGTTAGTGCCACTTTAGAGTCTACACAGCTATCTTAAGCATTTATATATATATATATATTTTTAAAGATTTTATTTATTTGACAGAGAGAGACACAGCGAGAGAGGGAACACAAGCAGGGGGAGTGGGAGAGGGAGAAGCAGACTCCCCACTGAGCAGGGAGCCTGATGTGGGGCTCGATCCCAGGACCCCGGGATCACGATCTGAGCCGAAGGCAGACGCTTAACGACTGAGCCACCCAGGCGCCCCTTTATATATATTCTTATTAATATAGTCCCTTCTACCAAGCATCTACAACTAAATAGGTGATGGAAAAGCCCATATTGTCCTAAAAATAACCCCCACTCAGATAAGTGGCTTAAATCCCTCTCATGAGCTTGGAATCATGCAGACATGAGTCATGGACAAGATGTCAGTAGTATTGTTTCCTTAATTTCAAAGGAATAGAATATATATGTGCCTGCATGTGTGTGTATTCTGATATCCTGAATTGTGGTTACTGCAGAGAGACAATGGACACATTCAAAATAAGTAGAAATGAGGTATTTACTGAGATTAGCCGTGGGTTCCTCTTACGATCTGTTTTATCATTCATTGCATTGATATTAACAGTTGGGTAACAGCAGGTGTGAGTGGGTAAAATGACTCTAAATCACAGTCACATGGGGGAAGTTAGAAAAATTGTGCGTAGCATGGAAACCTTTTTACTTTTGTAGCTATCTAAGCAAGCAAAGCTTGAGTTTCCAAATCTAGTGACAGATTTATTTTAATGTAATTGAATAATCGGAGTTTTCCACTGTCAGAAACTTTTATCCACTTCATTACTTAGAGGATTAAAAGAAAATATGATCTGGTGTTTTATGGAGCTTTCTCCTCCCAGGGACCCAGAGAGCGAACAACTGGGAACATATGACCCTGAATGTTATCTGTTTCCGCTGCATCTGACTGAGCACAGTATATACTAGAATCACTGCCAAAAGTTTCAAGTCTGCCTCTCACCTCCATTGGCTCAGAATGATTGGGTTCTAGAACTGAAATCACTGAAATCACTGAATCCCTCTCATTTTACAGGTGAAAAAACTGGGGCATAATTTCAGTAGGAAGTAATAAAATTACATTTACGAATACACTACGACCCAGCAATTCCACTCTTGAGAGCTACCAAGGAGAGGCCTGAGGAGACATTCAAAGATGTTCATTGCAGCATTGTTTGTAACAGAGGAAGGAAGGAAGGAAGGAAGGAAGGAAGGAAGGAAGGAAGGAAGGAAGGAAGGAAAGGAGGGACGGAGGGAGGGAGGGAGGGAAGGAAGGAAGGAAGGAAAGGAGGGACGGAGGGAGGGAAGGAAGAAGGAAGGAAGGAAGGAAGAGAAAGAAAGAAAGAATGAATTAGTAGGAAAATGGCTAATAAAACATAAAATAGTCATACCATGAAGCACTATGCAGTAGATAAAAGGATTGAGCTAGATCTGACTGGATAGAGGTAAAAAATAGAGTGACTCAAAGGGCCAAGTTGCAGAAACCTCCGAAAAATGTATTTATATAAAAATCCATTTAACAATACTATTTTTATACGGGTACAAAATACGATGATACTGATTCTAAAAATCTTCTAGAATGTTTAGAACTCTGCCATTCAATACAGTAGCTAGTACTTTAAATTAAGTAAAATAGCACTAGCCACATTTCAAGGGTTCAGTAGCCACATTTGGCTGGTGGCTTCTGTATTGGACTACACAGATATATACAATTTCCGTAAGTGCGTAAGTTCTACTGGACAATGCTGGTCTAAAAAAAATGCATGCTGGGATGCCTGGGTGGCTCAGTCAGTTAAGCGTCTGCCTTCAGCTCAGGTCATGATCCCAGGGTCCTGGGATCGAGCCCCGCATCAGTCTCCTTGCTCAGCTGGGAGCCTGCTTCTCCCTCTGCCTGCCGGTCCCCCTGCTTGTGCGCTCTCTCTCTCTGACAAATAAATATTTTTAAAAAATAAAAAAATAAAAAAAATACATGCCAAATTCGTAAGTTACATAGCTGGGTAATGGTACAACCAAAACATGTCAGAAGACCACTCCTGAAAGGTTCTTGGCATGAGGGCTCCTTTGGATCATTCAGGAATGGATGAATGGATGGATAGATGGATGGATTCATTCATTCATTCATAATAATTTAATTACTACATATTAAGCCCTGGGTTAAGCCACTGGGAAACAAAGTTCAACTGGATGCCACCCGAGCCCCAGAGGACAAGTGTCAGTCACCAGCTGTCCACTGAATGCCTCTTCTGTGACAGACCCCGTGTGAAGCCTAGGGTCAGGGGCGAACAAGACAAAGTACCTGTGCTCCTCATGGAACTCATAACCCACAGCAGAGTTCTCAACACTATGGACATTTTGACGGGTAATTCTTTGTCATGGGAGCTGTCCCGTGTATTATAGGATTTTTAATAGCATCCCTGGCCTCTGCTTACTAAAGAACAGCAGTACTGACCCTCCAGTGTGAAAACCAGAAATGTCCTCAGACATTGCCAAATGTCCCCTAGGGAACAAAACTGCCCCCATTGAGCAACAGAGAAAGAGGCACATTGATCGAATTATAACAAGTATTTAAATGGTAGGAAGTGTGCTGACTGCTGTGCTGGGAACATGTGGGGTTGCTTTGAAAGTATTTACCAGGAGCCTGACCTAATCTTTAAGGGGTAGATGAGGAGTGCTTCCCTGCGATGTGACAATGTTGTCTGCTCTGTTAGCCAAACATGGACAGAACTTGCCTGCAGGGGACACGGTTCTGAATAAATAAGTCCATGTCAATGGTCTGGGGCAAAGGAAGTCAGATGTTCAAGTCCACAGATGTCAGGTTTCTCTAGGAGAGGTGAGGTAAGCTGGGTTTTGATGCATAATTATCCATTTCAGCACCTAATATCTAAAGCTCACTCAACTGGCCCAGCCTGGGCAGGTGACCATGAACTTAAGACTAAACCAGCTGGTAAAAAAAAAAAAAAAAAAAAAAATGGAGACCAGCTACAGGTCCTGTCTTCTTCATCAGAGATCTGGAGGTCATAAGTAATAAAGCAAAATGAGAATCAGGATTTACATTTCTCCTTTGTCCAACAATTTGGACAAAATCTCCCTCTGCTCTACTCCATTACAACAAAAATAAATCCTAGTAGAGAGAAATGGAAGAGACTTGTTAGATCACCAAGTACCTCCCTCCCCAGGGGCCCTGATAGTTGGGAGTCCCCGGCTGGAAGACGTAGTCAGGTCTTTAACCGTTCCTTTCCTTAATGAGGTCAAAAGGGACTCCTTGGAGCTAAGACATCTATTTTAATATTTGAGGAATTGTGTTTACTTTAACTTCTTCATTTTAGAAATGGAGAAAACAGTGGGCCTGGACTGTGAGATAGGGGGCTTGGCAATCACTTACCCTACCCGTTCATTTGATAGATGAGGAAACCAAAGGTCTAGAGGGGGATCACATGGCTCAAAGTTACATAGATATTCATTGCAGTCATTCTCCAATTGCTCTCTTTTGTTTTTAAAGATTTTATTTATTTATTTGAGAGAGAGAGAGAGAGAGAGTACAAGCAGGGGGGAGCAGGAGAGGGAGAAGCAGGCTCCCCGCTGATCAGGGAGCCCGATGTGGGGCTTGATCCCAGGACCCTAGGATCGTGACCCAAATCGAAGGCAGATGTTTAATGGACTGAGCCACCAAGACGTCCCCATTCTCCAATCTCTTGATCTCCTTTTTCCCTTACATTCAGAAACAACTAAAGAATATATAATAATATAATATTATATACTATAATATATAATTAATATATAAAATAGGTAATAATATAATATGTACAGTCTTGTTATTCTCAAATATAGGGAAATATATATTTGTTATGTAGGTATATAAATATATATATTTTTTTAAGATTTTATTTATTTATTTGAGAGAGAGAGAATGGGAGAGAAAGAACACATGAGAGGGGATAGGGTCAGAGGGCGAAGCAGACTGCCTGCCGAGCAGGGAGCCCGATGTGGGACTCGATCCAGGGACTCCAGGATCATGACCCAAGCCGAAGGCAGTCACTTGACCAACTGAGCCACCCAGGCGCCCTATATAAATATATTATATATAAATTCAAAAGTGATACAGGTAAATGCAAAGTGGGTGCCGGATCCCAAAACGGAAAAACGTTATTAATGGAAAAACCAGTGAAGTCTGAATGAAGTCCGTAATTTAATAGTAGCAATGTGCCAACATAGGTTTCTTAGTTCTGTTTCTTAGTTCTGACACATGTTCCATGGTCATGCAAGATGTTAACAAGAGGGGAAACAGGGTAAAGAGTGTAAGAAAACTCTGTGCTATTTTGCATGTCTTCTGTAAATCTTAAATCATTCCCAAATAATATTGCTACGTAAAAAGTAGTAAACTAATAAACGGGCACGTGGCTGACTCTTGATCTCAGCTCAGGTCCTGATCTCAGGGTTGTGAGTTTAAGCCCGGTGTTGAGCTCTGTGCTGGGCATGGAGCTTACTTAAAAAAATAAAGAATGAATGAATGAATAAATAAATAAAAAACAAAAAAGGGGGCCTTGCAATTCTGCCCCTAAATTCTAACCACTTTTAATAGTTCAGTGTCTTTCCAGGCATTTTCTTTTATGTTTATTCAAACACACACAGTTTTAAAATATTCTATCTCTGGGACGTCTGGTTGGCTCAGCTGGTTAAGCACCTGCCTTCAGCTCAGGTCATGATTCCGGGGTCCTGGGATCGAGCCCCGCATCGGGCTCCTTGCTCAGTGGGGAGCCTGCTTCTCCCTCTGCCTGCCGCTCCCCCTGCTTGTGCTCTTTCTCTCTCATTAAACCTTTCAAACAATCACATGAAACTGGCATTATAGTCAAATGAGAAAACACTGGCTCAGGGTCACTGGTAAGTGTCTGGGACTAGATTCACAGCAGACCACCTAACTCTGAACTCCATTTTGTCCCCAGAGTCCACAAGGCTGTGCCCCGCACAAGAGCACTCAGCTCCGGAGGAGAGTCCGGGCCTACTCTGTGCTTCCAGGTCTCACGCTCTGACAAGGGCCGCATCTGGTTGGAGGGTGGGGACTCCTTTCCTTGGCACTAAGGCTCCAGAGGGACCAGCACCAACCCTCCTCTTTCTCTCTCTCCTATGCCAACGGGATGGTGATGCTGGTCATGGCCACATTGTTGCAGAATATAGTGAGTGTGATTTGGGATGTGTTTTGCGTTGCCCGTGGTGAAGGATGGGAAAACGGGTGTATTCTGAAACCTCAGGAAACACACGGGCAGGGCATTTCATAATTCGTTAGAGCAAGCCCATCGCCTGCCAATGACAGCACAGATTTGGGGTCCTCTGATGTTAACCAATAGCAGGATTCAAAACACAAAATATGTTCAGCTCTCTTCCCCAAAGCAATGTGCTTCACTTGCCAGGAATGGAATTTTCACACATTTAAGGTCAAAGTGAAATTTCTGGGAGGGATCTCAGTGAATCATAAAGCTAGTCACCACGTGCAGTGGCTCTGAATAGGAGGAAACTGCAACAACAATATGCTGAGTTTTTCAAACACTGGCCTGTGGGCAGCTCAGGATCCTGAGCCCTGGGTGACCTTCCTAACAGAAAAATCACCTTGGGTTAAATTAGCAAAGCCGCGTTCTGAATAATTCACCGGCAAAACAAACTGTGTTGCCCCTTAGAAAGGAGGAAACGACACTGGGTAGTCGTCTAACTCTGGGCCAAGGCCAGCATGAGCCCTTTACATGCTCTCACTCACTCCTCACTCCTGTGAGGGATGTCCTGTCACCATGCCCGGGCCACAGGTGAGGAGACAGAGGCCCAGCGAGGAGAGGTACCTTACCTAAATGTCACACAACTACTAAGCAGTTGACAGAAGATTCTAATCCAGATGTGTTTGACTCTGAAACAGATGTTTTTTAAATGTCTCAAAGTCACCTCGCAAAACAAACTATATATATTTTAATCTCTTAAACTTGAAAAAAAAAATCACTCCTATAGCATATGCTATCCCCACACTGTGGTTTATATTCTGAGACCAGATGGTAAAATAAAAAGCAACAGTCCTTTCCAGCACTCACTCAAATTCTGGTCATACTCTTCTACACTCAAGGCAGAGCGAAATACATTTGATGTGGTACCCAAGGAGCAGATTCCACATTTCAAGCTCAGTATGATGTGTTTCCACTGGACCTGACTTTTGCTAAGATTTACCCCATTTTCTCTTTAGTAAATAATTGTTAAGACCAACTAACATTTATTTATGAAGTTGTCTTTCCTAATACCTTATTATAAAAACTTTCAAACATATACATGAGTTGAAAGGATTTCACAGGGAACACTCATATACCCACCACCTAGATTCTACCATTAACATTTTACTATAAATTTTTAAATTGTTTTTAATAGGTGCTAAGAACTCTGCATGCATTATCTCACTTAATCCATGAAAAACTCTCTGAAGCTCCTACTATTGCTACTCCTGTTTAATGGAGGAGGAAATTAAGGCTCAAAAGTTAAAGTGAGGGGCACCTGGGTGGCTCAGTTGGTTAAGCATCTGCCTTGGGCTCAGGTCATGATCCCAGGGTCCTGGGATCGAGTCCCACATCGGGCTCCCATCTAGCACTGCTTCTCCCTCTCCCACTCCCCCGGCTTGTGTTCCCTCTCTCACTGTGTCTCTCTCTGTCAAATAAATAAATAAAATCTTAAAAAAAAAAAAGTTAAAGTGACAGACAAGTTTGTCTACAAAACCACTACTCTAGTTATATTCACAAAGATGGAGGCCAACTTGAGCTGAATTTAATGGAATTTTATTAGCTCAGTTAATGTTGGAAATTTGTTTTCTGAAACAGAGAAGGAGTTTCCAGATGTAAAACTCAACAAAAGGAGTCTATGTGCTGAATAGGAAGGGATTTGTTCTTTTGTAGTTCATACTTGGGGTATTGATTTTTTATTAAAAAAAAAAAATGTAAAGCAGAGATATAGACCCAAAGATGTTCACTACAGTGTTATTTAAAATGAGAAAATTTGGAAACAATCTAAATGCCCCAAATTAGAAATACAGCTGACTATGGTATGCTCAAAAGATGGCATTTGACGCAAATGCTAAAACTTGTTTATTTGCCTAATAGAAATATTTGTCAATCCTGGGGCACCTGGGTGGCTCAGTTGGTTAAACATCTGCCTTCAATTCGGGTCATGATCTCAGGGTCCTGGGACTGAGCCCCGCATCGGGATCCTTGTTCAACGGGAGTCCGCTTGTCCCTCTGCTCCTCCCCCTTCTTGTGTGTGCTCTCTCTCCGTCTCTCTAATAAATAAATAAAATCATTTTTAAAAAAACAGAAAAAAATAGAAATATTTGTCAATCGAGCATGGGACATATGTGCACAATCCAAATGTAATCATGATGGTCAGGAACATAAATGCTAAGACTGCATATCATTCTCTCTGGCCTAGGAAAATAAGAGATTGAATATCAGGATCAGAAAGGCATAGAACTCCAGGAGGAAAGGATTTGCAAAGGGCACTATCATCTGGGACATGTATCAGGTGCATTTAGCTCAGTCCTGAAAAGCCTAATATAAGGAACCACACAACAGAATACCAGCATCCTTCATGGTGCACACATCTGCTGAGTGCTTATTAGATGCAGATCCTGGAGACTCACTGGGGGAGAGAAAGGATTCCTTTCTCTGTGAGCACGGCAGGCCGTAGGGGAAGTAAGCGTCTTACCTGCACTCTGGGTCACATCAAATGACTGGCTTAGGAAAGACTCTTCCATCTGTTAATACTTAGAGCAATGGTTCTCAAACAGGGGCAGTCTTCACGCCCCCTCACCCCCAGGGACATTTGGCAAGATCTGCAGACACGTCTGCAGTGGGGGTGGGGGTGGTGCCACTGGCATCTATGGGCACAGGTCGGGGACACTGCCAACCACCTAAAAGGCACAGAAGAGCCCCCCCATGTCAGTAGGACTGATGACAAGAAACGACTTACAGAGACTCTTGGGATTCTCTCTTAGAAGTTACAGAGAATGAGAAACCTGGCAGGGGGGGGGAAGGGTGTCCCCAAGAAAGTGGCAGGTCCGTGGGCATGTGCGTTCAGGGAAAGAGGATGTGCCTGGGGGGTTATGGAGGTGATGAGGCAAACCTATGTGGAGAGGCAGTCCCAAGTTACTGAGACTCCTACTCCAAAAGTTAATTTGTAAATTGCTTCTTTGGCATGTCTTGGGTCCCCTGCCTGCCTCCGTCCAGAAGGAGTCCATAAGGTGAAATGAAAGGCTCTGGAGATGACATCGGAAGATCTGGGTGAAACCCCAACTTTGCAATAGTGAAAACCACCTTACTTTTCTGAGCCCCCATTTACACTTTTGAGAACTGGGGATGGAAATGCTCCCCCTCCCACCACGGAGATGAGAGCAGGTGTTTGAACATGCCTGGCTCTCTGCAGAGGCTCAAAGGTGATACTTTTCCACTGTTTGTATGTTCACAATGTGTCATCACGTGAAAAGAGTGGTTTGTGCAACAGAACATACTGTCTGCATCCAATCTTTGCTGAATTCGGAATATCTGCCGAGAAACCAGTCTAGAGGTAATTATATCAGATGGCTAACACAAATTGTCCCTGAGTGAGGAGACACAAAACAAAAGCAAAACAGAAATAAATATATTACCTTTGGAATTAGATAGTAAATACATGTTATTTCAACTCTTGAAAGTTATTTTTGTCAAAAGATATTTTATGGGGAAAAAAGATATTTTATGATGTGAGGAAATACCTAGGATATAATTTATTTTTTTTAAGTTTAAGATTTATTTATTTGACAGAGAGAGAGAGTGCACAAGTGGGCAGAGCAGCAAGCAGAGGGAGAGTGAGAAGCAGGCTCCCCACTGAGCAAAGAGCCTGACCCGGGACTTGATCTTAGGACCCCGGGATCATGACCTGAGCCAAAGGCAGACGCCTAACTGACTGAGCCACCCAGGCGCCCCTAGGATACGATTTCAACAAGAACAAAAGCGAAGTAGAAATTGTAAAGAGCTGTGCTGTCCAGTACGGTAGCCACTCAAAGAAATTGTGAAGTATCTCATTAATAATTTTAGTAGCGAGGGGCGCCTGGCTGGCTCAGTCAGTGGAGTGTGCAACTCTTGATCTCAGGGTCGTGAGTTCAAGCCCCACATGGGGTGGAAATTACTAAAAAAAATAAACTTAAAAAAATAATTTTAATAGTGAGTACATGAGGAAACAATTATAGCTTGGGTCTACTGTGTGAAATGAAATATACTGTTAAAAGTAATTTTACCTCTCTGTGTTCATTTTTCTTTAACGAGTCTACCAAAACATTTAAGATGACACGTGTGGCTCACATTTGTGGTTCACATATTCCTTTTTGGTAGTGCTGATGTAAACAATATAAAGTTGACTGTATGATGAAAAAAAAAATGCAGAGGGCAAAAAAAAAAAAACAGAATGGAAAAATACCAAACTCATCGCTATGACTGAACCTAAATGGCAGGATTATGGGTGACTTTCTCAGCTTCCTTACACTTTTCTGTGTTTCCCTAATGTTCTATGGGGTGCAGGGATCCCTGTGATAATCTGGAAAAGGGCAAAATGAGTCTAGATTCTCTCCTGTATTCCAGGGCAAAAACTGTTCTTTCTCAAAACGCATTGTGTTGGGACTGTTACTTTGTAGGTTGAAAAAGGATTTTCTAGCTGGCCACCCTCTCCTTTGGTCCTGGGTAGAAGGGGAAGGTCTGGCCATCCTGCTCCCCGCTCTCCCTAGGGGCAGGGCGATCTTCTCTGGGCCTTTCCCGCAAAAAGGGAACAGAGGGTGTGAGGAGGGTGAGGAGCGGTTCTCCGTGGATGCTCAGAACATCCCTGGGCAAGGAAATGAGTCATCCAGTGAGTCAGCCCCACCACCCTGCTTTCATTCTCGGTATTGTTCCATGTCGCTGCCCCTGTGTCTGTCACCCTTTCCCCTGAACCGCATGTGTGGCCTTGAGTTGGCCCAGGCAGCCCTGGCTGAGAAGGGCTCCTGGGTGCTGAGTATCTAAGGTGCGTCTTTCCCAGTGCCACCTCTGGTCACACCTTCATAGCTACCCATTCAACACAGGCGGGAGCAGTATTCTCATTTCAAAAATGAGGAAACTGAGGCACAGGGGGGCTAACGACTTGACCAAGGGCTCACAGCTAGGAAGAGGGAGAGGTGAGCTTCAAGTTCCAGCCGGACTCCAGAGCTTGTTGTCTGAACCGTGGCGGGCCCCCAGTACTCTGTCTTTCCCACAGCGCGCACCTAGGTCCACACCAGACAAGACTGAGAAGTATCTAAGTGCTGCCTTTCCACTGTCCTCTATTTCAGGTGCCCGGGGTCCTGCCGTGGGCTGCACACCCAAAATACAGGTGGTCTGCTTGCCCTCTTCCAAAATCTGTGCCTGGGAGAGAGAGTCTGAGTCAGATATCAGACATTTACACCAAAGTATGCCTTTAGGCCTATAGGGACACCTTTGGGGAGCAACTCTAGGTGAAAGCCTATCCCAGTTGTAGGGTGAAAGACTAAAAGGAATTTAAGCCATGGGGAGGCACACGAGGGCGATACCTGGAGGAGAAGGAGGGTGTTCACGGTTCTGCTCCGTCCAGAGAACAGGAGCCCACCTACTCAGGGAGCCAAGTCTGGCCTTGGGGTTATTAGCAGGGTAGGTGGGGCAGGGCCAAGTAAGCAATGCTCATGTGATGTGGCTGCCACAGAATACCACCCCCTCACAGATTCCACCAGGGGAGAGTCATGCCCAGGCAGTAAGCATTTCTCTGCCTTGTAAATCTTTTTGATTTTTAAAAATAATGTAATGTGTGTATGTGTAATACATTCACATGGTTCAAAAATTATATAAGGGTTATAATAAACATTATATATAATATTATTATATAATTTCTGAACCATGTGAATGTATTACACACACAAACACACAGAGAAGTTATTTTTAAGTCTTCCTCCTACGGGGTCCCCATCTGCCCAGTTCCTCCAGCACCCCCATACTGACTGTTGTTATTAGCTTCTTGTGTATCTTTTCAGAGTTTCTTTCTACATAGACAAATAAATACAAACACACACAGACACACACCCTGTCCCCCTTCCTTCTCTACAGAATTTGCAGGCTCTTTCCACAAAAGTAAAAATGCTGGAGAGAACACATCGTTACCAACGCTTCAGTGAAAAGGAGTCCATAGGTGTTTTCTTCCGGGGAGGAACTGGATGACGTGGGCCCTTTTCCTTTGTTTTCACATTTTTAAAAAGTCAGCTTGCATGACACAGGACAAATGCACACAGTCGTGTAGCCAGTACCACAATCCAGATACAGAACAAATTCTCTCATGCCCCTCTCTGGCCATCCTCCACCCCCATCTCCAGCCCCTAGCAACCACTGCTATGTTCTCTGTCCTGATAGTTTTGCTTCTTCCAGAATGTCATGTAAATGGATCGTGCCATATGTAATTTTTTGTGTCTAACCCCTTTCACTTAGCAGACTTATGTTCCACTGTATGGAGGTACCAGTTTGCCTAACCATTCATCAGCTGAAGGACATTAGGGTTGTTTGCAGTTAGGGGCAATTATCAGAATTTCCATAGACTTTCATATACAGGTTTTTGTGTGAACATACATTTTCATTTCTCATTGATCAATATATAGGAGTGGTATTACGGGGTCATAGGGAGAGTGGGTATCATCTCCTTTTTAATCCTGACAATAGCCCCGTGATCTGGTCTTGCCAGCTTACTCTCAGTGGGGAAATCTGAGGGCAAGCGTGTTTGAGTAGCCTGTCTCCCACATCATCCATCAGATAAGCTGCACAGGTGGGATTTGAACTCACATCTAACAAAACACCAACTTCCTGCTTCTAACTTTGAGGTAACGCTGGCTTTCTGCCACTGTTAAAAAGGGTCCGTGACATCTAGGTGTAAGAGCTAAAGTCACAAACAGAATCCAAACCTCACTTTCTTTCTACTTTTGGCTCTCTTACAAGAATTGTCTTCTTGTCGCGAGGAAATCCTAGTGGGGCCCCCTCTAGGCTGGTAGTACACTCTGTTGCCTCAAGAACATTAGCTTTCCCAAAGGGAATGATTCCTAATGTTTATGAGTGGGCAAGGAATGTGCTCTTAAAAGTTTATAGTTCACTTAACATGCATCATCTCATCAGAGAACGATTTCACGAGGGGGTGGACCTGTCTCTCCCTGTGACCCTCCCACAGAGCCACCGACACCTGCTGAGCACTGTGTGGAGGGAGCCTATTTGTGACCCTTATTATTTCACTCTCTTCTGAGCTGTACACCCCTCCCTTTGTGCAATGACAAGCTGGCAATTCCAAACGCCCTCCTGGCACGCCTGGATTGGCAGGGTGGTGGCCTGGAAAGGGCTCGGGCCCAGGACTCCAGTCCTTCCCTTAGGATTTTTTTGGGCCTTAGGAAGCCTGCTGAGTGCCCAGCCTGGGTCCCAGCATGGGGAGGCAGTCGGCAAACGTCGGTCCCCTTCCCCTTCCCTGAGAGAGAGAGACAGGTACCGAGCTAGCAAGCAAGCCACCGGAGGTGAGTCTCTGTGGTCGGTGTGCTGTGCGCTTTAGGCAAGTCACCTCCCTACACTGTGCCTTTAGTTTCCACATTCAGAAAAGTAGACCAGGTCCAAGTTCACTGTATGGAATGTTATTGTAAATGTAGCCTTTCAGCCTAAAGAAGAGGAATTAAGGGAAAAACCCCTATATCTCCTGGCTGCCTAGAAGGCCTTGCCCTCTCCAAGCAGAGAGAAGGTTCTGACAGCCATGGAGAGGCTGCTGGACGTAGCAGGGAGAAGCCTGAATCTTACTGACCACATAAAGCCAGGCCCACCCCCAGAGCTGAGGGAATGCCTCAGAGACGGACTCTCTGTCTCACACTCGTTGTACGGGCTTGTGAGTCTCTCTAGAGTGGGAATAACAATGCATCTTCCTCCTTGGGTTGTGGGGATGGGGATCTGGAGGACATATGTTCCTTGCTTAGCTACCTCACTGGACTGTTGGCAGGTGAAGTGAGAGTGTGAGAGGCAGAAATCTCACACAAGTTCCTTGTGGCCACCACAGAGGGTGACCAACTTGTTCTGATTTGCAATAGAAGTCCCACATCCCAGAAAACTCCTTAGTCCCGGGCAAACCAGGACAGTTTTTCACCCGACCTACACACCCATTTTTTTTTTTTTTTTAAATCAAACTCATAGCCAACGTTCAAAGTTTAGAATTTCACATTGAACATTCCAAACGTCCGGAATCCCTTAAACACCGTAGGATCTGGCAGCTCTGTGCCCACATGCACACATGGAAACAATGGGCTGGGGCTGAGTGCTAGCAGCTTCCCTCAGAGGCGCCAAGCACTTGCCACTTTGCCACGGTCCCCACCACTCCCTCCTGTCTGACACACATCCATCAACTTCACTCATTGATATTAGCTTACAGCCCTGGGGTTTGCAGCCCTTGGTGCAAATTCACTCAAACCTCTGAAGAGCTTAAAAATTTATGACAAAACTTTAAAAAGTTGCCCCTAGGGGTGCCTGGGTGGCTCAGTCGGTTAGGCATTTGACTTTGGCTCAGGTCATGATCTCAGGGTCCTGGGATCAGCCCCACATGGGGTCCTGTTCTCAGAGGGGAGTCTGTTTCTCCCTCTCCCTCTCTCCCCACTCCACCCCTGCTCCTACGTGCTCTCTTGCTCTCTCTCAAATAATAGATAAAATCTTTTTAAATAAATAAATAAATTTGCCCCTAGGTTGCTCTTTTTCAAATGGTCCAAGATAGGAACATTTTAATGGCTATAAAGCACCATCAATTTTCTCACTGATGGTTTTTTTTTTTTTAGAATTTTATTTATTCATTTGAGAAAGAAACAGCGAGAGAGAGAGAGAGAGAGAGAGAGAGAGAGAGAGAGAAGGCACAAGTCGGGGGGAGGGGCAGAGGGAGAGGGAGCTTAACTGGCTGAGCCACCCAGGCAGCCCTTCACTGATGTTCTTCATTAGAAAACAAAGTAATGTAGAC
Source organism: Phoca vitulina (assembly GCF_004348235.1). Lineage (NCBI taxonomy): Eukaryota > Metazoa > Chordata > Mammalia > Carnivora > Phocidae > Phoca > Phoca vitulina. Next base: position 19,761,695 of record NW_022589733.1, on the reverse strand, counting down.
AGTAAGAATCTACATTATTTTGACATGAAACTTAAAAGGACTGTCATTTTTTTATATATATAAAAGAAAATGTTTTCCTCCTGAACTGACCCTCAAGCACAAATTCTAGTTGCAAGTAACAGAAATGTAATCTAAAGCAGTTTAAGGAGGAAGACAGAATGAGAGTGCAAGAGAGGCAGACGGTGGAGGGAGGAGTGGGGGGGGCGCGGGGAGAGAGAGAGAGAACTGACTGATTTAAAAGGTTCTGTAATCTAACGCAGACCAGTAGGAGTGGAGGCCTGGGTCCAGGGTCAATTGGATTCAGAGAGACTTGGGCTCTGCCCCAGCCAGGACTCTGTTCCAGCTTCTCTTTGCAAATCACCTTTACTCTCAGCTTCTGCACATGGAGGAAAAAGGGAGGAAAAAAGGAGCAAAGGCAACTCTGGGCTCACAGTTTTACTATCTGAACCCCAAAAGAGGGGGAAAAGGATGGGTGGTGAGCAGTGGTGGTTAATCTCTTTTCTACCCATTGGAAGATGCAGTCAGAAAATTCGCAGGGAAGAGTTCTGATTGGCCTGGCTTAGTTTCTATGGCTGTTCCTAGACCAATCAGGGATCTGTTCCCAGAAGAAAGGAGGGATGGATGTTAGGCAGGTCCAAGTCATAGCCAATAATAGCACTAATAGGTGGGTTATGTGGGTTGAAATGAGCTCCAGGGCCCTCCAGGCTGGAAAGCTCTTCTCTGCAGTCTAGTTTTTTGTTTTGTTTTTTTTTTTTGGTACCAATTACAGTAATTGCGATTGCTTGCAATGCGCCAGGCACTGTTTTAATTGCTTTGCAGATATTATCTCGTTGAATCCTCTCATCGACCCTCTAAGAGAGTTTATTATTCCTGTTTTACAAATGAGGAAACTGAGACACAAAGTAGTTAAGTAGTTAGGCAACTTGTCCGAGCGGCAGACCTGGGCTGCGAATCCCAGTGGTCTGGCCAGAAATCCCACGGCTCACTGGTATCACTGCTGCGCCTCTCTGGAGAGAGCTACACACTAGACTAGGAAAGATCAGTCACAAATGCCTGTGCAGCGGCGGTGCTCAAAGGTGGGACCACTAATGGCGTGGCGTTCCACCTGTGAGCATGGGTGGGGGACTGGGCGAGAGGTCCCCCAGATTCCTACCACGCTTGCTGCCTGTTATGGGGAAGCCGGCTTTGATCTGCCTCTGAGCCACTGGGCGCAGTGCTATCTGTTCATCTAGCCCTCTGCAGCCAGCGTGGCCCAGACTCCTTCTGCTGCATTTTGGTTTCCCCCCAAGCCTGCATTCGGTGACCCGAGCCCCGCATCAGGAATCAGAAAAGTCATATTTTTATTTTTGTTGTTGTTGTTGTGTGTTCCTGGTCCTGGTTCTGTCTCTAACAGAATACAAATAGCAGTATGTTCAGTGGTTTGTCTGGATTTTAGGGGAATTCAATTCATTCTGACAAATGTGTCGTGCATTTCTTCTCTGAGCCTAGCTATCAGGAAGGGTTATGGCAATAAATGAGAAGGAGACTCTGCCCTAAAAAAAAAAAAAAATTTAGGCTACTTAAAAAAAAAAAATCCTTATCTCTAAACTGCTCCATTCCAGATCAGGCAAAAGTTTTCTTTTCTGTTCTTTTTTTTAAAATAGGCTCCACACCGAGCATGGAGCCCAATGGGGGGCTTAAACTCACAACCCTGAGATCAAGGCCTGAGCAGAGACTAAGAGTTGGATGCTTAACCGATTGAGCCACCCAGGTGCCCTCAGGCGAAAGTTTTCTTGATGGTCTGGGTCCCTTCAGTTTCTGACTTTTCCAATTCTTCCTATGGACCGCAGCCAGTCTAACTGCTTTATTTTTTAATTTCTTTTTAAGATTTTATTTATCTATTTGAGAGAGAGTGAGAGATCATGAGTGGGGGGGGCAGAGGGAGAAGCAGACTCCCCACTGAGCAGGGAGCCCCATGCGAGACCTGACCCCAGGTCCCTGGGATCATGACCCGAGCTAAAGGCAGACGCTTAACCTACTGACCCATGCAGGCACCCCAGTCTAACTGCTTTAAAACTGCTTTCCTCCCTAACTGGGAAGTCTTTTCCATCCCCCGTCCCCCCCCCCCCAACCACTAAGGACTAAGTCAGACCTTTAAATCAGGCTCTGCTTATGTCTCATAGCCTTCTCCCTTTAGCACCTCCACCAGCTGAATTGATTTACTCCCTACATTGCTAACCAGAAAGAATTAGGCTTGTCTGTCACTGCCCTCCCAACTGTACCCCTACTTTGACATTGTCCTTTATCTGCAGTTCCTGGTAGGCTTAGGCCGCCATGTTTTAATCACATGATTTGCCTTCTGACCACAGCTGATTGGCTCTGAGTGATCACCTGACCCAGGAGTACCCATCGGTAGACTGACCTGAGCCAATCAGCTTCTGTTTCCTCCAAAGTTTGACCTAATGGGCTCAGAGAGGAGATGAAGATGGCTGGCCCTGGAGCAGGACGGTATTGTGGTTATTAGGGTGTCAAGCTTGTACCAAGTAAAATTCTAGTAAGAGAGGGAAGCATGGGAATGGAGGATACGTAAAGGGGCAGAGGTGAGAGCCCATCCATGAGGCAATGCAGAGGGAGAGGAAGGGAGGAGAAGCAGCCCCGTCTACCAGGCTGAGCCCCTTCCTGTCCCTCTTGAAGCCCACTTCCCAGCCTGGGATGTCTAATATACCTTTTAACAGAGTCTCAGTTGAATTGAGCAAGACTGACATGGCCTGGATTTCTTGCAACCAAACTGTGACTAGACTGTCAAAATATTTCATCCATTCCATGACTATCACAGTTAAAATAATAAAGTGCAGATATGCCACCTATCCCAACAGATGGAATACCTTTTCATTCATCTTTATATCCCCCCTACTTTCCCTTGCCTAGCACATGGACCAGGCTCAGTAAAAGCTTGATGAAGGAGTGAAGGAACAGTCATCTCCAAATTTCTCTGCCTGGTTTTCCAGCCTCCCCCACCTGGCCCCATATCTAACCTAATTTCCCGCTACTCCTCACTACACACCCTTCACTGTGGTTAAACCAGTCTCACCAAGACACCCGACCATTTCTCTGGGCCTTTCCTCATGCTGGAATGCCCTCCTCCCTCTTCACCTATTTATCCTTAATATCATGCCCCTCCTTCTGCATTCATTCCTCAAACACTTACTGAATGCCCACTCTGTGCCAGGCAGTATGCTAAGTGCCAGGCTACCGCAGAGAACAAAACACATAGGCTTTCTGTCGCCATGCTGCTTATTGTCTTACGAACTTTATCCAAGAGCCCCCCACTCCCATTCATCTCCCTCCTCTCTTACGTCTTGTAAGGTTAATTCTTACTACCTCACACTGCTGTTTGTTAACAGTTTCTCTTGAATTTGTTTTGCCCACCAGGCCTCCCGCTGCAAGCTGGGTTTTATGTGTCTTGAGGGCTGGAGCTGGAATTTTGTACGTTTTCTATTTATATTTAGGTGGCTCAGCATTGGGGACACAGTGGGCACCTAAAAAATAATTCTTCACTGCCTGCCTGCTTGATTGAAAGTGTCTCCTGCCCTCTTGGCCTGGAAGAAGGAAGGACAGAGAGGTATTTGTCTCTCTTCGCAATCCCGGGAATAAACATCAGCCTGGGTTTCAGCTGATCCCAATAACCCTGGCCATAAAGCATCGTCTAAATCCAGGGTAGAGATGAACAAATAGAGGTTTTATTTGTTCTGTTTAATCCCGGGTACTCTGGGGGAGGGCTTCACAGACCTCCTTGCCACAAACCTATGCTAACAAACAAGAAGCCCCTTCATTGGCCTCCTGTACAGCGTCCTCTTACCTACAGGTCAACTCCCTTGTCTCCAGCCCTTCTGAAAGACACCTTTCAGCTCTGCATCTGTACTGGGTGCGAGGGAAAAAAAAGAGGGGCACTAGATTTCATTCTCTCCCCAGACATAAGCAAAGGTGGTTCATCCCACATCGAGCCCAGCAAGCTCTCACCACAGAATTTCTCTGCATAAAGTGCCTTTTTGAAACACAAAGTTACTCTTTCAAGTCAGGAAGGGAAAAAATAATCCACCAACCAACCCCAAAACCTGCACTTGGCCAAAATCCTGAGTTCGGTGACAGGATCAGAGTGAATCACTTCTCTCTGCTCTGATTGCATCAGCGACAGGCAGCCGGGAGCTGTTGGGTCCCCCAGCAGAGGCCTTATGCCACATTTGTGCCTAATTCTGATTCCCTTTTTGCTTGCGAGCAGCACCATCTTAACTAACGCGGGACAGGAATTAGGTTCATCCCATCTGGTTGAGTCCAGGGACTGATAGTTCTGACAGAGAATCTGTTACAACATGAGGGGCTGTTTCTTTTGCGCCTTAAGCTCAAGCCCAATTCGTTCCATCTCTCTGTCGCCTGTTTTGAGACATTCTACAATACCCTTGACGTGAAGTCTTAGCTCATAGGTACTCTAAGCTTTACACAGTAAGGAGCACTTTTTGAACAAAGTCTTCCTAAGTACCCTGCCCTTGCGAAACATTATTTATGTTATTAGATCCTAAAACAACCCAAGCAACCCTATGAGGTAGGTGCAATGGTAATCTCTTATAAATATAGAAACTGAGACCCAGAGAAGAATCTCTGTATTACAGACGTAGAAACCGGGACCCAGAGAAGTAGACTAGCTTGTCTATAGCTAGTAAGTGACTGAGCCAGCTTGGACCCAAGCCAGCTGACTCCAAAACCAGTGCTCTTCAGCACTATATGCCAATAGTTCTCGCTTTGTTCTCCTCTTTCTGAGGACTCTCCATTCTCCAAAGACTGAAGAAAATTCCATCCCCTTCCAGATGTCTGCAGCCCTCTCTAGCCTTCCCTAACCTGACTTACTTCCTCTTACCTGTTAGCACCTCTCAGGCCACTCCGAAATAATCACTCATTCATGCAGCAAATATTAAACACCTATATAGGCCAGGCCTGTTCTAGAAGACTCAGCAGCAAACAAAACAGATAAAAAATCCCTACCTTCACAGACTCTACATTCTAGTGGAGGGAGGGAGGACAGATACTAAAGAATACAGAGGTCACCTGGCTGGCTCAGTTGCTAGAGCAGGCGACTCTTGATCTTGGGGTCATGTGTTCGAGCCCCACATGGGCAAAGAGCTTACTTTAAAGAAGAATATAAATACATGAAACTATATGTATAGTAGGTGACAGGAAGTGCTAAAGAGAGAAATAAGGCAGAGAAAGGAGATTGAGAATATCTGAGAAAGTGTACAGTTTTAGGCAGGGTGGTAAGGGCAGGCCTTACTGAGGAAGTATTACCAGATTTAAGATCTGTAGACAAGAGTGAGCCATGTGGGGGAAGGGCATTTGAAATGGAAAGGCAACTGTGAAGGCACAGAGGCAGGAGTGTGCTTGGTATGTTCAAGGAATGGCAAGGAGGCCAGTGTGGCTGGAGTAGAGGGAAGAGCAGTTGCACATGAGGTGAGAGAGGGAAGGAAAAGACGCTGGACTCCAGAGCCTTGCAGGTCATGGTCAAAGGGTTGGCGCTCATTCAGAGTGACATGGGAAGCCACCAGAGGGTTCTGAGAAGATTTGCATTTTAACAGCGTCCCTCTGCTGGTTGTGTTGAGAGCAGGCTGAAGGGGGACAAGGTTGGGAGGCTATTAATAATCCAAGTGAGAAATGATGGAGGCTTGGACGGAGGGCAGTGGTGTCAGGGTCAGATTCTGGATGTATTTTGAAGTTACGTCAGTAGGATTTCCTGACACGTTGACGATGGGAAGTGAGAGAAAGAGAGGAGTCAGGAGTGACACCCAAGTTTTTGGCCTGAGCATCTGGAAGATGGAAGATTTATTGAGATAAGGGTGGAGAGACAGGTTTGAAGGAGGGATATCAGGAGCTCAGTATTGGATATGATAAGTTTGAAATGCCTAATTCAAGATCTAAGTGAGTAGGTGGTTCAATAAACATTTGTGGAGTTCAGGGGAGAGCTCTGGCTGGAAACACAAATATGGAAGTCATTGGGGTGTGGATGGTATTTTTTAAGCCACAGTATTGAGTGAAATCATCCAGAGAGTCAAAGGAGCTAAGGAGGTGAGGTCTAAGGACCATGCCCTGGGGCACTCTAACATTTAAAGGTCAAAAAGATGAGGAGGGGGGTGCCTGGGTGGCTCAGTTGGTTGAGCGTCCAACTCTTGATTTTAGCTCAGGTCAGGATCTCAGCGTCCTGGGATCGAACCCCTGGTTGGGCTCCCTGCTCAGCAGGGAGTCTGCTTCTCTCCCTCTCCCCCTCTCCCTGCTTGCTCTGGCTCTCTCTCTCTCTCAAAAATAAATAATTTTTTTTTAAGATTTTATTTATTCATTTGAGACACAGAGATACAGAGAGAGAGAAAGCAAGAGCAGGGGGAGAGGCAGAGGGAGAGGGAGAAGCAGACTCCCCGCCGAGCCAGGAGCCCGATGCGGGGCTCGATCCCAGGACCGCGGGATCATGACCTGAGCCGAAGGCAGATGCTCAACCATCTGAGCCATCCAGGTGCCCCAATAAATAATTCTTAAAAAAAAAAATGAGGAAGAACCAACTGGAGACTAAGAAGGAACAGACAGGGAGGTAAGAAGGAACCCAGAAGTGGTTCAAGGAAGAGGGAGAGATCAGTTGTGTCAGATGCTTCTGACTGGTCAAGTAACAACAGGACTGAAAATTGACCCATTAGATAAAAAGAAGAAATGTTTAAATAGTTCTCTTGTTTTGTTTAGATGTGTATTTATCTAGACTTCTCAACCGATGGCAAGGTTGGAAAGAACAGGGATTGGTTCCCATTATTATTCTGTACCCCGCTCCCCTCCCCCCACCACGCCTCTCCTTCCCCTCCTCCAGTCGACCACCCCCACCCCTACACCCGACTTTGCTGGAGTCTGGGGGTTGACTCACCAGCCAAGGAAACATTGGTCCTGAGCTTAAGCACCAGAACAATCTCTAAGGCAACTCACTGTTTCCCAGATTTGGCAAAGAGAGTAAGTTGCCACTACCACTTTAAAGGGGGGGGGGGGGGGGGAAGAAAAAAAGGGGAGGCACCTGGGTGGCTCAGTCGATTCAGATCATGATCCTGGAGTCCCCAGATGGAGCCCCGCAGCAGGCTCCCTGCTCAGCGGGGAGTCTGCTAGCCCTCTCTGTTTGCCCCTCCCCACCCTGGCTTGTGCTCTCTCTCACTCTCGCTCACTCTCTCTCAAATAAATAAATAAAATCTTTATAAAAAAATAAAAATAAAGAGAAAAGGATGGAAGGGATAAACTGAGGGTGGCAGAAGGGGAAGCCGCAGACGCCACTGTAGAGGGAAAACAAATTTTGCTTTTAAAAAATGCCTCCAGCAATTGTTGCCAGGAAGCAAAGGAATTTATCTTGGGGCTGCATGGCTCCTTGATTCAGATAAAGTCAGTCATTAATGAGCCTTTTCCAGTTGGCTCCATCCCGGAGCCTAGACTAGGGAAGGGGTTGAGAACTAAATTCCTCTGCACTGAGTTTTTCCCTGGCAGGTGAGGAAGACAGGCATGTCAGAGCCTGGGAAATGGGAGAAAAGCGATGGGAGAAAGATGGCCAGCACAGAATTCCCAGAGGCGGGGCTAGGCTGAACCTGTTTTAAGAGCGGTGAGGTCTAACACCAACTTCTTTGAACCTTCTGTTGAAGTAATAACAGATATGGAGGGCAATGTGCACCACTGGATGAATTTTCACGCACCCATATAACCCACACTCAAGTCAGGTACCCCTGGAGCCCCTGTCATGTTCTCTTCCGGTCATGACTCCACCCAAGGGCAACTGCTATCCTGACTTCGAACAGCATGAACTAGTTTTGCCTGTTTTTGTACATTATACAAATGAGTCGTGCCTTTTGGCATCTGACTTCTTTCGTTTCACATTGTTTTTGTGAGGGTCATCCACACCGTTGCATAGAGTCGTCCATCTTACAGCCTCATGGCTACAGACTATCCCATTATATGATGATAATGCTATTGATTTATCCCTTCTACTAGTGATGGGCGTAGAAATTGTTTCCATTTGGGGGCCATTACAAATAGTGCTGCGACAGACGTATTTGGACCTGTCTAGAATTCACTTTTGTCCCCCAACAGTTTAGTTGGAAATGTTTCAAACATAGAAAATTTAAATAATTGTATAGTGAACATCCTATATAGGAACCACTTATATTCTAAATTAATATGGTACTAAAAAATGTAATATTGTACTATATTTGCTTTATCACTTATCTATCCCTTCACCCATTGACAAAGCCATCTTTTGATGTATTTCAGTGTAAGGTGCACTTTCATTACATTTCACCCCAAACATTTCAGTATATCCATCACTGACAAAAATTTACTATTTATTCTTTGTGGGAAAATTTATACAAAGTGAAATGCATTCATGTTAACAGCATTATTCAATGAGTTTCTGAAATGCATATATCTGTATAACCCAAACCCCTATCAAAATATAAAGTATTATTATCATCCAGAAAGTTCCCCTGTTCCCCTTCAGTCAATCTCCCCCCCCCAACCACAGTGTTCTCATTTTTTTTCACCATCGATGAGTTCTGTTTGCTTTAGAACTTCATGTAAATGTAATCATACAGTATGTACTCTTTTGTCTAAGGCTTCTTTCACTAGGCATAATATTTTTGAAATTCATTCATGGTGTTGCATGAATAAGTAGTTTGTTTCCATTCACTGTGTGAATATACCACAATTTGTTTATATATCCTCTTGTTGACTGACATCTGGGATGTTTCCAGTTTTGGGCTTTATAAAGAAAAATGTTATTACCATTCTCATACTAGTCTTTTTGTAGACATATGCTTTCATTTCTCTTGGGTAAATATCTAAAACCAAAATTGCTGGGTCATAGGGGTATGTTTAGTTTCATACGAAACTCCCAGACCTTTATTTCAAAGTGATTATGTGATTTTACATTCCCACTAGCAAAATAGGAAAGTTAATATTGTTCACTGCCCTTGCTCACATTTGCTGTTGTCAGTCTTTTTAATTGAAGCTATTCTGGTGAGGATGTAGCAGTACCTTGTTTTAATTTGCATTTTTCTGATAATTGGTGATATTGAGCACATTTTCAAGTGCTCCTTGGCCATTCATGTATCTTCCTTTGTGAAGCGTCTGTTCAAATTTTAGCCATTTCTTATAGGGTTGTTGGTCTTTTTTGCTCTTTAATTATAGGAGTTCTTTCTAAGTTCTAAATGTCAATTTGGTCAAATAACTGCTTTCTTTACAAATAATGTCTCCCAGTCTATGGCCTGCCTATTCATTTTCTTGAATGTCTTAAAAAAAAAAAAATCTTTGCTTATCATTAAGTCATGAAGATGTTGTCCTAGGTTTTCTTATAGAAGTTTTATAATTTTAGTTTCTACATTTAGCTGTATGATCCATCAAGATCAAGAGTCACATAGTTTACTGACTGAGCCAACCAGGTGCCCCTTTTAGGATTTCTACATAAACAATCATGTCATCCTCAAATAGAACTTCTACTTCTTACTTTCCAATTTTTATGTCTCTTGTGTTATTGCCCTAAGATCTCCAATACAATGTTGAATACAAAAGGTGAGAGTGTATTTGCCTTGCTCATAAGCTTAGGGGGAAAACAATCATTATTTCACCATTAAATATGACATTAGCTCTAGATTTTTCATAGGTACCCTTTTTCACATTGAGGAAGTTCTTTTCTATTCATAATTTGCTGAGAGCTTTTGTCATGAACAGGTGTCAAAAATGTCTTTTTTTCTACCTGAGATTATCTTTCTTTTTTTCCTTTTTTCTGTTAATATGGTGCATTACATTGATTTTCCAATGTTCAACCAGCTTTGCATTCCTGAGATAAATCCCACAGGTTATGATATATTATCCTTTTTATATATAGCTGATTTTATTTGTTAACATTTTGTTAGGAATTTTTGCATCTATGTTCATAAGAGATATTGATTTTTAACTTACTTCCTTCCTCCCTTTCTCCCCCCTCCCTTTTTTTTTTTTTTAAGTTTATTTATTTATTTGACAGAGAAAGACACTGCGAGAGAAGGAACACAAGCAGGGGGAGTGGGAGAGGGAAAAGCAGGGCTCCTGTGGAGCAGGGAGCCTGATGTGGGGCTCGATCCCAGGACCCCGGGATCATGACCTGAGCCGAAGGCAGATGCTCAACGACTGAGCCACCCAGGTGCCCCGATAATGGATCCAATTTACTTACTAATAAAAGGGACATTCAGATTTTCTAATTTATCTTATGTCAGTTTGGGTAAGATGTAATTTTCAAGGAATTTGTCCATTTCATCTACATTGTCTAATTTATTGGCATAAAGTTGCTTACAACATTCTTTTAATAGCCTTTTCATATCATTAGTGTAGTGATATGCCTTCTTTTGTTCCTGATATTGGTGGTTTGTCTCTTCTCTTTACTAGGGGGCAGGGAAAAGATGGTCAGTCTGGTTAGGGTTGATTAATTTTGTTACCTTTTCAAATAACCAACTTTTGACTTTGTTAAATTTATTTATTGTTTATCTGTTTTCTATTTTACAATTTCTGTTCTTCTCTCTATTATTTCCTTTCTATCATTTACTTTAGGTTTACTTTGCTCTTCTTTTCCTAGCTTCTGAAAGTGAAACATAGGCCTTTTTTTCCAGTATTAGGTTTTACAGCTATAAATATGTCTCTAAGAACAAACTGTGTTTGTTTCATCTTGCAAAGTTTGGTATGTTTTATTTTTGCAATCATTCAGTTCAAAATATTTTCTAATATTCTCTGAGATTTATTGGACTATTTGTCATCTAGAACTGTGCTGTTTAATTTCCAAGTGTTTGGGGTGTTCTACATGTTGTTATTGATTTGTAATTTAACTCCATGGTGGTTAGGTAATTTACTCTATATGATTTTAGCCTTTTTCAATTTATTGGGATTTGTTTTATCACCCAGAATATGAACTACCTTGGTAAATATATCAAGGGCACTTGAACTTGAAAGTAATGTGTATTCTGGTGGGTGCTTTGTTCTGTAAATATTAATTAGATCAAGGTAGCTGAAAGTGTTGTTTAAATCTTTTGTCTTTACTGATTTTTGCCTAGTTATTTTTTATTTTAAGATTTTATTTATTTGACAGAGAGAGACACAGCGAGAGAGGGAACACAAGCAGGGGGAGCGGGAGAGGGAGAAGCAGGCTTCCCGCCAAGCAGGGAGCCCGATGCGGGGCTCGATCCCAGGACCCTGGGATCATGACCTAAACCGAAGGCAGACGCTTAAAGACTGAGCCACCCAGGCGCCCAGTCTAGTTGTTTTTTATAATTGCTGAGAGAGTGATGTTAAAATGTCCAACTATGATAGTGAATTTGTGTATTTCTCCCTTTAATTCTGTCATTCTGTTAGTTTTTCCTTCATGTATTTTGAAACTGTTATGTATGCTTATTATACCTTCCTGGTGATATTTATTATTGTGAGGCTTCTATTTTTATCTCCGATGACAGTCTCCATCTTAAAATCTACTTCATTTGATATGAATTTAGCTACTTCAACTTTCTTATATTTATTGTCTGCATTCTACATCTTTTCACATCCACTTCCTGCAACCTCTCTCTCTCTCAAAGACAGTACTGTTGGGCCATGCTTTTTTTTTTTTTTTAATCTATTCTGACAGATTCTGCTTTTTAATTGAAGTGCTTTAGACTAGTAACCTTTAATGTAATTACTGATATGGTTGAATGTTGGTCTACCATTTTACTATTTTTTTCTCTTTATCTCCTGTTTTTTTGTTTCTCTGTTCTTCCTCTCTTGCCTTCTTTTTGGGTTAACTGAATATATTTTAGAAGTCTACTCTAATCTATCAATTAGCTTTTTTGTTATCTTCTTTGCATTTTTAAGAAGTGGTCACCGTAGAAATTATATCTCCTTAACATTTCACAGTCTATTTAAAATTAATATTGTGCCACTTCATGCAAAATATATATTAAGTGTTACATTTACATAAGTTATAAATCTCACAATACAATGTTAAAATATTTGCTTTAAACATTCATAAGTATTTTAAGAAATGGAGAAAAAACTGGTTTCATATATTTATTCTTATATGTGCTATTTCTGGTGTTCTTCATTCTTCCTGAAGATCCAAATTTCTACCTGGTATCATTTTTTTTTTGCTCTGAAAAAAACTTCGTTTAGCATTTCTTATAGTGCAGATCCGTTGTCCATGAGTCGTCTTAGATCTTGTTTATCCATAAATGTCTTTATTTACTTTTAAATGGTTTCCTGTGCAGGACTATGCTATCGTGCCCTTTTCTGTTTCCCACAAGACTTCAGGAAAAGTCTGCTTCACAAAAAGCCTGGTTACTGGTGCCTTGGGGAGCAGGGGGAGAAAAGCGTCTGTTGGGGCAAAAAGCTTCGCCCAGAGAGGACCACAGCTAGAGGGGCAAGACGTCCAGCAGAGATGGAGAATCATGGCAGCAGAAATTGAGAACAGAGATGATGCAAACTGTCCTTCTTTCAACATGGGAGCACCCCAAAGTTTCTGCAATCATGCACACACCTCCAAGCCTCTCATTTGGATGTTAGAGGGAAAGTAACCTCAGAAACGTGGAGCATTTGCGGGCATTCAGGTTACACAAAAGACAAGTTTAATTCAACTTGACCAGTATTATTAAGTGTGTAATGTGTACTTTTAGTCCTCTGGGCCTTCATTAAGACTTTTCAGAAATCTTACTTTTCAGCTAGGGAATGTGCAGACTCAGCAGAAAGGTTCCCTTCCCATTGGTCCGTGGGGTCAGCTGACTCCATGACTCCACCTGGGAAGTTGCTCACCAGCCAGAGACTGCCAGATATGCCCCATAAACAGGTAAACGTGTCAAAACAGAGAGAGCAGAGAAAAGCTTCCTCTCACCACCAGTGATCCTTGGGAAAGAACTTTTCCTGAGACACGTGTTGCTCGGCTCACCAAAGCCGGGCATGTCTGGGGCGCGTGGTGTGGGAACTTCTTTCCAGCTTTCCCTGGGAAAGAGTCATGCACGTGCAGGGCTAGGGCCAGGGCGAGGCAGGAGGGGCACTAGCCTCAAGTGCCAAATTGAAGAGGGCGCCAAAAATCTCAGAACTCAAGATAAAGAACATTTGACTGCAATATTTTTCTTTAAAAAAAAAAATTAACGTGAATAAGCTCTATGATGAACAAAGTATTAAAATTTCAAATAAGACGGTGTGATGCTGCTCTTATGTAATTCACATCACTTGCCATCTCCGGCCTGGCCCCACCCACGCTGGGCCCTGTCTTTACTTAAAATGTTGGTGTTTCATTGGTCATGGATCTTTTTGCCTTACTCTTGATTTTAAAAAACATTCCATTAAAATGGCATTTATCTTGATTACTGTGGTTTTTGGCGCTCCCTTAAATTTTGCACTCGCCTTACCCTAGTACCAGCCCTGAACATCTTTAAGAACCTCTTTAAAATCTCCCCGGCCACTCCTCCAGCCTATCAAAAGAAATCCCCCAACATACTTTGATGATGAGAAGGCATTTTTTCATATATAAATGTAAAAAGCTTACTGGCAACAGTAATAAGAGCCAAAGGAGGGATCTGCCTAAACTCCTGGCACATTCATTGAGCAGTTTTATAAACAGGAGTTCTACAAACTTCTAGATCCCAGGGTAAAAATTCATCAACTAAAATGATCTTACATTTCTTCACTTGAACATAAGAGACTAAGAACTAAGGAGGCTGAAAAAGACAAGAATTTGAGTATATTTTGTTACATGGGTTATAATGTACATTAATGGGTTATGTATTCATGGTTTCAATTGGATGGAATGATTAAATCTCAGCTCTAATACTTCATGGTGGAGTGTGGTCAGCATGGGTGCCATTCATAAAATACTGAATCCCTTTTACTTCGTCCCAATGCATGTCAGTAAAGGCAACATGGAATAGCAGTGAGAACTCTAGAGTGTGAATCCCAGTTAAGATACGTATTACCCATAACAACTTGAGCAAGTCATGAAATGTCCCTAGGTCTCACTTTCCTCATCTGTAAAAGGGGGCTACAAATTTAGCTTAAATACCATGTCTTTAAAAAACAAATCTTAATTACTTGCTCCTTTATTTTTTTTTTAAAGATTTTTTTTATATTTGAGAGAGAGAAAGAGAGTGCACCCTCCAGCGAGCACGGGTGGGGGGAGGGGCAAAGGAAGAGGGAGAAACAGACTCCCCGCTGAACAGGGAGCCCCACGCGGGGCTCCTTCCCAGGACCCTGGGATCATGACCTGAGCCAAAGGCAGACGCTTAACTGACTGAGCCACTCAGGTGCCCCGCGTGCTTCTTTATTTACACTAAATAATTACAGGTCCTCTTGATTATCCTTGGTGTCTAAAATTATAAAAGCTAATTTTGAAAAATAAAGAATTATTTCTGAAGAACATTTTGAAAAAGGAGACAGGAATAAGTACAGCCAAATTTTGTTTTAAAGAATAATGATCACAAAACTTTCTGGAGTCCAACAAATTGGTATGCACATGCCAAATGGGAGAGGCAGCGACCACTTCTAATCTGTAACTTAATAGAGTTCAGAATAGACGTTCTGAGGGGCACCTGGCCAGCTGAGTCGGTAGAGCATGTGACGCTTGATCGCAGGGTGATGACTTCGAGCCCCACACTGGGTGTAGAGATTACTTAAAAAAAAAAAAAAAAGCTCAGAATTTTTTTTTTTTTAGCTCACTAGGTTAAAACATCAGTGAGCTGGGCTGATTAAAAACAAAACAAAACAAAACAAAAAACTGGGCTTAACATCTCAGCTAAAGCTCCAGCAGATGGAGGAGGAACACTGCACTTGACAATGGTTGACTGTCATTTTTCGGGGGTGGAAACATCACATTCCCACCAGGACTTAATGAAGAATCCAGGTTCTATTATTAATTTCCTCCCCAAAGTCTAATCTTGTCAGGATTACAATTTGTGATTCTGACTATTTAGCATTTGGAAGTTTAGAATTATTCTTTAATTATTTTAGCAGACCATTCCCTTTGCTCCTCATTTTCAGTTCCAGCTTTTTTTTTTTTTTTAAGATTTTATTTATTTATTTGACAGAGAGAGACATAGAGAGAAAGGGATCACAAGCAGGTGGGAGTGGGAGAGGGAGAAGCAGGCTTCCCGTGGAGCAGGGAGCCCTATGCGGGGCTCGATCCCAGGACCCTGGGATCATGACCTGAGCTGAAGGCAGACGCTTAATGACTGAGCCACCCAGGCGACCCTCAGTTCCAGCTGTTCTTTCCCACCTTCTAGCCAGGTGATTCTCTTAAGACCTTTGCCAAGACGGGGCGCCTGGGTGGCTCAGTTGGTTAAGCGTCTGCCTTCGGCTCAGGTCATGATCCTGGAGTCCCGGGATCGAGTCCCGCATCAGGCTCCCTGCTCGGCAGGGAGTCTGCTTCTCCCTCTGACCCTCTCATGCTCTCTCTGTCTCATTCTCTCTCTCAAATAAATAAATAAAATCTTTAAAAAAAAAAAAAAAAGACCTTTGCCAAGAGCCCAATAAAGAGACACTAATATCTTAGAAAGAACAGGAACAAAACTCCTATGAAGTCCCCTGTATAGTGTCTCTTTAATTAGCAATAATCGCACCTGCGATAAACCTCATCGGCTATCATACTGCCACCTGTAACAGCTTTGTTGAGATATAATTCGCACACCATACAATCCACCCATTTAAAGTGTACAATTCAATGGCTCTGAGTATATTCAGAGTTGTGTGACCATCACCACAATCAGTTTTAGAACATTTCATCACCCCAACAAGAAACCTTGTACCCAGTAACAGTTACCTCTCATTCTCCCATACCCCCCCAGCCCGGCAACCACTAATTCACTCTCCGTCTCTATCGATTTGCCTATCATGGACACTTCATATAAATGAATCATTACGTGGTCTTTTGGGAGGGGCTTCTTTCACTTAGCCTGATGTTTTCAAGGTTCATCCATGGTGTAGCATGTATCTGTACTTCATTTCTTTTTATGGTCGAATAATACTCCATCGTGTGGATATACATTTCATTTATCCATGCATCAGATGGTGACCATTTGGGTTCTTTCCACTTTTTGGCTATTGTGAATCATGCTGCATTGAACACGCTATACAAGTTTTCGTTGGATATATGTTTTCAATTCTCTTGAGTATATATCTAGAAATGGAATTGTCAGCTCCTATGCACCTTTATAGTTTTCAATGGAATAATGTGACAATGATCTATCTATCTATTCCTGCATACAAAATTATCCCAAAGCTTCAGGGCTTCAAATAACAGTAATCATTTACTACCTCTCATAGTTGCTGTGGGTCCAGAACTTGGGAGTAACTCGAATAGGAGGATCTGGGTCCAGGTCTTTCACGAGGCTGCAGTCAGATGCTGGTCAATGTGGAAATCCTCTGAAGGCCTGGCCGGAGCTGGAGATCCATTTCTGGGATGGCTCGCTCGCATCTGACAAGGTAGAGCTGGCTCTTGGCTGGGGCCTCAGTCCCTCTCCACACAGGCTCCCCCACAGGAATGCCTGAGTGTCCTCAAAGTAGCAGTCTTCCTCTAACACCAGCTAACCAAGAGACCAAGGTGGAAGCTGCATTATCTTTTATGACTTCGCCTCAGAAGTCAGACACTGTCGCTTTCACCAAATTCTACTGTTCACATAGGCCAGCCCTGATTCCTGCGGGAGGGTAGCAACAAAGGGGAAGAGGGAAGACACCGAGGGAGGAAGGTTGGAGACATCTTGGAGGCTGGCTACTGCAAACAGGTTGACTTCAAAGCTCTGTGCTCTGTTCTTCCTGCAGAGAGGATCCAAAGTGACAGATCCCAGGCAAGAGGTCAAAAAATACGGGTCATAGTCTGGAGGATCGTGACAGCACCGTGTTTCACTCCCTCCAGTGGGTGGATTTAACAACCTGCACTGGAGCTTCCTGACTCTCGCGCTGGGGAATTTGAGGAGAAGGAGAATCTAAGTGCACTATGTAATAGAAAGATAAAGAACTCCAAGCCTGCCTGTTGTCCTTGGATTATTGCCCCTGGTATTCACCTCTGGAAGGGCCAACCCTTTGTCTCCCTATCTGCATCAGCAAAATCTTCCTGGAATGTCATTTGGGTTATTTGATCCAGTAGTAAAATCCACGTTCTCTCCTGGCAAATCAGCAAGTACTTATTAAGCATCTACTGTGTACCCAAGAGTAAATCCTAGGATCATTTGAGACCAGTGTAGATGGATACGCCAAAAATGGCCAGGCATGACCAAAATAGATTGTTGTCAAACCCACCTGTCTTGAGGCTTCAAAGGCAAGAAATGAAAAGGACTTTTTTTTTTTTTGAGCTAGCATTTAGAGACGGTACTGCCCAAAGAATGCTTTCAGACTGGTTTTCATTTAGAAAATTCCCGAGGACTTGAAACACAAAGAAAGATCAAGGAACCATTCTAGAGGGGCGCCTGGGTGGCTCAGCCGTTAAGCGTCTGCCTTCGACTCAGGTCATGATCCCAGGGTCCTGGGATCGAGCCCTGCATCGGGCTCCCTGCTCAGCGGGAAGCCTGCTTCTCCCTCTCCCATTCCCCCTGCTTGTGTTCCCTCTCTCCCTCTGTCTCTCTCTGTCAAATAAATAAATAAAATCTTTAAAAAAAAAAAAAAAGGAACCATTCTAGAGACTTTTATTCAATGGACAACAAAATGTAATGTTTATCCTAGATTAGATCCTGGATGGGGAAAAAATGGCTGGAAAATACATTATTGGAAATTGGTGAAATTGGAATACAACCTGTAGATTATAGTATTAAATCAATACTATGTTAATGTTTCTGAATTTAAAATTATATTGTGGTTATGCAACAAAACATGTATGTTCTAAGGAAATACATATTGAAGTATTATGGGGTAAATGTAACTACAACTTAGTTTCTAGTGGTTCAGAAAAAAATTCTGCATATTCATATGTGCACACACACATACAGAAAGAGACAGCAAACAAATGCAGCAAAATGTGAACAGTGAATCTGGGTGAAGGGCATACAGAAATTCTTTATACGTATACTATGTTTGCAGCTTTTCTGTGAAATTGAAATCGAAATTATTTCAAAATAAAAAGGTTTTAAAGAGAAAAGGAGGGGTGCCTGGGTGGCTCAGTCATTAAGCGTCTGCCTTCGGCTCAGGTCATGATCCCAGGGTCCTGGGATCGAGCCCCGCATCGGGCTCCCTGCTCAGCAGGGAGTCTGCTTCTCCCTCTGACCCTCCCCCCTCTCATGTGCTCTCTCGCTCTCTCTCATTCTCTCTCTCAAATAAATAAATAAAATCTTTTAAAAAAATAAAAATAAAGAGAAAAGGAAACTCCCAAGAGTCTTCTGTTAAGGACAGGATAGGCTGTGGCGTTACTGCTCCTTCATGGAATGGTATATCAAAGGAGTCAAGGTCAGCCGGGTGCCGATTACCCACATGACTAAGCCAATGCTGTGTGTCGGGTGCTGGAGGTGACAACTGTCTCAGTTGACAACATCTCCTGGCAGTTACTAAAAAGTCCAGGGGCGCCTGGCTGGCTTAGTGGGTGGAGCATTCAACTCTTGATCTCGGGGTTATGAGTTTGAGCCCCACACTGGGGTACAGAGATTACTTAAAAATAAAATCTTAAAAAAAAACAAAACACCAGCATTACCAAAACTTTACATTGTACTGTGACCCCACAGTCAGCCCCTGAAAGTGACAGTCGCAGCTTCCTCCACCCCCGACTTCCAGTTGGGCAGCCGTTTCAACAGCTCCTCCGAGAGGTCCCGGATTGGGCAAGGGCACCGCTTGCCCTCTTGTTCCCCGAAATGGCGTGCATCCTTCTGCTCACTTGGGCTCTGGGCTGGAAGGCAGAAACTTGTCCTGTTCCCTCCATATCGGGGACAGTGTGGCCGGAAATCCACGGCACAAAAGCCCCCCAAATTTCCAAGAACATCTCAGAGCCGCAGAATCAGCCAAATGTCTTTGAACTGGCCCAGAGTAAGAAGCCTCTCCACATAGCACAGCTCAGGCTCAGATGTCAAGGGGCATGTTCTGATTCCTAGTCCACTGGATGAGCAGGAGGCAGCTGGGAGCTCCACTGACTTAGAAGAAACAGATCCAATCAAGGCCCAGAGGATGCCCACGTTAAAAACATTAGCCCTCTGGCCTTCAGAGTTCACTAAATATGAACATATGAACGCTACAAATTAGCTTCGATGCCAGCCAAGCCTGGGTATCACCATCTGCCTGCCAGGGCCAGCTGACTTCCAGTTAGCAGTGAGAGCAAGTGGGAAGGCCACCAGCCCCAGGGGCTTCAAAGAGGAGGAGGTCGGGGAGATCCCTGACAAGAGAATCTAATCACAGAGCCCTGAAGAGAACGACAGAAGGTCTTGCTAGTTCCCGTGAAAGCAGGTACCAGACTGTGATGGCTCCAGGCAAGCCCACAGCCCAGCCACCACCTGCTGGGGACAAAGACCTTTCTCCTCCAGCTCCGACTCTCTGATGTGTGTGGGGGGGAAAGACCAGCCTCCCACTGTGTGCCATTCACAGAGGACACTCTTGGCTTCCCTAATTACCTGAGACCAGGCAAAGGAATCACAGGCCCAGCACAGAGCAAGTTCTCATGAAGAGCAAACACTTTCATGGCACTTATCAAGTGCCAGGCACTGTCCTAGGCGCTTTACGGGTAACTCATGCGACACCCGCCCCCTGGTAACCCTATGAGGGTAGTACTCCTGTTATCCCCACGTGGCACATAGGGAAACAGAGGCAAGAGAGATAAAGAAACATGCCCAAAGTCGCTGACCTAGTAAATAATGAAGCCAGGATTTGAACCCTGGCTCACACCTGTGCTTTTAACCACTTTCTATGCAATTGAGGAAATAAACACATTTCAAAGACCATATACAGACAGGACGAGATGGATAAGGGGGTCTGCAGAGCAGGTATGTGGACGATAGGAAAGTGGAGTGGGTCTCACTGTTACCTAGGGTACTTATAATTGGTACCATCTCATCTACCCATTCGTTCATCCTCTCACATTTCGAATTTAGGGCATACTCGGGGTTAGAACAGGAGGAAACAAGAGGAGCACAACTTAGATAATGAATTGAAACTGAACACACAAACAGTGAAAGAGAGGAGGAGGAGGATCTGGGGCCGAGTGAGTCGTGCTGAGGTCTGGAGCAGGGTGGAGGGCCACAGCTCCCAGAAGCATTCCCTGGCCACACACACACACACAGCACACAGGTTGGGGGTCCTCCTCCACCCGCCACACCGCATCCTTATTGTAGCATTTTCCACAATGGGTTGCAGTTTCCTAGTTGCTTCTCTGCCCACTACTAATTTCTGTATCTCCAGTGCTAGGCACGGACTAGTCATTCAGTGTTTGTTGAATGACTTACTGAGGGAAAAGGGCCTGAGGGAAAAGAGCTCAGCTGCACTAAAGGGAAATGAGCAGCAGGCTCACCTGAGCAGGGAGGGCTAGAACAGGGTTTCTCAAACTGGAGGAAACATGAGAAGCACATAGGGATCTGTGAAAATGCAAATCCTGATTCAGTAGGCGTGGGGTGTGGCCTGAGCTTTTTTATTTCCAGCAAGCTCGCTGGTGATGCCCCTACTCCTGCTCCCTGGATCCTACTTGGAATGCTGAGGCCCCTGATGATCCCTGGCCCTTCTCATTCCCAAAGGAGCGTCATTCCGTGCTCGGGCCCCCTTCCTCTGTCCCTGTGCCCCCTTTGCTGCCCTCACACAGCCTTAGCCACTGATCCCATTTGCCTTCCGGCCCAGATCCAGATTTGAAGACCATCTATCCAAATCGCTGCAGTTCCCACAGTGTGGCCCATGGGTCCCAGGGTGGGCCTGGTGAGGGGGTCCTACGGTCAAGGATATCGCCCAGATCACCCCCCACCCCTAGGTGATCACAGGATCACAGGATCACTGCTCACCTTGGCCTCTTTTAGGCTCCCCGCAGTCTTGCGATGACAAAGGCTTGTTCAGGAGCTAAAAGGACGGCTGAGACGGGGGAGGGACTTAATGGCCCACAGTTCTCCTCAGCACCACCCCTACCTACTCGGACCCAGAAACAGCGGTGTCCCATCCGTCCGGATTGCCATCCTCAGGAGCAGCTTATGGACATAGGGAAATTCTAGAACTACATAGTGAAAAGGCAAGGTTTGTCTTCTTGGGGGGGGTGGGGGGGAGGTATCCTTTCCCTGCCACTGACGCTCTTTTTTTTCCCCCCCGACATCTTCAGGACCCTGGTCTCTTACCCCTCGGTCTATTAAAGGATCTGATGCCATCATATATGCTGAACTGTCCGTGATCGATAAGACTCCAACACACCACTCCTCAAGGCCTGTTGTTCTCGCTTTGCTCCTCTACCCTCAGCCCACATCCATTTTTTATCCCTCTCTGTCCCTGGGACTCTGGCCCCTTGGGGCCTCCCTTACCCTCTGGCTCCCAGGGCGGGGTGGGGGAGTGGCCGGCCAGTGGGCGGCACTTCGGGGAGAGCTGAGGGCAGGGGGGCTACACATCACTGGCCAGTGGCTGTCTCTCCACAGCCTCGGTCCTCCACAGCTCATTTTTACCAGGCTCCCTTTGGCCCTTCCACCCTAGGGTGCTACCCGCTGCCTGCCACCACACACCCCGGGGCGCCTCACCATCCCTGCTGGCTCCTTCCATCCTGCCCACTTCACTGTCAATAGTCCTGTCACTGTCTTATTTTAATTTGCAGTTAAACCCTTTTGAGTCTGCCTTCTGTTTTCTTGCTAGGATTCTGACCAAACAAAGTTGCATTTTTACCAAGCACCGGGTCCCAGTTTTGTTTAAGCCAAAGCAATGAAGCTCTAACGGTAGAATGCGGGGCTAGAGGGAGCCCAGGAGAGAGAAGGTATTTTTGAGGGGGGGAAGGGTGCCAGTGTTTCTCAGTGCCTTGAAATCCAACTACATCAAGGTCTGCCTGGGAGTTCGCGTCTCATTTTATTCTCTTCAGCCATCAGGAACTCGGGATTGTGGGAATCAAGGATGACAGAGACCAGGCCCCATGTCCCAGAACCTCACGCTCAGGGACACTCCGGCGGGGCAGGATGAAAGGCCTGGAATGGAATTGAATGTGACAGGCAGCCAAGCAGGGCAGAGCCGCAGAGATAAGGGCCTAATCAGAGTTCAGACAGAGAACAGAGGCAGAACGGCAGGCGGAGGCTTTGTTCCAACGCTGGGGACCTGGGAGGACCCCGCAGGGTGGGGGAGAAGGTCACATGGGACCTTGGAGCGCTGCAACGCAGCCCATCAGCAGCCTCAGCCCAGAAGCCAGAGCAGGCCCCTTTCTGCAGCCTCCTTGGAGGCCCAAGTGGTTTTATTTGCTCCTCCTCTGGGTTCTTACTGCGCATCTACTTGACTCGAGCAGCTCCCACGGATCCAGCGCTTGCCCTGCGCACGAGCTCGTTCGATCCTCCCAACCACCCTGTGGGTGGGCGTTATTCAGCCCTTTTTATAGCTAAGGAAAGTGAGGCTCAGTCCAAGTGCCTGGCCCACAAATTTATAAATAGACACCGAAGGAACCAGAATTTGAATCCAGACTGCCTGGCTCCAAAATGCACTCTCTCGAGCACTGGTTTATCCACTGTGATTTCTAACTCCTCTAGTTACAGCAGCATCTACAACAGGTCAAGGGTGGACTGAGCACTTTGGATGGAGCCTTCACAGCAACCCCCTGAGGTAGGTCCTAGTATTTCCCGGTACTTTCCAGGAGAAGACACTGTCCCACCAAGAGGGTGACATCACTCTCTCCAGGGCCCTCAGCCAGGTCATGGTGCAGCCAGGGTTTGAACCCAGGAGACCAACTCCAAGTTCATGCCTCCAGCCAAGACATTCCTCCAGAGCGGAGCCTAAATTATTATTTTTTTTTAACAGACCTTATTTTGTAGAATAGTTTTAGATTTACAGAAAAATTATGAAGATAATTCAAAGACTTTCCCAAATACTCTGGCTAGGACTTTTCAATACCATGTTGAATAAAAGTGGCGAGAGTGGGCATCCTTGTCTTGTTCCTGATCTTAGAGGAAAAGCTTTCAGCTTTCACTGTTGCGTACGATGTTAGCTGTGGGCTTGTCACAGATAGCCTTTATTTATTTATTTTTTAATTTTTTTAAGATTTTTTTATTTATTTGTGTGGGGGGGAATTGAACACAAGTGGGGGGGAGCAGCAGAGGGAGAAGCAGGCTCCCCACTGAGCAATGAGCCTGACATATGACTCGATCCCAGGACCCTGGGATCATGACCTGAGCCAAAAGCAGATGCTTAGCCAACTGAGCCACCCAGGCACCCCTTAAGTTTTCATTTTAATCACCTGGCTCACCACAACAAGCACACTCCTTAATCCCCATCTCTATTTTCCCCATCCTTCCACCCACCTCCCCTCTGGTAACCATCAGTTTATTCTCTACAGTTATAGTTAAGAGTCTGTTTCTTGGTTTGTCTCTCTCTTTTCTCCCTTTGCTTGTTTGTTTTGTTCCTTAAATTCCACATATGAGTGAAATCATATGGTAGTTGTCTTTCTCTGACTGACTTACTTCACTTGGCATTATACTCTCTAGCTCCATCCATGTGGTTGCAAATGTCAAGCTTTCATTCTTTTTGATGGCTGAATAAACACATGGCCTTTATTATGTTAAGGCACAGTCCCTCTATACCTGCTTTGTTGAGAGTTTTTATCATAAATGATGTTGAATCTTATCAAATGCTTTTTCTGCACTTATTTAGGGGATCCTATAACTTTCATCCTTCATATTGTTAGTATGGTGTATCATACCGATGGATTTGCATATGGAATATGCATCCGTGGAATAAATCCCACTTGACCCACAACATAGGATCCTTTTCATGTATTGTTCAATGTGGTTTGTTAATATTTTGTTGACGATTTTTCTCTTCTTGTGGCATTCTTGTCTGGTTTTGGTATCAGGGTAATATTGGCGTCATAAAATGAGTTTGGAAGTGCTCCCTCCTCTTCTGTTTTTTGGAGGAGTCTGAGAAGAACGGGTATTAATTCTTTAAATGCTTGGGAATATTCACCAGTGAAGGCATCTAGCCCTAGACTTTTGTTTGTTGGAGCTTTTCGATTATGGATCCAATCTCTTGACTAATAATCGGTCTTTCAGATTTTCTATTTCTTCATGAAATAAAGACAAATAATGATCTCACTCATATGTGGAATCTAAAAAATGAAAGAAACAGGGGCACCTGGCTGGCTCAGTCGGTAAAGCATGCAACTCTTGATCTTGGGATTGTGAGTTTGAGCCCGGTGTTGAGTGTAGAGATTACTTTCAAAATACATAAAAAATAAAACACACAGGCAAACCAACAATAAACCAAACTCATCAATACAGAAAACAGATTGGGGGTTGCCAGAGGTGGGGTTGGCAAAATGGGTGGTCAAAAGGTACTAAAAAAAAGAAAAGAAAAATTTCCATACACCCCAGGCCCAGTTTCCCTTACGGTTAACCTCTTACATTAGTGGGGTATATTTGTCACAATTAACGCACCAGTGTTGACATGTCATTATTCACTAAAGGCCATAGTTGATGCAGATTTCCTCAGCCTACCTACTATCTTTTTGTGTCCCAGGATCCCATCCAGGACACTATATTACATTTAGCCTTCATGTCTCCTTAGGCTCCTCTTGGCTGTGACAGTTTCTCAGACTTTCCCTGTTTTTGATGACCTCAACAGCTTTTTAAATTGTGGTTAAAAAGCAACACATAAAATTTACCATCTCAACCATCCTTAAGTGTACAGTCAGTAATATTAAGTACATTCACACTGTTGTGCAACAGATGTCCAGAATGTCTTCATCTTGCAAAACTGAAACTCTATACTCATAAACAACTTTTTTTCCCAATCCCCAGCCCCTGGTAACCACCATTCTAGTGTTTCTATGACTTTGACTACTTTATTTTTTTAAGTTTTTTTTTTTTTTAGTAATCTCTACACCCTACGTGGGGCTTGAACTCACAACCCCAAGATCAAGAGTTGCATGCTCTACCAACTAAACCAGCCAGGTGCCCACTCACTACTTGAGATACCTCATTTAGGTCTGGAATCATACGGTATTTACCTTTTCGTGACTGGCTTATTTCACTCATCATAATGTCCTTAAGTTTCATCCATGTTGTAGCACATGTCAGCCTTTCCAAGGCTGAATAATATCCCATTGTATGTATGTACCACATTTTATTTATATGTTCATCAACAGACAGTTGGGTTGTTTCCAGCTTTTGTCTGTTGTGAACGTAAGTAATCGAGAAACCGCCATGTTGTTTTCCGTAGCAGCTGTACCATTTTACCTTCCCACCAACACTTGTAATTCTCTAGGGCTTTTTGACAGTAGCCATCTTAATGGATCTGAGGTGGTATCTTACTATGGTTTGACTTTCTTTTCCCCAATGATTGTGATGTTGAGCATCTTTCGTGTGCTATTGGCCATTTACACATCTTCTTTAGAGAAATGTCTACTAAGTCCTTTGTCCATATTTTTATTGCTGAGCAATCAATGCATATGTCACAATTTATTCATCTGTTCCCCTGTAGATGGGCCTTTGGGTTGTTACTGGTCTTGGCTATTGCACATAAAGCTGCTGTAGAAGTCTTTTGTGGGTATATGTTCTCACTTCTCTTAGATAAATACTTTTTGTACATTTCTGTATCTACCAGTACTTTGGCCCTAGTTGGTACTCAAAAAAAGCGGACTGAGGTAAAGTGGACTGAGTCACAGAACTAAGAGCTCTGAGGTAGTAATAATCATTTCATATAACAAAGTGCATTTCCTATAACAAAGTTTCAAAGGTGAGCATGAATACCAATAGTACAGGCCGAATAAAAAGGACATCTGAGGTAGAGACTTAGTGATTCCGTTAAGAATTTTGAAAAAGGATAGGCTTTGAAGAAGAGCCAAAACATGGGGACAATCAGGAAACTTCCTCCTGCAAGGGACAGAGCCTTCTCTCCCCCACCTGGCTGGACAGGGAGTCCTGGAGGGTGTCTTGCTGGAGTCACAATGGAGAGCTCAGCATGGGGGAGGCAGACCCAGCCAGAGCAAAGATTATGATGCCCATAGTTTGTTAGAGAGATTTTCTTGTGATGTTTTATATCTTGTTGAGGAGCATTAATACTCTTTGCTTTTTCCTCTCTAAATCCACTCCTGACTTGCCATACTGAGAGAGTTTTCCCTGGCCAGGATAACCCAGAACAGGACACAGTCCAGCAAACTTTTCTCCTTGGCTCTAGAAGATGTTTGTGTGTAGTCGGGAAACCTGAGTTTCTGCCTTTAACTCGCTGTGTGTGCCCTTGTCTCCAAAGTTCCTTCCAGCTCTGAAATATTACGACTTAGCAACTATACTTCTTTCTTCAGTAAGTATGTTATTTATTTATTTATTATTATTATTATTATTTTTAGTAATCACTACACCCAATGTAGGGCTCAAACTCATCACCCTGAGATCAAGAGTCGCATGCTCTTCGGACTGAGCCAGCCAGATGCCCCTCTTCAGTAAATACTTTTTTCTTATTACAGAGGTATATGTGTTCACCATAGAAAGTTAGAAAATACAATAAGGGAGCAGAAGAACATATAAGATCACTCATAATTCCACCACCCAGTGCTAACTCTTATTAACACACCTCATTCATATAAAAATATGTGTTGAGTGCCTGCCAGGTACTGAGCAGTTTGAAATACACCTTTCTAGGCTATTTATATTTATGTTTTAATGAGATCAACCTGCTTTGTAACCTGCCTTTCCCTCAACAGACAGTTGTGAACATATTGCCAGGTCAGTATATATTTTCCTACAACGTTCCAGATTTTCATTAGTAAACACGCTCAGAGCTAGATTTTGAACAAAGTCATAACCATTTTTTTTTTAAAGATTTTATTTATTTGACAGAGAGAGACACAGCGAGAGAGGGAACACAAGCAGGGGGAGTGGGAGAGGGAGAAGCAGGCTTACCGCCGAGCAGGGAGCCCGATGCGGGGCTCGATCCCAGGACCCTGGGATCATGACCTGAGCCAAAGGCAGACGCTTAATGACAGAGCCACCCAGGCGCCCCAGGTCATAACCATTTTTTTAAGACAATTCCTAGAGGTGGAATTACTAGATCAATTAGTAATCACGCTTATGTGTCTGGGCAATGCCAGGTGGCCTGCGTCCCCAGCCTTTCTTTACGTCCTTCCCCTCACACATACGCAGTGAACAGGGTATAGAACTGTGCTGTCCCTTACAGCAAGCACTAGATACGTGTGGCCATGTAGATTTAAGTTAAAATTAATTAAAATAATATAAACGATTCAGGTCCTCAACTGCATGAGCCACATTCCAAGCACTCAATAGACATACGTTAACTAACGGTTACTGCAATAGTCCAGAAAACATTTCCATCATCACACAAAGTGCTCTTGGACATCACTGGTCCAGAACAATGTTCAATTGATGGGAACTGTTACTATTTTTCGGGTGGAGAGATTTGGGGGAATTTTCCTTCTTATTGTATTTCTTGGCCCCAATATAGAGCATTTATCAATGACTCTTCTATATTTATTATGTGTAAAGGCTTCTTCCCTTTGGAGGGCTATACCTCATTTCCACTAGCCACCTGTGGATGTTTGATTATGGGAAATCTCCAGAGCCCTTATGGTGGGTCACTGGTTTGAATTCAAATTTCCTTCCTGGAGATGGAGCTCAAAAAAGGTGTATTAAGAATCTTTATATAGGGGCACCCGAGTGGCTTAGTTGGTTAAGCTCAGCCTGGGGCCTGCTTAAGATTCTCTCTCTCTTCCTCTCCCTCTGTGCCCCTCCCCACCCCTGCTCACATGTACTCTCTCTCTCTTTCTAAAAAAGAATATATAAATTTACTTATATATGCATAAAGAAATTCTGGAAGGATACCTAAAAAATTAGAAACATTACTTACCTATAGCATGGGGAGTGGGTGTCTCTGCAGATGAGGACAAGAATGGGAAAATTTCCTGTGTGAATGTATCACCTATTTAAAAATAGATTAAAAATAAATTTAGAATACATCTTTTTAATAGCATGCAATTGTAAAAAAATATAGTAGGCAGTGAAATTCCTTTCCCTGAAGGTTACTGTCAGGTTAATAAGAATCCTTCCAGACTTGGGTCTGTTATAGACAATCACATATGATAGCTTTATTGTATAAATGGCTGGTGTGTTCTCATCCCTTAGAAACCACCAGAGTCCTACCTCCCTTCCTGGTAATAAGAGCTAGAAAAAGGGCTTCTGAAGCTCCAGGACTTCCCACCGTCCCCTCACCTCTCCAGGTGGCCCTTGCTAACACTCGATGTCTCTTTTGAAAGCCCTTGTGTCAGACCCGTTTCCAGGTGATTGCAGAACTCGTGCCAGTCATTAGCCAGCTGTGGAGGTCTCCAGGTGGGTTTGCCCCACTGACCTCGCAGACTCAGACCCTTTGCTTCTCACCCTCTCCCTTCCTCAGGTGTCTCTTTGTGCACACCTTTCCAAGGCACTGCGGGTGAAGGGAGTGAAGAGTTTCCACAGTACCGGGTGGAGCCTTGGTGTATGAAAGAGGCAGGGACACAGGGCACGAGTCACCTCCAGGTCCCCTGTCCTCCAGGAGACTGGTAACAGCCCATTAACCTACTGCTCTTGTCCAACCTCAGTTCCATATCCACTCCCAACCCCCACCTTGCTGGACACATTTCTGAACCTTTCTTAAGTCTTTGCATTTCTGTGATGGGTCTGCCACATTGACCCTGGAGAGTCCGTTCTCCACTCCTTCCCTGGGTGCGTCATGGTCCCTACCTTTACTAGGTTGGGGAGTGAGTGAGTAAGGGGCATTTCCAGAGGACTGAATGGGCCTGGAGTCAGTGTAGGAAGGAGGTGGGGACATATGGTGTGAGTCATCCACGAGCGTCTCTGATGCTCCTGGAATTCACCGCCCAGTACCAGGACCAAATAGAGAAATCCCAGTTGTGGTGAGTGGTGTGCCCCCTCCCTGAGAGGCCCAGTAACTGGTCTAGCTTCAAAGGCTGTTCTCCCGGCCACACAAGACTGAAACCAGCAAATCCGTGGAGACAGAAAGTAGATTAGTGGTTGCCAGGGACTAGGGTTAGGGGGATGGGAAGTGACTCTTAATGGGTACGGGGCTTCTTTTTGGAGTGATGAAAATGTTCTGGAATTGGACTGTGGTGGCAGTTGCTCTGTGAATATACTAAAAATCACTGAAGTATACACTTTAAAAGGGTGCATTTTATGAAATGTGAATTGTATCTCAATAAAAAATCGATTTATCCCTGGTGGTCTAGTGGTTAGGATTCGGTGTTCTCAATAAAAAAATCGATTTACGGGTTTGCAAATCTACTGAGATCCAATTGACATGCAATAAAACGTAACCATTTCAAGGTAGAGTTCAATGATTTTTGGCAAAGACACCATGCCACCATCACTCTCATCAAAATATAGAACCTGTCCATCACCCCAAAAAGTTGCCCTTTGCCCCTTCAGGATTTTTTTCAACAAAAATGAATAGAATACAGACTATCAGAATTCATCACACACAGTAAGGGTATTATTTCATAAAATGAACGTTTCCGCTACATTTAAAGATACATACACATGCATGATAAGGTTGTGATGTGGGCCACCATCAAAAAAATGTAAACGTTCCCACAGAAACATGAAGTACCATGCAACGCTTGGTGGTGGTTGTAGAAGGTGCTAAGTACTCGCTCTGACGGCCACTACGTGCTGAGAGTTCTGCCAGGCACTTAGCGGGCGTCATCTCGTTTAATCCTTCCAACCACCATCTACCTGAGTCTCATCACCTCATTCCACAGATGAGGAACCAAGGCTTCCCTACCTGCGCTGGTAGCTGGTTCTATCTGATCCCAAAATGTACTGTCCTTAATGCCCTGGTTTCCTCTTGATGGGCTTATGATGCCCGTGAAACGTCAAAGCCTGGAGGATACAGGCAGTTATCTGGCAGTGAGCCTCTGTTAATTCACTCGAGCACAGCGTAAGTACTGAGAGAGAAAAAGAAGACACAGTCCTCCCTCCAGGGAGCTTGCAGCCCAGTAGGGAGCATCCGCCAGATAGCTAAAAGCACCAAAGAGAAGGCCACAGTGTCATGTTGCTCTTTGTCACCCTGGGTGTGACCCGGGGTGTGATGGGCTGGCTCTTCCTACGCACAGGCCCTCGGAACGTCACCCCGGCCTTTCTCTGGCACAATCCTGGGCAGCTAGGCCAGGTGGAACCTGCCAGGCCCAGTCCATTCGAGGTTGCTCTGAAAGGCCTGAGGCGGGGGTCTTAGGTGACACACACAGTCCTGAGGCTGCCGGAGGCCCAGGCCCAAGCCCAGGCCCTTGCTGGAAACCTCGGAGCCTTCCAGAACCCTCCAGAGTCTTCTACCAAGCAACTGGCCACAGAGCAGCCGGGGCAGGATTTACAGCACAGAATTCCTTTGTCATTAGGGTCTTTGTTCCTGAGGGTGCCTCCGTGATATACGGGTAACCGCCATCAGTCTCTCATTGCAAAAGGGTCAAGACCCATAGCATAGGTTCTACCTTCCAGTTAGCCCTAATTGATTTCACCCAAATTGATTTACTGCTAATGAGCCTGTTTGTCTCAAGACCCAAACTTCTTTCTTTATTAGATTCTCTGGCATCATTAAATCTTCCGACCATCAGGGACTGTCTTAAAACACTATTCTTAAACACCACTGCACTCAACACACCCCTGTGGTCTGGAAAAGTCAGCAGACCCCCAACAGAGACCAGTTTTCATCCCAGGTGTAGCTAAAAACCCCGCGAGTCTCATGGTCATTAAGCCTCCTCAGTGCCCTCACCTGGTCTCGCTGGCCAGGGCTGATGTGGAAAGAACTGGAGTCAGACAAACCTGGGTTTGGATCCCAGCTCTGTCCCTTGTTAACTGTGTGACCTTGGGCAATTTACCTAACCTCTCTGAACTTTGGTTTCCTCATCTCAAAAAAAAAAAAAAAAAAAAGAAAAGAAAAAAGAAAAAAAAATGAGGCTAACATCCAAAGCCTTGCTGGGTTATTGTGGGATTACCTGAGATCGAGGTATGCAGTTGGCACTTAATACATATCAGCTCTCCTTTTCGTTCCTTTCGTCCGCCTGCCAAGGAGATTAACATTCTGCAGAGACAAGAACAGCCGAGCAACTTTCTCTTAAGGAGGATTTGTATCTTTGTTATTGTTTTTCCTGGAAGGGGATGAACAGGAAACCTCAGACTGGCAAGAACACCATAACCTTGGCCCTTCTCTAATGTATTAAGGGGACGTTTCCACGGGGTCTTGACCGCCGTGCGTTATAACGTACTACGCACCACGCGTGCTCACCTGGAAAACAGTCCTCCTCGCTCCGACTGCAGCGCCCCCAAGAGGTGCGAGCCACCATCGCCCCACTCCCCTGGACCCCTCATCGGCGTGGCCTCCACTTCGGCTCTTGCTGCTCAAAATATGCTTCTCTCCAGGAGGCCAGTTCTAAAACCGCAAAGGAGAGGACAGCAGACGCCAGCTCTGGGCCCCTCCGTGCTCTTTCCCCGCAGAGCCCACCGCGATCTGCCCCCCGCCGGCCTCTCCCCTTTCTTCTCCTCCCTCCCCACGCCGGACTGCCTGCGCCTTCCACAAATGCTTCTCTTACCACCCACCCCCCACCCGCGCGCCAGTCTGTTCCAGCCTCAAGGCCTTGCAGCAGCTGTGCCCTCCACCTGGAGTCTCCTCCCGATGGATGCTTCCTTTTCAATATTCAGGCTTCAGATTCAGGGCCACCTGCTCAGAGAGCTCTTCTCTGATCCTGGAGGCGCCGCCGTCACATCTATCACTTCGCGCTACTTATTTTCATCCTTGCACTTGTCACTACCTAGAACTCTCTGGTCCCTTGTCTAAGTCTTATTCACCATGCCCACCCACCCCGCCCCGGCCCGGCTGCCTAGAACACCGCCTGGCACACGGCAGGTGCGCCACCCGCGTTTGTTACATAAATGAACCCTTTTGTCTCACCATCGAAGCATAAATCAATGATCTTCAGGATGGTCTCTCTTCAGAGGAGAGCTCCTAATATGTAAGTGTCTAGACAGTCCTTTTATTTCTGGCAATTTTGGCAAAGTGACTTGCTTCTGGAATTTAACAAAACCAGACAACGCCTGTCTTCCTAGTCTCATCCAAAGCTGTGCCACCTCGTCCAGAACCTGCAGAGACTCTTGCAGTCTGGCCCCTCCGTAATAACTAGGCACGGATGAGACAGAAGTTTGACAAATCCCTCTGGAATATTCAGCTGCCTGAAAAACTGGACTGGAGCTTCAAGCCAGAAGGAGCTTGAAGCTAGAGAAGGCCCCCGCTCCTCCGTGGCTGGACACATGGGATTAATTCAAGCAGAAGCCAGGCAAGAATACTGGCCCCTGAGAATGCTAAAGAAAGGGAATTTTAAGATCCAGACTGAAAAGAAAGCGGGACTGGAGGGGAGGTGGGGGGCGTAGGAAGGACTCACCCTCCTTAATCCAAGGGGTCTTAATCTCCTAGGATTGATACTAAATGTTAAATTGGGGACAGGTGCGTGCGTGCGTGCGCGCGTGCACGTGTGTGTTTTAGGGAGAGGGTCTATGGTTTTTATCAGGGTTGCAGTAGGATCTGTGCCCCAAAAGTTTAAGAGGTGCAGATCAAGAAGGCATGCAATTAGGTTAAAGAATCATCTCCATCCTAAACACGACCTGAACTGGAACAGTCACGAGAAAGGAAAAGTGCTTTGTGCTCCAAAGAAAACAACAGCCATTTCCAACAGGAATTGGCTGTCACATTCTCTGCACTTGGAAAAAAAATCAACAGAGCATCCGCCCAGCCTGCTCAAGGCCCATCCCTTAAGCCCAGGTCTCTGGGGAAGGCAGTGAGCCTTTGTTTTCCAGTCTGTGGGCAACTGGCTAGGCAAGAAGCCAGAGGGGAGAGACCTCGATGGAAGAAAATACAGAGATGCGCCAAGCTGTGCGGCCTAGAAGCACCCGGAGGTGGACTCTGGCTGATGCCCCAAGGCCCATGGAGTGAGGAAGAAGGTGCTAGTTACGGACCCCTGATGTCTTGATTTGGCTCCAGGGAGGATGCTGGGCCTGCTTTGCCCTCTGGGTGCTCCGAGGCACGACCGTATTAGTCACAGGCCTGGGTGCGCTTTTCTGAGTCAGTTTTGGACTCCTCACGGTTGGCAGGCCTACCTGCGGCCACCGCAGCTATCCGACTGGAGCTCCTGCCTGTTCGAGGCCATGTGTCACGTCTGGTGTTCAGAAAGAACACTCCCTTCCCCTGGCCCTTCTTGCCTTTGTGAAGGGAGAACCTGGGACGTGGCAAGAGTCCCAATAAATGCTGGGAGGAGAGCTGTGAGCAGGCGGCAGGCCCCGAGCCAGTGTGCCGTGCCAGCCCTCGGTGTAACCTCCAGGGAGGGCGCAGTCCACACACGTCCCGGCTTCCGAGAGGCAGGCCCTGGGTGGCAGCCCGCAGCCCTGGCCTCTCCGGGAGTCCCATGGACTCACACTCAGACTGGCGTTGTGATTTTTTGATGTTTGTATGTGTTCTATCTTTAATATATCCCAGAGGGGATTCTTGATGTCCTTCCCTAAATCTGATTCTCCTCCAAGCTTCCCCATCGCAGTACATAGCCCCTTCATCACCCAGCAGCTCCTCCTTCGGCTCCCAGCTAAACAGCACCTCCTCCTTCTCCTTGCAGAGACCTTCCCAGGCGCCGAATCTAGTGTCGTCATACCCCCCACCCCACACACACACCCACACACCAAGATGCTCTCTTTCATGTCAGCCTGTTTGCTGACACGTAAAAGTTACATTCTGTAACTTTTATTTTTCTGTATGTCTCTCCACTCAAAATGTCAGGTCCATGAGGACCAAGGGTCTTTATTGGCTTCTCCAGAGTCACTCTCCAGCCTTCTCCCCTGTCCTCTAGGCCTGAGGAGGCTGACGATGGGGCCTGCGTGGCCCAAGCTCCCAGAAGGCGAAGGGACGGTGGGTAGGTGGCCCCTCCCTGCCACAGCTCCTACGAAGCAGCCTTCTCCTACGGCTCTTGCCGGGTTCCAGCAACGACCTTCTCCCCTTGCCCTCCCAGGCCCCGGGTGGGGGAGGATGGCTGCCGTCTGTTGCCAACCCTGACATGCTGCGAACAGTCCATTCATGAAACTCTCCTCAGTGACCCATCTTAAATGTGCCACCTGATACCTGACAATGGTTCTGACCCACACAGGGGCCATGTCTAACTCGCTGGCCAGTGTCTCCCACCAGGGGGCTAAGGGATGTCTGGCATACCTCAGGGACTTCATACGTGGCTTTTGAATAAATGAATGCATAAGGATACTATGTTTTTATTTACATTTTTTAAAGATAGAATTCATATACCATAAAACTCACCCTTCTAATGTTTCTAACTCAGTGGTTTTTAGTTCATTCACAAGCTTGTGAGACTATCATCACTAATTCCAGAACGTTTTCTCATCACTTCAGAAAGAAACCCTGTACCCATCAGGGTCTCTCCCCGTTTCCCCCCACCCCTGGCAACCGCAATCCACTTTCTGTCTCTATACACTTGCCTATTCTGGACACTTCCTATAAGCGGAATTATGTAGTATGTGGCTTTCTGCGCCTGCTTCTTTCACTTAGCATCATGTTGCCCACATGTAGCAACACTTCATTCCTCTTTATGCTCAATAATCTATCCTGTTGTCTGGAGAGACCACATCTTATGCACTCGTTCATCAGGTGAAGGCGGTTTCTGGCTTTTGGCTATTATGAATAATGCTGCTATAAACATTCATGTACAAGTTTTTGTATGAACGTAAGTTTTCAGTTCTCTTGGGTCGAGACCTCGGAGTGGAATTTCTGGGCCACGTGGTAACCCTACGTTTACGTTTTTGAGGAAAGACACTTTGTTTTCAATCTCTCTGCGCCCCCCAGCGCTGCACAGCAGTCTCTTCAGCCTGTGGCCCCAGGTGTTGGCATCTGCCTGGAGAACCCAACTGACACGGATGTGGAGCAAAGGGGGTCTCAAACGCCATAGGTCCACGGCAGGCGTGCACCACGAGACATCCTCACACACCTGCACCAGGGTATTCAAACAAGGATGCTCAAAGCAACGTCACTGGCCGAACATCGGAGATAACCTAATGCTCATTGCCAGTAGCATGGATAAACACATTGTGGGAGAAAGAAAGAAAATAAATGGATTACGGCTATGCGTAACAGCACAGAGGAACCTCACAAACACAGTGGAGGGGAAAAAAAAAAAAACACAAGTTACAAAAGAATATGGACAGTTTCACTTCCAAGAAGTTCCAAAACAAGTAAAACCAAATCATGTAGTTTAGGGATGCATATGTAGGTGGAAAAACTATTAAAAACCGTTTCAACGGCAAACAGGATATTGGTTGCCCTTGGCAGGGAGACGCGGTTGGGGAGAGGCTCAGGAAGGTCTGAGCGGCAGCCCGTTGTGTGGTTCCTGTCCTGGGTGAGATACATCAAGGTTCACGTGGAGTTATTTTTAACTGTACGTAGGTACTGACCGACCCATGCACTATTCTGAAGGTTTTATTTCACCATTTAAAGGATAGACAGAACAGAACCTCAGTCTAGATGTCAGGAGACCGGGATTCCCCAGATCAGCTTGACTGTGCGAGAGCTGTGTGACACGAGACAAATGATCTCATCTCTCTGCCTCAACTTTTTTCTAATATGGGATGATAATAACTGCCACTTATTCGGGGCTTCCTATTCCTAGGCACCATGCTAAGTGCTGTTACATATGTTATCAGTGCTTATTATGCGTCCCTTGGTCTGAAGCCAGGCTAAGCTGAAAGTCTTACAAGGGTGCAGAAATCGACTACAGAAGCTGATGGCAGGGCGCAGCCAGGGGACAGACTCTGGCAACTCAGTCTCTCAGGGCTGCCTTTCTCTCTGTAATCGTTGCATTCTTCTCTTTTGCTTTAAACTGCATCCCAGCCCACCTGTGAGGAAACGACCACCCACAACTCTCAGGTTTTTATCTTCTCCGTTCAAGACACCGGCCAGACCCGACTCTCAGTGCAAATTACAAGTTCCCCGGAGAGAGAATTCTTACTGCTTTAGCTTGGATGCTGCGTCCACCCCTGACCCAGTCAACTGTGGCAAAGGGGCAGTCACACTATGCAAAACGCCTGCTAGGGACAACCATCATGAAACTAAACGGGACTATGGGTTGTTGGCAGTCAGCCCCTGGAAATCTAATTCTGTAAGGGTGTCAGTTTCTCAAAGAGAGGGAAGAGATAGTGGAAGAACAGACGATCCAATGTCAACTGTTATTTAATCTACCTTTATAACAACCCAATGAGATAATGTCGATATCCCCATTTTAAAGATAAAGAGACTGAGAATCAGATAGGACCCAGGGTTTCTCAACAGTGGCACCACTCACATTTTGGACTGAACAATTCTTTGTGGTGGGGGGCTGTCCTGTGCATTGCAGGATGTTTAGCAGTAATCCTGGCCTCCACCCACTTGATGTTAATGGCACTCCTCCAGTGGTGACGAGCAAAAATATCTCCATGGGGGGCGCCCAGGTGGCTCAGTCAGTTAAGCATCTCGCTTCGGCTCAGGTCATGATCTCAGGGTCCCAGGATCGAGCCCCGAGTCAGGCTCCCTGCTCAGCGGGGAGTCTGCCTCTCCCTTTCCCTCTGTGCTCTCTCTAGCTCTCTTTCTCTCTCAAATAAATAAATAAAACCTTTAAAAAAAAAAATCTCTACATTGCAAAATGTCCCCTGGAATGGAGAACCACCAACACAGGCTAACTAGATTGCACAGCAGCCCTCCACTAGTAAGACAGAGAGAGGAATCAAACCCAGGTCTCAGTGACTCGAGAGCCTTCCCTTGGTCACTGTCTCTCCAAGGATCAGATCTAACTTACCTCCCTCACAAGGTGGTAATGAGGATATAATGATGAGAGAGGACCCTGAAGTTAGGTGGAACGTATTGTCTCTGCATTCTTTTTGTGCTTCCAGTTCTGTGGATCGATGTGGCTGCTCACACAGCACAGGACTCTACATTTCTCAGGAACTTGAATTCCAAGGGCCTGACCATTAACCAACCATACTCCCTCCCCATTTAGTTTCATGATGGGATTCCTCTTCAAATCCTCTCCCTCCTGAAGACTGGTATTCTCAGAGTCTTGCTTGTCAGATGGTCAATCCCACTCTATCCAACCTATGATTTATGGTAACTTTCCTTAGCTAGTTTTCTTCTAGAGGAGTCAAGTCCTTCTCCAGATAATTGGTCCCCAACACCCATATATTCTTCTTCCACCAAAAACAAAAACCAAAACCCCTGACGAAGCATGTTACAGCTCTTCCTCCATGAACTAGAGATCTCAATAACCTGAGGTGCATGAGGTCTGCAACTGCATTCTTTCAAACCCAGTGGTTTCCTTGGAGTGGACCCCTGGTAACTCAAAGGCCTCTCTGAGAATGTGACTTGACAAAGCGCTTCATTGACTGACTCTAATCTTTTAGTTTTTATTCAGGTTTCTCATATTCCTTGTGACTGAATTCTAAAAACGATGAAGTCCTTCATTTGCAAGGCTTTGAGGCTCTCCCATCCGAACCAAAAAGGAAAACATTTTGGCTGAGATTAGGGGAGGTTGGCCTTGCACACACACTAGCGAGAGCAGGTCTTTACGGTGAGCTTCTGGAAGTTTATGAAAGAAAGCATGTCCCTAGCTTTTTGGCTCCTCCTAAAATGACCACAATATGCCATTCATATCCGCCAAGATATAGCTTGTTTGAAGGCCGGGTTACAATGTAATATTTTTTAGTAAACTTTTTAAATTGAAGTATAACTTACATGCAGAAAGGCACACAAATCACAAATATATAGTTTGATGAATTTATCTTAAAAGTACACACACCCATATAACCGCCCACCACCCAGATCAAGAAAGCACTAGCATTCCAGAAGCCCCTCTCAGAATCCTCTTCCGGTCACTATCCCAACCCTCTCCCTAAATGTAACCACTATAATTTTAATCTTATGACCTCCATATTTTTTATGTATCTGATGGCCCAGATAATTATCTCTGGAGGCCAAGGTTAATCAGAAGCTGGGAGGATTGTTTCCCCATGAGTCATTCTTCTTAAGAATAGTTCATCAGTGAGGATGCTTCCAGCTGCAAGTAATAGAAACTTCAACTCAAACAGCTTACACAATAAGAAAATTTATGATCTCCACATAAATGGGAGTCCTGCTGTAGAGTGAGCTTCAGGGTTAATTGAATCAGCGCTTTCAGTCAACAAAGTCCCATGTTCTTTCCATCTCTCCGCCATCTTGGTGTTTGCCTCATTCTCAGGCTGGTAACAGGACAACGCAGCACTTCTTTCTGTGACTCTCTCTTTGGAGGGAACTTCTTCCAGAGTCTCAACCTGCTGGTGAGGATTTGGTCACATGTGCAACCAATCAGACCAGGAGACAGGATTGCCCAGTTGCCTTAGATTTATATGGCATGAGATGGAGGTTGAGAAGTCCACTCCAATGCTCCCGTGGAACGCCACGTAGTACTCATGGAAAATGTCGGGCCTGACTCCTCTATAAACATGCTTTATAATGCTAAATGGTAACAAGGGTTATAAAAAGTGGAGGTTTGTGGCTGGACATACTGGTGGAGATTCAAGGTTACAGGTAAGGAACTCTCTGTGAGGAAAGAATAAATTGACCGTGGCAAAATAAACACAGCAGCTCTTGCCCTCTCTCTCCTCTGAGTGTCAGTGATCCTTCCTCTCTGAATTGCCTGTTTGGGCACTGAGTCATAAACATCATTTAAAAAGTCACTGAGATGGTGTCTGTTACCAGTTATGCTAATCACAAGACATAATGTTTCAGTATACACTTAGGACAAAACCCACTTCATTACAAATCACATGATGGCGAGCAGCACAAACATGGGGCACGCTATTTAAATGCTACCAGGTGGGACGCCTGGGTGGCTCAGTCGGCTAAGCGTCTGCCTTCGGCTCGGGTCGTGATCCCAGGGTCCTGGGATCGAGTCCCGCATCTGGCTCCCTGCTCAGCGGGGAGCCTGCTTCTCCCTCTCCCTCTGCTTGCTATTCCCTCTGCTTGTGCTCTGTCAAATAAATAAAATCTTAAAAAAAAAAAATTAAAAAAAAAATTATAAATGCTACCAGGTGTGTGAGTCACGGCTCCTCAAAGGACTCCTTCAGTTACCCAATACCCAACAGCCATTCAGTCCTCCTAGAAGTTTGAATATTCTCTATGTTAAAATCCCAATTTTAAAATAAATACTATAAATATGAGTCATACATATATATGTCTTAGTATTCATTTGCATAAAATAGTTGGAAATGTAACATTTTGACATCCCCTTTAACACTGTGCTAGTCACATATTATTAGAACACCGGTGAATACCTGTGCTGGAATCCATCATCAAAGAAGATCTGGGTAGGCAAGCTATACGCATCAGTGAAAAACAATCATAATAATGATGTACAATAGTCATATTTTTTGTGTTAAATGGTAAAATGTGTATGTCTGTGGGTGGTATGACAAACAGCAGATAGGTTTCCAAGACAAGGTATTACACTGGATATCTATGTAAATTTTACATATGTAAGTATATGTACACCAATAATTTTACATTTTGTAAAGAAAACAGGGTCTCTAAATAATCATTCATAGTGGATAAATACCAACTGATATTATTCTCAGCACCAAGGAAGAATGAATACAAGGGCAATTCCAATTGAAGAGTACAAAATCCAGCATATCCTTCAGAAAAATACATACCACAAAACTAATAGACTTGAAGACATTTTTTCATAAATGTTTCTAATTTTATTTGCTACTATATTTATAAGGCAACATACCAGCACAAATATTATAATATCTAAATGTACATTCTAATTTGGGAAAGTACATCAAACACTGGGCCCTAATGGGCCTAACCTCCCCCCCGCCCAGTTTCAGAAAATGTATTCTTTTTTACTAAAATAAAAATATAATATCCTGTGATCATCAATCACTTTCAATGTGTTTTATATCCAACAGCCTTCCAATAACCCCTGGATGTTCCAATGTTCGTTCTTGTTAGAATTCCAGTTCTTTCTCAAGAATAACATGAGGCATATATATTTTACTATTCCTTTGTATGTCAACTGGGAATGTCTTTTTTTTTTTAAGATTTTATTTATTTGAGAAAGAGAGAGATATCGTTAGCATGGGGGGGAGGGGCAGAGGGAGAGGGAGAAGCAAACTCCCCACTGAGCAGGGAGTCCGACACATGGGCCTCGATCCCAGGGCCCAGAGATCATGACCTGAGCCAAAGGCAAACACTTGGCCGACTGACTCACCCAGGCACCCCTGTCTTTTATTTATAATTCCAAACTACCCCAGTTTGATTTTTGGCCTCTTTTTTTTTTTAAGATTTATTTATTTATTTGAGAGAGAGAGAGAGAACACATGCTTGCTCACGCAAGTGGGGGAGGGGCAGAGGGAGAGGAAGAAAATCCCAAGCAGACTCCCCATTAAGCACAGAGCTGGAGGCGGGGCTCGATCTGATGACCCTTAGATCGTGACCTGAGCTGAAACCAAGAGTCCAGTGCTTAACCGACTTAGCCACCCAAGCGCCCCTAGATTAGGCCTTTTGGAAAGAAGTTGAGTATTTCACGATGCCAAGATCCAACAGAGTCATCTAATGAGGATCCCAAATGATATAAAGAAGCC
Source organism: Phoca vitulina (assembly GCF_004348235.1). Lineage (NCBI taxonomy): Eukaryota > Metazoa > Chordata > Mammalia > Carnivora > Phocidae > Phoca > Phoca vitulina. The sequence continues at coordinate 19,720,878 of NW_022589733.1, read as the reverse complement.
CGTTAGTTTGCTCCACAAAGGTCAGATCAAGGTTGTAGATTTTAAGAAGAATGCTCGTTTCTGCCACACCAGCAGAGGGCACATTTTCTATTTCCCCAGACAGTAGTTCCCCCTTCTTGGCCAGTAAATTTCAAGATCCCCAGAGGATGCCTGAAACTGCAGATAATACCAAACCCTACGTGTTTTTTCCTATACTACATACCTATGATATAATTTATGAATTAGGCACAGCAAGAAATTAAGAGTAGCTAATAATAAAAAAAGCAATTTAAACAATCAACTGTAATAAAAATTATGGGAATGGGGTCTCTCTCTCAAAATATCTTACTGTACTTTACACACCCTTCTTCTTGTGATGATGTGAGATGATAAAATGCCTACATGATGAGATGAAGCGAGGTGGATGACATAGTCATGGTGACATAGGTTAGGTTACAACTGACCTTCTGACCCTACCTCAGAAGCAGGATCATCTGCTTCCTGACCGCAGTTGACCGTGGGTAACTGAAACCGCAAAAAGGGAAACCACAGAGAAGGGGGCAGGGGTGGGGATGGCTAGAACTACTCCAACCAAGCAAATGTATTCTGAGCACCTACTATGTGTAGAACATTGCACCAAGGAGGGAAGTAATAAAGTAAGTCTACTGCCCGATCCCCACCCTCAAGGACACTCCAGTCCAGCTGAGACAACACAGGAACTAGTCTGGCACTAAGAATAAAAATGGCCATGCGTGTGATAGGCATTCGGGGGGGGGGGGGGGTTGAAGGGGGGGGGGGGGAGTAATGTGAGGTTTCATAGAGGAAGTGAGACCTAGCATTTGACTGCAGTCTGGGTATGATTCATCCAGGCCAATGCGGTAAATATGGCGCCCATCCACGGCCACGCTTTGTGCCCGTGGCAGGCATCGTTAATGAACACCAGCGTGGCTCCCCTTCCCACTGAGCGCAGACCAAACACAGTGCTACCAGCAACCCAGACCAGTCAACGGGAATCAAAACTCATGACAAAACCCATCTGGCCTTAGGAATGGGGTGGGAGGTGGATATCCATTCTGGCTAATGGGAAAGAACTTTCAAGGATACAAAAGGTAAGGAAGGGCAGGTGGAAGGAGGAGACAGTAGAGGGAGTGGCTGGCTGAGAGCAGACTATCTAGGTAATAAAATCTGATAGGTAGTCTGGGGTCTAATCATAGAAGATATTGAAAACTTAGCAGTTCTTGAATAAAGAATTTGTTTAAGAAAGGATGGCTTGGAAGGAATATGCATAGCAAATACAGAAAATGGCTGCACCCACTTTTTTAAAAAAGTCTTGAGAAGAAGCCCACACCTCTGAATAGACTTCAGGGTGATAATTCTCATGAACAAAAGATTTCGGAAGTGTCCTGATTTGTAGGTTAGAAGACATATTCCTTTGGAAGGCATTATTACGCTGTGTTCTTGTCTATGGTGCTGCTATTCACTGATACTGATTTCCTGATTCTTTGTAAGTCATCTATTTTTTCTCTTTGGAAGCTTTTGGGAGCTCTCTCAACTGTCTCAGCTGTCATCATGAATCAGTTTGTTGTCTCTGAAATAGAGATTCTGTTTTCATTGAACTGTGGCAGGGCCAGATACTGGCATTTCTTAACATTTCACAGTGATTTCAAGGTGATCCAAAGTGTTGCCATGGTCTGTGGTCTTGGACTTTATTCTTATCCCTTCTGTTCTGAAATTCCACAATGATAGGAGTGAGAGTCCTTTTTTATTATTCCGCTGAGCACTCAGGGGTCCTTTCCAGCTCAAAAATCATAATCATGAGTTCTGCAATGTTTTCTTGTATTATTTGTTTTAATTTCTTCATTGTTCACTTCCAGATCTCCTATTGAGATAGGGTATCTCTTTCTATAAACCTCTCACTTTCCATCTTTTCCTTATTGTTTTATCTTATGGGAGGATTTCTTCATTTTTATTTTTACAACCCTACAATTGCTTCCCTTTTTATTTCTGTTCTCATTTAAAAAAAATAATAATAAAAATTAAAAAAAGAATCCATCCAAAAAACTTTTATTTTGAAATAATTTACGAAGACTTGCAAAGATAGTACAGGGTTCCCATATACTCTTTACTCAGACTTCCTCTAATGTTAACATCTTGCATAACCAAAGTACAATTATCAAAACTAAAGAATTAACATTGCAAAAGTGCTGTTTAGTACAGACTTCATTCGAATGTCACCAGTTTTTCCACTGGTGACAAGGAAAAAGGACATTTCCTTTTTCTGTTCCAGGATCCCACATTGCATTTAGTTGTCATTCCTCCTTTGTCACCCCCCCTCCCAATCTGTGACAGTTCTTCAGTTTTTCCTCATCTTTTATAACTTTGACAACTTTTGAAGAAAGTGGTTTGGTAGAATGTCCACCAATTTGGGTCTGATATTTTCTCATGTTTAGATTGAGGTTATAAATTTTGGGGAATCCAGCAGAAGTGATGTGCCCCTTCCAATGCATCATTTCAAGGGTACATGTTGCTGGTGACGTTAAATTTGATCACCTGGTTGAGGTGGTGTCTGCCAGCTTTCTTCACTGTAAAATTACTGCTTTTCTCTTTGTGATTAGTAAATGCTTTGAGGGAGATACTTTTGAGGGTATGTAAATATCAGGTTTCTTAAGCTATCGCCCACTGATTTTAGCATTCTTTGGTAGCCTCACATTTGTAATTTTTAGAATTCTTATTCTCTTAATGTTCCTTTTTAAATAGCATCCATGTTTGTCTTCATGGATATAGTATCATCTCTCTGAAGTTATCAGGGTTTTGTTTTTTGGGGTTTTTTGTTGTTGTTGTTGCTTTTCTTCTGCCTTATCTCTTCCTCTGACTTTTTCCCTATTTGTTTTGGTCTCTATCCTGTTAAGGCTTTCCAAACATGGCTGATAGTCCTTGGCTACCCACTCATATTCAACTGTTAAGCAAGGCACTATAAATCTTTTTGGATGTTTTTGATTGAAGGATTTCACTGCAGGGTGAACATGGGGAAGCCACCAAATGTCTACACTCTCTGTAGATCTTCTCTTGGACTGGTGACTTTCTCCACAGAGGGATCTTCTTAGTTTATTCTAGGAGCCAAGGGGTGCAGGTGGAGGGGGTCTCAGCCATTTGGATGAACTTCCACTTAATCCCCGCTTTGCACTCCATACTCACTGTCCTCGGCTTTGTCTTGTAATATCCCATCAGGTTCCATTCAGGTTCCACTTTGCCCAGGATTAAACCTCACAGGAGAGGAATAGCTGCCTAGCTGTGCAGGCTAGGTTTGGCAGAGGGTGTGTGTGTGGGGGGGGAGGGCAAGTTTAATTCAGTTTTTGAGGCTGCTACACAACTTCTACCCTCACAGGTAAATAGTGCTTCCCATTTATGAGTTTTTTAGGGATCTGTGGTGTGACTTCATTCTTGTTGGCTTTTCCTCCTCCTTCTATACTCTTCTAAGTTTATTGGTCTTCCGTCTTCCAAAAATGTCTTGAGATCTTTCATCAACTGAAGTGTACTCTCTTATTCACTTTGTCTCTATGGATTTTTATCTTTATTCTTTACTCTCATTATTTGTGTGGCTTTTGGAAAGGAGCAGAGATAAACAAGTTTATTCAAACTATTATGTTCAATCAGAACCCCATTATTTTTTTTAGGGTGATCAAAAAATAATCTAAAGGGGCACCTGGCTGGCTCAGTCATTAGAGCATGCGACTCCTGATCTTGGGGTCGTGAGTTTGAGCCCCACGTTAGGTATAGAGATTACTTAAATAAACTTAAAAAAAAAAAATCTAGGGGCGCCTGGGTTGTGCAGTCAGTTAAGCATCAGACTCTTGATTTTGAGGTCAAGATCTCAAGGTTGTGAGATTGAGCCCTCTGTGTTGGGCTCTGTGCTCAGGAGGGAGTCTGCTTGAGATTCTCTCCCTCTGCCCCTCCCACGGCTCATGCTCTCTGTCTCTAATAAATAAATCTTTAAAAAAAAGAATCTAAAGATGAATCAAGTATAAAATTCTATGAACCAAGCTTCCATGCAGAAGAACTACAAATAATTTCTTTTTTTTAGATTTTATTTATTTATTTGACAGAGAGAGAGACAGTGGAACACAAGCAGGGGGAGTGGGAGAGGGAGAAGCAGATTCCTTGCCAAGCAAGGAGCCCGATGCAGGGCTTGATCCCAGGACCCTGGGATCATGACCTGAGCTGAAGGCAGAGGCTTAATGACTGAGCCACCCAGGTGTCCCGAACTACAAGTAATTTATGTAGATACTCCACCCTCAAGGGGTGGAACGAAACTCCCCATTCCTGAAGTGTGGGCTGCCCGCAGTGACTAACTTCCAATATGCAGCAGTATGAAAAGTTCTTCCAACGAATAACTTGAGAGTAAAGAAACCTAAGAAACACTACCTCAGACCATTGATGAAGGTCAACATCAATAGTCAGAAGTCCTATTGATAGTATATCCCTTGATGTGATAAAAATGGCAATTTACCGGGGCGCCTGGGTGGCTCAGTTGGTTAAGCAACTGCCTTTGGCTCAGGTCATGATCCCGGGGTCCTGGGATCGAGTCTCACATTGGGCTCCCATTGCTCTGTGGGGATCCTGCTTCTCCCTCTGCCTCTGCCTGCCACTCCCCCTGCTTGTGTTCACTCTCTCCCTGTCCAATAAATAAATAAAATCTTTAAAAAAAAAAAAATGACAATTTACCTCTGAAGCCTTCCTTCTACCTCCCACCCCCTCTCCCCCAACCCTACAACCCAGTCTATTGTAAAGAAAAATATCAAGTTCCAATAGAGGTCATTCTACTATGTACCTAACCGGAACTCATCAAAATTGTCAAGGTCATCAAAAACAAGAGTCTGAGAAACTGTCACAGTCAAGAGGAGCCAAGGAAAACATGATGACTAAATGTGATGTGCTATTCTGAAGTTTTTTTTTTAAAAAAACATTATGTAAACAATGAGGAAATATGAAGTATGGACTTTAATAAATTGATATTAGTTCATTAATTATAAAAATGTATCATACTAATAGAAGCTGTTCATAGGGGAAAACAGGTGCCCACTTCATGAGAACACTCTGTACTACCTGCCTAATTTTTCTGTAAACTTAAAACTGTTCTAAAAAATAAAACTTAAAATAATTTATATGAAACCAATAAATCCTGGCAGCTAAATCTATTTACAGAGAAAACAGGATGGTTTGTGGGCATGCAGGAGTGAAGGGGGTTTTGGTTGTTAGTGATGTGGGCAACACTGGGATTCATCTCAAAATCCTACTTGGGAGTCCTAGATGGCTCTTCAGCAAATCTGGCTACGGTTGTTCGTTCAGCCACAGTGTGATAACTCATACTGAATCTCCTTAGCCCTCCCTGTGGCCTAGCCATGCAGGGTACCCTGAGAGATGCAGAAGACCCTTCCTTCAGAGGTCATAGTCCATAACTGAAGACACCTGAATACACACACACACACACACACACACACACACACTGTGTGTGTGTGATTATAGTATCTGCCTTAGGTCACTTCTTCCCTTATGACCCCCCTCCCATTCAAACCTGGGTCCCCATGCCCTTGATGGGACCAGAAAGAGACACTGGGATACTATCTGGTTTACTACATTCTCATTTCTAGGAATTAATTTCCATTAGGCATTTGGACTGGAAATTAATGTAGCCACTTTGATTGCTATTGATCTTCTGATTTCTAGTCCTAGTTCGTCCTGAAGTCCAGCTATGCTTCCTACCCTTGAGTTCCATCAGCTATTCATAACTGAGTCATAACAAGTAGGTTCTCTTCTACCTATAGCATCTTAAATAGGTTTCTCTATCTTATTCTATGAAAAAAAATAATTGGGGCACCTCAGTGGCTCAGTCCATTAAGCACTCGACTCTTGATCTCAGCTCATGTCTTGATCTCAGGGTTGTGAGTTCAAGCCTGACACTGGGCTCCACAGTGGGCATGGAGCCTACCAAAAAAAAAAAAAAAAAAAAGAGCACTTGGGTGGCTCAGTCGGTGAGGCCTCTGACTTTGGCTCAAGTCGTGATCTCGGGGTCCCAGGACTGAGCCCCATGTGGGGCTCCCCACTCAGCAGGGAGTCTGCTTCTCCCTCTCTCTCTGCTCCTCACTCCGTTCATCCCTCTCGCTCTCTTTCTCAAATAAATAAATTTAATCCTTGGGGGAAAAAAAAAAGAAAAACGAATCTGTGTATCTTTTTTAAGTTAAGAGTATTTCTTCTTTCCAAAGATACTTAGACTTAGCACAGAACAGAAAATGAGCTTTTGCCCTATGAGAGCTAGGGTATATACTTGAGAGAGGCAGAATCCTTACAAAAACATCATTACCAAGGCAGGCATTTAAGGTCAGATAAATTGCAGAGGCCACAGCGGTCAGTATATGGGGTCTCAGAACCAAATCTGAATGAGCTTAAGACAAAAAACAAATTTACTGACTCATACATGAAAGGTCCAGAGGTAGAATTTAGCCTTAAACGAAGGTCAACAAAGATGTTCAAACAGAAGTGCACTATTTTACATGGATGGTCCAGATCATAAACAAATGGGCTTTATTTCTTCCAAATGTTTTCTAGGACAGATTAAAGGGTACATTTTTGTACCACAATACTTTAAAACGGAAGAGAAGCATGGCTGAGGTGCTATCTTGTAATTATTAGTAAAACATAAGGCAAAGTCACTCAATGAAGAGCAGGGCAGGGTTTAGGATAAGAACTAAGGAAAAACTCAAAAAAGATTTTTTAAAAGATTCAGGGGAAAAAGGGGGTCCGACTGGGAGTCTTGGAAAGCTCATCTTCCTGTGCTGTTCAGGGTGTAGCTTCCCCCATTTCTCTATTTGTTCCTGATTATCAGACTTTTTGGGTAGTTGCGTCAGTGGGCAGATTTGTGAGAAGCTTCATTTTTACTGTGGGCACCATCCTGTTGCTCTGTAAGGTAACACTACCTCCCCTTTCTGAAAAACTCAGATGAAGAAGCTAGGGGGAAAAAATCATCTCAGAAGAAAGCTTCTCTAAGGAAAAGTGAAATTTAAGCACCTGGGTTTTTTTCATTTTTCTCTTTCCTGGTCCCTGTGGTTCTAAAGTTAACATCAGTGTTTCAATGACAGAGATTAGGACCAGGAGCAAACGAGAGGAAACTGCTTTGAGGCTGGCAAAAAACAACAAAAAACAAAAAATGCCATGTCACACTTGTAACAAACAGCATCTGTTAGTTGTGTTACGTTGTGCTTCCTTTAATCACACTTCAACGTGAAACATCTTTTCATGATGTAACAATCTCAAATGAGTTTTCAAATCTTTTGGTACATGGTGCGAAGTACAGGATTTCCACTTCTCAGAAGTCCACATGACTTGTAGAGAAGGTTCAGAAAAGGCTAAGTTCAAGCAAACCAATTATCAATTACTTCCCATTTAAAAACTATAAATTTAGGGGCATCTGGATGGCTCAGTCAGTTGGGCATCTGACTCTTGGTTTCAGCTCGTCATGATCTTGGGGTCACGAGACTCAGCCCCACATCGGGCTCCACGCTCAGCATGGAGTCTGCTTCAGGATTCTCTCTCCCTCTGCCCCACCCCCCTGCTCGTATGCACATGCATGCTCGCTCTCTCAAATAAATGAATCTTTAAAAAAAAAAAAAAGTTCTTTCTAATAACGTAGTTCAAATCTAAATTCTCACTAACTGTTTTTAAGAGACTGTTTTTAGGGGCGTCTGGGTGGCTTAGTCGTTAAGCGTCTGCCTTCGGCTCAGGTCATGATCCCAGGGTCCTGGGATCGAGCCCCACATCGGGCTCCCTGCTCAGCGGGAAGCCTGCTTCTCTCTCTCCCACTCCCCCTGCTTGTGTTCCCTCTCTTACTGTGTCTCTCTCTGTCAAATAAATAAATAAAATCTTTAAAAAAAAAAAAAAAGACTGTTTTTACAAGGGATGCAAAGATCATCTTATTTTATTTAAGATTTTATTTATTTATTTGACAGACTGAGAGAGAGCACAAGCAGGGGGAGAGGGAGAAGCAGGCTCCCCGTTGAGCAGGGAGCCTGATGCGGGGCTGGATCCCAGGACCCTTGGATCATGACCTAAGCCAAAGGCAGACGTTTAACTGACTGAGCCACCCAGGCGCCCCTACAAGGATCATTTTAAATAAGTTGTTTCCAGTGAAACAACAGCATCTCTTCAACAACCAAGATTTTTCAGGGACTCCTAAGACAGCAGCTATTTTTTAGTAATCTACTAATTCAGAGAAAATGATTATTATTGATCCCATATCATTGACCATACACATAAACATCTATATATGAGAATTAGTAGTAGATATACCAAGCACATTATTAATTCTTATAAAGTTTAAACAGTTTTTATATGAGAACCATCAATACAGGAAATGGAGAGTTTGGGGCTATATCTGGATCTAAGCTCTGGCTTTCATCTTAGCTGTGTGGCCTCAGGCAAGTCGTTGGTGAAGTTCAGATATCCCCATCTACTGTTTAAGGATGCTATAAGGGTAAGGATCAGAAATGCTATCAGAAGTACTGCATGGCATGTAGAAGGTGGCACATAAATGATAAAGAGTATTATAGCTGTATCCTCATGTTTCATTTGACAGCAACTCTAGTCTTTCCTGGATGCTTTACAAAAGAATTAAGGTTTTTAGGGGCACCTGGCTGGCTCAGTTGGTGGAGCATATAACTTTTGGTCTTGGAGTTGTGAGTTCAAGCCCCACACTGGGTGGAGAGTACTTAAAAAAAAAAAAAAAAGTCTTAAAAAAATTAAGTCTTTTAAATGCCGGAATATATGTGATGAAGCTGAGTGGTCCTTTCAATATACACTACAGATATCTATTAAGCTAATTAATGTTAGATTACCAAAAATACCTACAATCGCCAGCAGTTCAGTAGACTGTGTGGGTATTTCTTACCTTAAATTTACGTAATTGGAATCACAATCTTCTACCTCAGGCTTTCAGGAATAAACCAGGATTTGTCAAGCACCTGCCAAATACTCAGTATCATGAAGAGTGCAGTCATATGAAGTATTAGGACTGGAGATTAAATATTAGATTCAAACACTAGTAGTAAGAATGGGCCTATCCTTTCTATCCTTTCCTGTTGGTAATTCATGTGACAGTGAAATAACCAAGCCCTAATGAACGATGTCTCATTAGTAATGTTAGAAGGCTATCAGTACGTTTTAAAGGTAATTATAAAAATTGTTTATTTCCCTTGTTTAATTAACACAGTCGCTAGAACTTCAATCTCAGTGTTTAATTTTCCCCAACAGTTTAGCTATTTCCAAGAAAAACAATCATTTGAAGACTGGAATTGCAGATAACAAGATATTATTACCTGGTACTGGCTTCTCTTTACCAGATCGTTTCAGTAAAAACAGAACTCCCAACTGGTCTACTTGGTTGCCACTTCACGTCCATTAATACAGCAAAAGTCTTGATTTTTGCCTCTTGTGATTATCAACCGAGCAACTAACTTCAAAGAAAGAGCAGCAGAAGGAATACTGAAGAACCACAGAACTGTCCAGCAAGTTACACTAAACACAGTATTAGCACAGATACAGGTAACTTTCATGCTTCTCAAATTCTTTTCTTCCAGAACACCTTAGGATTACAGAGCCAACACTTCTGCTTTAAAAAAAAAAAAAAAAATTAATAACTGTAGTCAGGGCAAGAAAAGGAAAACAGTATCTTTATTGTGTGTAGTTCTAACAAACATTCACTGTGTGCACATTCCAGCAGAAAGAGACAAAGATCTTTGTTCAAAATATGCTGAAATAAAATAGGTAAACAAACTCCATTATTGAATACACAAAAGGAATGTTAATATTACTCGTTCACAGTTGAGGGTAAAGTAAACAGAAAGGAAGTTAAATAATCATAATATTTTGCCCAACGAGCACACGTAGAATATAGGTACAGGAAAAGAGCAGCTCCTAAAACTTATGAGTAAGATGCTAGATATTGGGTAGGTAACTTGACAAATACCTCTCTGCTTTCTGGAACCTCCCTCTGAAATCACCCCCACAAATTCCAAACCAGGCCCTTTCAGAGAACAACAGCCAAATGTGAACTAAACTCCCCATTACTTTTGTGATATTTGGCAACAGAGTAAGATGGTTTAAAAAAAAAAACAAAAAAAAAAAACAATCTCTTGTTGAGACAAGACATGTCTGAATTCATTTCTCTTAGGAAAGGAAGTAATGAACATTAATGTTCTGCATTTCAATCTCCTAAAATGGAATTTAACCAGATAGGTATCACTTGAGATTTGAAGCACGGATACCATAAGTAATGATATACCTGGCCTATAAATATAAAGCATTTCTCATTGCTCCACATCGGAACTCAATGGGTATAAACTCAACAATGCTCTTATCTCACAACATACGCATTTATGGCAACTGCTAAAAGAACTTAACAGGCTCAAATTATAGGTTCCAGTGGATTTTTGTTTCTGCTTAAGAGGTCGCAAAAGAACTAAACACAGCATCAACTTTGTCCCCACCACTTTATTGTCTTTACAAATGTGGAATTGTTTAGAAACCGAAACCAATTACTAAGGGGCAGGGGCTAGGAAATTTTGGAGACCTGGTACTCACATCCCCATGTGGGTGGCACACGTTGTCCCTCATCTCCTCCTTTCGTGACCTCCAGCCATCATGTGTACAGCATAGTGTGTGGCCACAACTGGTCCTCCTCAGGAACGAACAACCCACCACCCCAGAGACCAGCCCTCCGGGGCCCCATCAGCCAACAGAGACTAGCTCCACTTACTCTCCAGAAGGGTTTTTGTGACCTACCGATGTTGAGACTGTTATGAGAATTTGAGTTTACCTCCTAAAACAAGTCCTTTTTGATGGATTTGGCTAACATACTGTATTATTCTACTGTTTAGAAAAACCTCTGCAAATTCGCACACTAGCTCTACCTTTCGTCTGGCTCAGCAGAGTAACAGTGAATGGACCCAAACGTGGTTTTTCTAGTACAAAGTGACATCAGGAGTAGATCAAAAGAAGCCCTGGGTGTTGGATGGATTTCATGGACGGTAGAGACAAAGTCTGAAAATCTTTTCCTCTGGCTCCGAGGAAAAACAAGTCCAGATATAAACAGGAAAAGAAAACCAATATGAAATAGAAAAGCTACCTTTTATGTTAGTGTTCACCCTAAAAATATATTAAAAAAAAAAACAACCCACCAATTTTACTTAAGACTATAACTCTTTAACATTTCTTATAAGCCAGATGTTTTTCATTTAATTTTGGAGACTGCCAATATACTTTTAATTGATCCAAGTTATCTGCTGGCTTAGTTTCAGCCTCAATGTTCCCCTTCCAGTTCCTCAATAGTCCTTTGTTCGTCATTTCTACCCCAATGTGGCCCATGTAATCATGCAGCTTAATTATTACAGCAATTATATACCAATTCTTATTCAAGGCAGCCCTTCCTTATGCCTTCAAATGGGAGGAGCATCAATAGTCACACCACTTTTGTTACATAATCACCAAAGGTTTTTTTCAATAAATTGTCTAAAAGTGGCATCTTATACAAAATATTTTCTAAAGATAGAAGTTTGACTATTCCCACACCCCTGATATATAAAAGTCTGCCAAAAATCCCCTAAAATTTCTTTATAATATCATATCCAAGTGTGCAAATACAAGGTTAATATTATTTTGATGAATTCTAAATTCACTACAGGACCTGGGTTGAACGTTTTCTTAAATAGTCTGCAGGGGCAGACGCTGCTTTGCGGGGGCCTTTTCTGTCTTGTCAAGTCCGTGGCAAGTTGGAAGTGAAGGCGGGGCAGGGGGAGATACTGAGTAGTGTCCATGGTCCTTCTGGAACCAAGCCACTCCTTGCTGCACAGGACAGTGGCTCAGAAGCAAACTGGTAATGCTTAAAAGATGGGGAGAAAAACCACCACAAACAATTGTTGGCAGAAAACAGCCCATACACTGTCTCCTCAGCTGCTTCCATAGGGGAAAAAAAAAGTAAAGTCAAATAAGCCAGAGAAATTCCTGAACCAAGAAGAAACACTCACTAATAAATAGTATTTCTTCTAAATAATAACCTACTCTTCAATTAAAGGAATAAAAGGAACAAAACTTCTAGCTGGTTGTTTTTTTCTTTTCCCCATCAATGGAAAAACAACAAAACCACAAATTGGAGCCATGGAGGTAAAATCCGGACGAAATGGAAAACATTCTCTTGTCACGCTCTCCCCCTTTCGAAGGCCACTTCACTATGGAAGTTCTTTTACTGGGGCTAACAGAAGATCAGCTACTGTAGCTTTGATCAAGTTGGACTCTTGTTTTTATAAAACGGGGAGTGAAAAAACTCACTAATCTTAATCGATAAAAAAATTTTGGTAAAGTTCTACAGATAGAATTATAAATTTGTATCTAAGCAATAAGACAGCTGCGGGGAAAAGAAAGAAGATGGCTGGAAAGTGGTGCCACACCAAAATAGAGCATGAAGTCTTTGGGGGAAAAAAAAAAAAGAAAAGAAAAGAAAAGAATGAAGTCTTTGGTGCTTTTCCTTAATTCCCGTCCTAAGTAGTGTCTTCAATATTTTGTGAAACAAAGAGGACTAGGAATTCACCCTATCACTCACCCCAATTCATCTCTCCCCTTCCCTCTTCCTCTCTGCTCCCAAGACATACGACGGAAGCACAGTTCTGTCCAGCAGCACTTGGCGGACCTGGGGGTGGCAAGCGCTACCTCCTACCCTAGCTCCGGAGGGAGGACAGGATTTCACGGTCCTTCTGAATTTGAACAAATACAAACAAGGAACGAGATCATCTGGCAGTTGTGTTTTGTCATAGGTGTGCAACTTTACTTCATTAATTAAACCCCTTATGATAAATAATAGAATGAAGTCAGAAGAAAAATGGAAAAAGGAAAGCTTCAGAACCAGTGTGTTGCCCTGTTAAGAACGTCTGATGTACATCAAGGAACTGGAAAGCAGGCATTTTCACCAAAGGACAATGTCACTAGGACATTCGGATTGTAATTATAAAACCAAGTTCAGAAACACGAAGGGGCTGGTGGAAGCCAGTGGAGAGAGGGGCACTGGCAGGGACACAGAACAATGAGCAGGTGCTTTGGGAGTAAGGCTCTGGGAAATGAAGGACACTGGCCCCAGGTCTGGGGTGGGCGTCTGGCCAACCATCTGGCCTCCAAGGGGGAAGCACACACCCAGCAGGATTCGAGAAGAGGGCATCGCTCTGCCTCCAAACAAGTCTCTAGCTCGCACTCCCAATGGATATGCTTTCCAACTTCCACACGGTCTCCTCAGGAGGATTTGCTTTCCGCCGTGTAGTAACGGTACAGGAAACCTAAGACAATAGCGCCTAGGATGGGCAAAATCCAGTACGACCAGCAACTAGAAGTGGGGGGAAAGCAATGAAGCCGTGAACACCTGATACCAAACATTTGCTATCTTTCAACACCCACATTTTAATATTTTTATGAGCAAAGAGTTTTTATTTACTTTGGGAAGTTTAACCGCTTTTAGCACCCAAGTAGCAGGAAAAAACATTTGGATTGGTATGATAATATTAAACAGTAATTTTTAAAAGATTAAAAACAGAATGCATAGTATGATATGAAAAAATATATACATACATACACGGTTCTTTATATGTTTTTACAAAGACAAGTAGTGGTTATTTCTGGATTATGGATGGCTTAAATTTTTCTTCTTTGCGCTTTGTTTTTTACATATTTTATAATTAACATTTTTAAACAGGAAAAAAGCCACCATTCTATAGATATAATTACAAATTTAAAAGCAATACCATCTGATACAACTATTGGCAATGTTTTATCTGTCTCACATGTATTTTCTAAATTTAATCCTCAAAACCACCGTATGAAATAGGTACTACTATTACTCTCATATACACAGAGAATACAAGCCTTGTACCCAAAATCACAAAGCGAATTGAGTCAACCCGTCTGATTCCAGACCCATCCTCTTAGTCTCTAGTTAAGTTTGGACACTAACAAGGATACACACCCACATAGAACATACTGAAAAGTTAAATAAATAAATAGTAGTTGGCTTAAAAAAAAGTTGGGGTGCCTGGGTGGCTCAGTCAGTTAAGCAACCAACTCTTGGTTTTGGCTCAGGTCGTGATCTCAGGGTTGCGGGATCGAGCCCTGATTGAGCCTGCTTGAGATTCTCTTTCTCCCTCTCCCTCCTGCTCTCTCTCTAAAATAAATAAATAAATCTTTAGGGGGAAAAAATAAGGTCAAATAAAGTTAAATAAATCGCAGTTGGCTTGAGAAGTCCTGTAAGAGACTTTCCTTAGAACTTCAGGATTGTCATCACTCTCTTTAAAATAATTCTTCTCTATTCAGCTCATTAGCACTGCTCATTTTAAAGTGTAATTTTTCCATGATCCAAATGACCTGCATGCCCCTCTACTAAGACATACGCAGCCTTGGTATTAAAAGGTTTTGAAGCCAATAAAACCAGCCGAGTTTCAATAACAAAAATGATTCTCCTTGCCTAAACATGCCTGGCACTTTGTACATTTAAGTATGGCAGAAAGCTGCCCCAGAGTTTATAGAGTGTCAGCCAAGGAGCTTAGTGTAAAAAAAGCAAGCAAGCAAACTGGCATGTACAACAGCACTATGGCACATGGGAACTTTGAAGTACAATGTCCCCAGAAAGGTAATCAATTCAGGTATCTTGGAGAACCACAAGAGACAAAAGGAGGGTCCTTGAGAAAACACTGAAGAGAAATTCTTCCGTGCAAAAGACAGAATGGTTGACCACCAGTCCTCATACAATCCTTTGTAATACTTAGCTGTCGCTGGGGATAGAAGCAGAGGAAACAGATTTATGCTGCACCAGAAGAGTTTTAGGTGCAACAGTAACTTCCCGGCCATAAGACAGAACTCTGTTTTGGAGATTTGCTCAGGTTACTGCATGTAGTTGTGACTCATTTGTTTTTATTGCTTTGTGGTATTACACTTTATGAATATACCAGAATGGATTCATTCTATTTTATTATTTTTTGGATTCATTTTATTAAGGAATGGTTATTTGGGTTGTTTCCAGTATTTTGCTATCTTGAATAATGCTGTTATGAACATTCTATGTATGTGTTTCCTGGCATACTTGTGCACACATTTCTCTCAAATATATCCCTAGAAATGGAATTTCTGGGTCAAAAGTTATTCATATTGCCAAATTTACTAGATAATGCCAAATTCTTTTCCGAAGTGATTGTACCCATTTATGCTCCCCTAAGAGGGCCTAAGAACCTTGGCGATCCACTTCCTCAACAAATTCTCTTATCTGTAGAATTTTCAATTTTTGCTAACCTGGTAGTTGTAAAATATATCTTATGATTTTATTTTATTATTTTAAAAAGATTTTATTTATTTATTTGAAAGAGAGAAAGAGCACACATGAGCAAGCAGGGGGAGGGGCAGAGGGAGAGGGAAGGAATCTCAAGCAGACTTCCCACTGAGCGAGGAGACAACTTAGGGCTAGATCTCACGACCCTGAGACTATGACCTGAGCAGAAACCAAGAGTCCAACACTTAACCCACTGAGCCACCCAGGTGCCCCTACCTTATGATTTTAATTTGCATCTCTCTGATAACAAGTGAAATTAAACCTTTTTTTTTTCATGTGCCTATATTTGGGTTTCCTCTTCTGTGAAGTGCTTGTTTAAGTCTTTTCTCTCATAGTCTACTAAATTTTTTAAATTGATTTGTAGGAATTCTTTATGTATTCTGCATAATAATTCTTCTTTTTAAAGATGCATTTATTTATTTTAGAGAGAGAGGGAGAGAAAGCATATGAGTAGGGGGAGGGGAAGAGGGAGAGAATCTCAAGGAGACTTCCCACTGAGCACGGAGCCCAATGCTGGGCTCTCAATCTCACTACACGTGAGACCATGACGCGAGCTGAAATCAAGAGTCTGTCCCTTAACCGACTGAGCCACCCAGGCGCCCCTGCATAATAATTCTTAACAAGTGCTATGTGTAGCCTAAGTCTGCTGCAAGTTTATGGCTTGTGTTTTCAAATTCTTTCCAGAGTATTTGGCTGAGCATAAGATCTTAATATTAAGGAAGGCGAATTTATTAATAGTTTCCTTTAAGTTTAAATTTTTTAAATTCTCTGTCCTTCACCTCAAATTAAATTGAGGCAAATGTATACCTTCCAGAGCTCATACTATTGTATTCCTAAAACCACGGCAAGGGATATTTGAAGTAAACCTTTGAAAAAAAAAACCCCAAATCCCTGAATACGCAAGCAATGCATATTTTTTCCTTCTATAAAATGCAATAATAGCACATACCTTACAGAGTGGTTGTGAGGATTAAATGAGATTAAGTTTTAAGTGGAAGTTGCATAGCGGGGCTGAGCTGCAGAGACTGTTGGCTTGACTTAACAGTAGTTAGCTGTCCATGCACTGGCCTCTCACCAAATGTGATTCCAAATTATGTCACAACATGATTTAAAAATTACTCAAAGCATGAACTTTTGAGATTACTCAAAACGATTCAAACTGTCAAAAATAATTTTGCTAATGGTAAGGAACCACTGAATTTGCAGTAATTTTGGCCAAAAAAGAGTTAGTTGTTAAGCTGTACTTTTTAAAAACTGAAATGTAGTTAACATATACTTGAAATATAGTAATACAATATTACATTAGTTTAAGGTGTACAACACAGTGATTGGACAAGTTGATACTTCTGCGGTGCTCACCACAAGTGTAGCTACCATGTGTCACTATAGAATACTTTCACAATACTCTTGACTATATTCCCCACTTTTCTTCCCAAGTCAAACTGTATTCTTAAATTATGTTATACATGTATATTTACGGAAGAACCTCTGGCCAGACATTATGTTGAACATAAGGAAGTCCATTAAGGGTATACTAACCTTTTGCATGGAGCATCTTTCGAAGGGTCCTGAAGAAGATGCATATTCAAAAGTTACCAAGAGAAACAAAGAAGATTAATAAGTATGTAAATCTTCCTGAATACCTATATAAACTTTGCAGCTAATAACAGAACTTCATCTTTCATGCAATTTGATGTTTATAAACCTAATGCACTGGGAGGACCAAGAATTCTGTTTCTGATAACATGCTGGTACTCCCTAGTGAAGAACAAGTAAGGAAAGCATAGAAAAATGGCCTAAACTTTCTTAGATGTAGAAAAAAAAAATGCCATTGATACAAACTATACTGAAATGAACGAGCTGCAGTCACGACGAC
Organism: Phoca vitulina; assembly: GCF_004348235.1. NCBI lineage: Eukaryota > Metazoa > Chordata > Mammalia > Carnivora > Phocidae > Phoca > Phoca vitulina. Next base: position 19,703,620 of record NW_022589733.1, on the reverse strand, counting down.
AGGCCTAGTTCAGCCGGGCTTGCCACTGGCAGCAGCAAAGACCACATTTTCTGAAAACGTATTTAAAAAAATCAAAACTCGTGTCAAAAAGATCAAATGTGAAATGCTCTAGAGCATGCAGATGACTGCTTTGTGGCTTACAGAAATGAACTGGTTACTCTCTGAAATCATAATAATTATGATTAGAAAGCCTAAGGCTTATTTAACAATGAAATGGGAAGAATGGAATTAAGCGGGGGGGAAATATCAAAATAACCTTAAAAGCAAATTTCTGGCAATAAAAAATAATAAAGTACTGATCCATGCTTCAACATGGATGAACCTTGAAAACATTATGCTAAGTGAAAGGAGCTGGATACAAAACACGACATATTATACAAGTATTACAGAAATCCATTTGTATGAGAGGTTCAGCATAGGCAAATCTAGAGGCAGAAAGTAGATCTGTGGTTCCCTAGGGCTGGGGTGGGTGGCAACAGGGGAAGAGGAGTTGGAGGGGAACAGGAATGACTGTTAATGGTATGAGGTTTCTTTCTGGAATGATGAAAATGTTCCAAAATTATTGTGATTATGGTGGCACAGCTCTATGAATATACTAAAACCCCCTGACTGGTACATCTTAAAGAGGTAAATTGGATGGTATGTGAATTATATCTTATAAAGCTGTTATTAAAATTTTTAAATCCAATTTAAGTAAATATCAAATGAAGTTCTAGAGTCCATTAATTAGCTGTATATACAAAAGGCCTGCTAACTTACTGCCAGAGGACAACCCATTAGCATAGGTTACTGCTGCCCAAAATATCCTCTTTGCCAATATGTAGAAGTATGCTAGGGTGTGAACACAGAATATTAACTCTGTTTAACCACAATTTTCAGTAATCACCAAGAATTTCCAAAAACCCTACATACTGGTCTAGATACTTTAGAGCAGATCATGAAATGAGTTTTAATTTCATATACCCAAACATTGCCATGCAAATGAATACATGCCCCAAACCCAAAAGAAATTAGCCTACAGGCAAGTAAAACTTTTAATAAAAAGTTTCAGATAAAGCACATAAACAAACTACTATACTTCTTTGAGACCTTGATGATTAACTGCTATCTGGGACATTTCTACTAGAATATCATCAGTCAGGTTAATTAAAACATATTACTAGTCGATCTTTGAGAAATACAGCAAATGTTTTATACATTTGGAAGGTGGTGGTTGTAGTAGTTATGGTACTGTGTGTGTCAGACTAACTTATAATGTTGCCTTATAAAAGATTCCACTATAGTAGCCATGAAATAATTGAATTTCATCAAGAAAATGTCCATGGTCTTTTATGCTTTATCCACATATATACCAATGATTTTGGAACAAAAAATGTACAGTCAGTATTAAAAAAACTAGGACAATTTGAAAGGCTTACATGAAGGCATTATAGAGTAATGTATGTGTTATGTTTAATCTGTAATCATAGTAAAAGCCAAAGTTCATATTACTGGATTCTCTAGATTTCAAACCTTTAGCCTCTTTTACAACTAAAAGCCTGGGATGTGTGCTAACTGGAGTGAACCTCAGACAATGCAGAAAGCAACTGAGAAAAGAAAGAGAAAGACCAGAGAGAAGACCATAATATGCTCCAACTGTAATAGTTTCTAATAAGCAATAAAAAATTTTAAAAACACTTAAAAAACAAAACAAAAAAACTAAGTACCTCAATTCCTGTTTTAAGATCATTCCATCCCTGGAGGCAAAAAGACCAATTTCCCTACCACTGGAGGAAAGAGAAGAGAAAGAAGTGGACCCTCTCTTTAAGACACTGACAGCCAAGTAAATGCCAAACTACAGTGACTCCACTTTTAATCAACTATAATGAAAGAGTTGTTTAAGGCACTGCTCTTAGAAGCCAAGTACCTCAGCCAAGTTTGGAAAGTAGCCAAGTACATTATTTTTTTTTTTTTTTTAAGATTTTATTTATTTATTTGACAGAGAGAGACATAGCGAGAGAGGGAACACAAGCAGGGGGAGTGGGAGAGGGAGAAGCAGGCTCCCCGCAGAGCAGGGAGCCCGATGTGGGACTCGATCCCAGGACCCTGGGATCATGACCTGAGCCGAAGGCAGTCGCTTAACCAACTGAGCCACCCAGGCGCCCTCCAAGTACATTATTTTTAATTTAACAAAATTAAAAAGAAAAGGTTTTGTTCACACAAAACCTTCCTTCACCCCCACCCTGCCATTCTTCCTATGCACAGCTCCCCAATTCCCATTTCCACTCCAAAGCTCTGTGCTCAATCTAATGGATGCCTAAGTGAAATTCCTACAGTTTATGATTGACTTTAACTTACCCCTTTGTGTGTTCAGGCATATCTGGCTGGTTATGTCCTTGCCCACATCTTAATTTACATGCAAGATTTTTGGTCAGGAGAACAGGGATTGCTCAATTTTGGCATGGAAGGCTGTAATTGCAATACTATATGATTTCAGTTACAAGAGAGCAGATTAAATCCAGAGTTCTTCTACCAAAAGCCTTACCAAGTAATTAATATGCATGTTTCTGGACTACACTTCCGAACTACTAAACTGTTTTAAGCCTACTCTGATTTTAGTTCAAAATTAACAGAAATGAACTGTTTGAATAAATTGGTTTCTTAAGTTCGAGGTTCATTAAGGCGTTAATTCCCTCATAAAATAAATAAATAAACACGGACTCTGTAGGGTAAAAGGAAATATTTCCTAATATCTGAGTAGCCTTTTTATTAAGCTGCTCATAACTGAAACTATCTACAGCCTTCAAGTTCAAAGCTAAATCAGTTTCCTCACTTATAAAATGAAAGGTTCAGACCAGATAAACTCTAATTCTAAAGCCATATTTAATTAACTCAACACAATTTTCTGGCCCAAGGGCATTTCCGCAAAATCTACAATAGCAGCCTTCTAAAGGTTAGAGAGAAGGAAACACTATTCTCCCATGTCTGGAAAGACTGAAGGAGCACTACCCACATGTAGATTTTTCTATCTTATACCTGGTATACAGAGATATGCTCTTCTAGATACTAGGATTCCAAGAGGCACTGTACCATAAGTATGGACTCTCTTTGATATGGTTAAGAGAATGACAAAGAAACGTAGTAATTGGCAAACATACATGAAAGGATTTAGGGGTCAGTGGGCATGGTTTCACCATGAAAACCATTTTTGAAAAAACGTGGGAAAACACATGCTTAATAAACATAGGAAACAATGCACCAGAATTATGATTATGATGCATTAAAGTATATAGATAGGGCATTTATAAAGTGAACCTTCAGCCTAAACAGTTTAGACTTTCAGAGATTTAAATAGAAGGGAAACCTACTGCAAGTGTATAAGGACCTTTTTTTTTAATGAGCTTATGTTTTATTTCCTAAATTAGATGCTTGCTATTCCAAGAGGATTCCAAGTATTTAAAATTAGAAAAAGTGCATTTTTAGCCACATGACACCTTCAGTGCAGCTCATGAATATTTGGGTGGTCCGATAGTTTTTGCAGCTTTTTATTTAGAACACTGTGGTTTCTATGTGGCCAGTAACTTATGAAAAAACAACTTTGGAACTTTTGGTTTCAAACACCATTGGAAACGATTTCCCCCCCATAATACAATGGACTTTATAGCATGAACTGTCACAATATGAATTTCAGTATTAATTTCTTAAAATCTAAAAAGTTTGACTATTAAAATACATGATTTCAACATTTTATAGTCCCAACTATGACATGGCCATGTGCGGATCTTTTTTTTTTTTTTTTTAAAGATTTTATTTATTTGTCAGAGAGAGAGAGAGACAGAGCACAAGCAGGGGGAGAGGCAGAGGCAGAGGGAGAAGCAGGCTCCCCGCTGAGCAAGGAGCCCGATGTGGGACTCGATCCCAGGACCCCGGGACCATAACCCGAGCCGAAGGCAGCCGCTTAACTGACTGTGCCACCCAGGCGGCCCCCATGTGCGGATCTTGAGGACAGCCTTCTCAAGAAGCTCCAGTGTGTTAATAATTACTGTCTTGTAAAGTATGTATCATCCCTAGAGTCAGCCCAGGCAAGTAAAAAATATCTCCCTGCATATAAGGACAAAATTCAAAGATGAAAAACACCCTTTAAGACAAATTTCTGTATGACTCTCTCGAGAACCCACTGTGATAACATATGTAAGATATCACTGAACAAAAAATTTCAACATTCACAGAGTAATTTCTACTGGGACGAAAGAAGTGAAAAATTTGTTCTAACACTGGAGGACTAATTTGAAAAAGATGTTACCTTATCCTTCTAACACCTTCTTATGCAAAACTACACACTATTTCTAAATAAAGCGTTATGAGAAGACATTAATCCTTGAGATGCCTCAGCAATGGATATTTTGTTTCACAAGAGGGATTTTGCCATTACATTCTATGCTTTATTTCAAAATAGTATGTTTCAAAAAAGAAATGTTAGACAAAATCAGGAACAATGAATCAACCATGCAAAATTATTTGGTAAAGAGCAATCACCGCTCAGCTAAAGGGCACCTGCATAACCATTCCAAACATTAATGAACTAGGTTTTATGTATGACAGGAATATTAAACAATTCTTTGAAGGAAATTTTTGGTATGATGCAACTAAGTAACTACATTACATAATTATAAACAGTGTATTCTTTTTAGTTTCTCTCCCATAAAAGAGAAGGTAAACTGATTATTATGTATGTGTTCTAGAAAACTATTGTATAACAAAAGTGAGTAGCATCAGGAAGAAAAATATGTATCTGCTTTTAAATGCAACTTATAGATTGCTTCTAACATACATGGAAGTTACTTGATTTCAAAAGTTAATTCTTAACTTAAAAAATGAAGTTTAAATAACACGTTAAGCCTTTATGGAGACAACCTTATTTGTTTTTATTTATTTATTTAAAAAGATTTTTATTTATTTACTTGAGAGAGAGAACAAGAGAGAAAAAGAGCATGAGGGGGGAGGCAGAGGGAACAGGAGAAGCAGACTCCCCACTGAGAAGGGAGCCAATGCAGGTCTCAACCCCAGGACCCTGGGACCACAACTCGAGCTGAAGGCAGACGCTCAATCGCTCAACCAACTGAGCCACCCAGGCGCCCCGCAATTTTATTTGTTTTTTTAAAAGATTTTACTTATTTATTTGACAGAGAGAGAGAGACAGCGAGAGAGGGAACACAAGCAGGGTGAGTGGGAGAGGGAGAAGCAGACTTCCCACTGAGCAGGGAGCCCGAAGCGGGGCTCGATCCCAGGACCCCAGGATCATGACCTGAGCCGAAGGCAGACATTTAACAACTGAGCCACCCAGGCACCCCTCTTATTTGTTTTTAAAAAACACATCAAATCCTGTTACGTACGGCAAATGCCATCTCATCAAAATTCTTGTCTATGGGATACTGTTAAACAACAATCACTAACTGCACTGTACGTTAAATAACTAGAATTTAAATAAAAATTTTAAAAGAAAAAGTGGGTTTCTTGTAGGAAAAAAAAGAACAATCACTAAGATAAAAATTTTAAGTAAAAGAAACAAGGTATAGAACAGTATGTGATTTTTTTTTTAAGGAAGGGATGTTGGTCTGCTTATCAACTGATTGATCAATGGATCGATCTGTCTGTCCACCCATTTATATTTATGAATGCATAGAATCTCTTGGGAAGAGAAAACAAGAAAATGATAGCTGGCTACCTCTGAGGAAGGAGAACTGGGAGACTGAGAGTTGGAGATGGAAGGGAGTCATTTTATATATATGTAAAATATATATATAAATATATATTATTTATGTATTATATACAATTAACATAATTATATATAAAGGATAGATTTTATTTATATATAAAACGTATATATAAAAGTACACTTTTTTGCACTATTTCAATTTTTTGCCATGTACATCGTGTACTACCCATTCAAAAATTTAAATGGGAAAATGGTCAGGTTAATGAGTCTGCTCATTGTAATGATACTTGGAGCCGCTGAACTGTCACCTAGATAGTATCTGCTGAATAAACGAATGAAATGGTACTGACTACTTCTGCCAGGTTAGCATGTGTATGTACCTCATCTCCTCAACTGCCGGCAGCTCAAACAACGAACCCACAAGTGGACGCATCATCCAAAGAGAAACATCATGGACCACAAATGTGTCCAGCTTACTCGCTCTACAGTAGACAGGCAGGCAAAATGGCACAGAAAACACCAAGTGTTTCTTTTCTTTTTTTTTTTTTTAATTTTTTAAAAATATTTTATTTGACAGAGAGAGAGATAGTGAAAGCAGGAACACAAGCAGGGGGAGTGGGAGAGGGAGAAGCAGGCTTCCCACGGAGCAGGGCGCCCGATGTGGGGCTCAATCCCAGGACCCTGGGATCACGACCTGAGCTGAAGGCAGACGCTTAACGACTGAGCCACCCAGGCGCCCCAACACCAAGTGTTTCTAAGTTGAGTTTCCATAATCCAAAGCAGACCAAAACAATGTTCACTCAAGTAGGAATAGAAGACTGATGGCTCTCAGCATGGGGACTATTCCAGGGAGGAAGAGATTCACAGAGACAAAAAGGTTTGTAATTCTAATCCATTACCTACGACTGAAGCAGGTGAGAAAAACATCTGCTGCCAGATCTGTAGTTTCTAAGCTTTTGCATTTTAGTTTTGTACTATTTCAGGGCCTTGGACCTCAGACATTATCAATCTAACAAGAAAACAATGGTGACCATCAATTATTTACCTCTGTTGTAGCAAAAGGAGTGGGGAAGGTAGTTGCCAAAAAACTGGGGAAAGGTTTCTGATTTCTACTCTGGAATGGCACATTCTCAGTGGCTTTTTTTTTTTAATTTTTTTGGGGGGGGGGGGGGGGGGAGTAGTTTCAGGCAGGGAAGAGATGGGAAGCTGTGGGGGGAGGAGAGAAGTGGAGAAATGAAGGAAGGGAAAAGAAAGAGAAGGGAAATGAAAACTCTGTCCCCTGAGGCAGAAGTCACCTCTTAATTAGGCTTAAAAAAGAAAAAAAAAAATCACTTCTTTGTAGAGGTTTAGGAACCTGTAACCAAAAGAAAGTATTAATGAAATGAATTTTACATCCTTTACTCCATGGTGAGTGAAGAAAAATTAAGAAAGGAGACATCTACATCCTAGATACAGAAGTGCTTATTTAAAATCTTTGTAAGAAATAAATCTGAGGGACCAGGACTTTCTTCCTGGAACCGAAATCAGGTTGGACTATAGCTCTGTGAAAACGTATGTAGATGGCCTTGAAATTTTTGCCAAAGGTTTTCCTTGCCTGATCTGCCTAAAATACAGCAGCATGACTGGAAACACTCTATAACCTACTCTCCACTTAATGGAGACTGTCCTTTGGGTACAAGAGACACAAGGAAAACACCTTTGAATATACTGCCTTTAGCCACTGTTTATACCAGTTAGGGGCCAAACTACATTTGGAAACTTCTAAATTAATACAGAATTCAGTGAGTTGAAAGGGTTTCTTTTTCTGTATCTCTTACAAAAAGTCCCAAGGCTCAACAGATTTAATTTAGCTGAGACATCTCTAACTCATTCTTTGGCCTATACCAGGTAGACAGTGCTTTCTACAGAAGAAAATTAAAGTTCCCCAAGTTTTCAAATGGAAAGATGGGTACATCATTTAGCAAAAAGCCTGGTGCTTGGCTACCTGGGCTACTTCAAATGCAAATTCCCAAGTCCCACCTCCAAAGACTATGAATCAGTAGTAGTGGAAGCAGGAAATAGACACTTCAGAAACATGCCCAGGGATTCCAACACAGGTGGTCCAAGGGACAGAATTTGAAAAACACCACTCTCCATTCCCAAGAATGGTCCTCACCACATACTGAATCACCAAGGAAGAAAAATAGCAACGAGAAGCAATTTGTAGACTTTTAGACAATTATAATTCCCAAAATATTTTCTATTGTTTTAGTAAAGGCACTCTCATGATTGATGTGTGAAAGTGGGTTATGGCTCCTAGATACAACGTGTATCTCTGGCACAAATGGGAATATCCCTTGAATTAAATGTTTACTTTAACCAAGACCAATGTCTTCTAGACAGGTCCAATATATTCAGCAAGGCCACGCACAGCTCAAACTTGACCTTCATTACATGTGTTAGGAGGGGGAAGACAGACCAACCAACAGTGCTCCGGAAGCATTTAAAAGAATCATTTCACCCCCCTTCATAAACAATTCAACAATTCAGAATAGCAGAGTGTAGCAAGACGGAAGAGTTAATTTCCACAAACACTCTGGATTGCACAGCAACAGACTGCCGACATTGTCAAGCAATGATGTTCTGGTAGCAACTGAACTGCTGTCCCTTTAAGTGAAAGGGTAACCTGCTAGCTGTCTGAAGGAGAAAGTCAAGAAAAAGCCTGAAGTAATAAGGGAAATGAAGAGCCCCGCTTGTGGGAAGCTAAAAGGCTTTCATATTTTGTGCCTGGTATGTTATGCAGTGCACATTAAGTTTTTCAAATATTTACTCTTTCATTTTTGCTGTATCACTGAGTAAATGAAATGAGTATAGGCCTATGTGAGCCTATACGATAAAAGGATTAAATCTGGGTAACAGGGACAGAAAGGCCCATTCCAGTCAATTACTTCAATCTGTAACTCCTCAGACTTTTAAGCGAAAATCAATTTTCCAATGATTTTTTCCACACAGAATTGTTATCACCTGTACTATTTAATGTAAGAATAAGAAATACTTTTCTACACTGAACCCATAAACTAATTTCTTTCAAAACCATACTGGCTTTAGAATTTCCTTTTTTTTTTTTTTTAAGCAAATAGAAGCATGAACAAAATGTTTCCTACTATTTAAGACTCAGTTATTCTTTTTTCCTGAGATGGCACTGAGCCCAAATTCCTGAAAAAACAGGATTTTTGCTTGGGGGGAAAAGTAAACACTTCTCTTGTTAATTTTTTTAAAAGCCGTTCTATTTGCGTAAATAGAAATATAAACACTTGAAACACATAAGAGAAAGAGATGACTTCTTACCTTGCTACCACTTTCAGGTTTAAGGTCATTCTGTTAAAAAAGGAAAACAAATAATATTTTAAGTCATATCCAAATGAATTCTCACCCTGGGCACTATGTGCTTGTTTCTAACCTTAGACCATGAGAATACATTCTGGTAATAGAGAATTCTCTGAGAGACATCAAGGTCTGTAGAAAGGCAGATGCTCTCCCTGCCCCAACTCTGGGCCTATCAGGGTCCCTTGTTAGAACGTCCACAGTTACCACCTTTAGCAAGGAATTTCCAAGAACCACCAAATCATTCTTTTAGGTAGAGATGTAATTGCATTACAAAAATCAATTAAAAAAAAATTCCAAAATCACTTCCCTTAACTTTTCAGATAACTACCGGTGTTGCTTTACATACAAGAAGCTGTATCTCGGCACAGCGGGCAAAAGGATTTGGGAGAATATGTAGCCTGATGGCTGGGTTCAATGAGTTTCCGTTTTAATGATTCATTCCCCCTCCTTGTGTTCTGTGGCTGTTCAGCAGCTCCGTCTCTGTAAGCATTCCTAGCTCAGCTCGTTCTTACCGGATGCACATCACCAATATAGTACTGCTTTAGCATTTCTCTGGCATCAGCGGAGTGGCCGACATCTTCAAAGCTCTCACTTGCATCTGCACCAGCTTGTTCCAGCAGAACCTCTTCTCCCCCAGGATGCTACAAAGAAAAGATATTTGCTGAACATTGGGCCCACGGAAATGAAAACTAATTTATGTTACTTTCCCCTCTTCTGCTTTTTTTCTCCTTCCTTAACGGGAGTCGTGGGACGAATCGCCACCGTATGCCAGCTGACGGGATGCACTGGGAGGAACACAACATAACTGGTGATACTCGCACCAAAAGTGTATAATACTGGCCTAACTGGGAAGAAATCTAGGACAACAGCAAATTGAGAGAGAGTCTACAAAAACGACCGGCCTGTGATCACCAAAAACATCAAGGTCACAAAAGCTACAGAAAGCCTAAGAGCAGTTCCAGACTGAAGGAGGCTAGCAAGACAGCACAACTAGAACAACGTGTGCTCCCGGCTTAACTCTTTTTGCCAACATTATCCAGACGGCCGCAGAAACCTGAATGGAGACTCTGGTCAAGGAGTATATGCAATTCTTTATTCTATTCTTGCAACTCTTCTGTACGTCTGAAATGGTTTCAAGATAAAAAGTCCAATCAGTGGTACCAAAATAACTCCCTCTATACCTAGGAAGTAGATCCTGTCTATGACTGACGAGCTATGTGTCCCTGGACAAGGTACTAAGAAACAGAGAGGTCTTTGCTTTCTTGTTTATAAAATGGAGATAACAGGAGTACCTATCTTAACTACTATTGTATCAAATGACATAAAGATACGAAATACTTTGTACTCAGAAAGAGAGGGGTGTAGTTTATATAATAGGCCACCATCTGTGACTTTAAAAAGCAGATACATATATGTGTGTGTATATATATACATGCATAAAATCTCTCTGAAAACAATGAAAAGAACCTGGGGGCTGGGAGAAAAGGAAGGAAGATTTTTCACTGCAGACCCTTTTGAAATTGTTTTACCAAATGAAGTACCACCTGTTGAGAAAATAAATATTTAAAAATTACATTTAGCACAGTCCCTGACTTAAATGTTCAATAAACATTTACTTACAATGAGCAAATTTAGAATTTACATTATATGACATATCTAAATCTGTATTTTTAAAATATCAGTGATGCTTTTAAGTAGTTTTTATTATAACAACCTTTTAAGCAGGAATAATATTATCATCCTTATTTTAGTTGGTTTTCTTTCTTTATTGGGAGGGGGGAACAACCGGGGGAAGAGGCAGAGGGGGAAGGAGAGGGAAAGGGAGAGAGCGTCTGAAGCAGACGCCCTGCTAAGCCCAAATGGGGGGGTTCGATCTCAACAACTAAGAGACCACAACCTGAGCTGAAACCAAGAGTCAGAAGCTTAACTGACTGAGCCACTGAGGCACCCCCATCCTTTTTTTTTTTTTTTTTAAGATTTTATTTGTTTATTTGTCAGAGAGAGAGAGAGAGCACAAGCAGGAGGAACAGGAGGCAGAGGGAGAAGCAGACTCCCCGCTGAGCAAGGAGCCCGATGTGGGACTTTATCCCAGGACCCTGAGATCATGACCTGAGCAGAAGGTAAACGCTTAACTGACTGAGCCACCCAGGTGCCCCCATCCTTATTTTAAAGATGAATTCAACTGAAGCCCGAGAACTCTAACTGTAACCTCGCAAAGTCATTTGCCTATGAGCTCCCTAGGACAAGGATAAGTTCTCTATTTCTCACCTAAAAGGTCTCTGTCCAGTGAGTGTATCTCCCATTCCAGTACTTAAGCAGGCTGTTTTCAAGCAAGAGTAAGATAGCCATCACTCATCTGTCATTACAACTGAGCTCTCTCAGCTGCGGTGAGCCATTTGCTTTGGAATTGTGTCCCAATGTGCTCTATAAGATTTTATTTATTTATTTGAGATAGAAAAGGGGAGAGAGAGAGCACAAGTGGTGGGGAGGGGCAGAGAGAGGGAGAAACAGGCTCCCCGCTGAGCAAGGAGCCCTATGTGGGGCTTGATCCCAGGACCCTGAGATCACGACCTGAGCTGAAGGCAGGCACCCAACCAACTGAGCCACCCAGGCGCCCCCCCCCATTGTGCTCTATATACCTCAACTATGGAAGACAGTTTTTCCTTATGATACATCCCAACTATTATGTTGCCTTTCAGAGCAAAAGGATAATAAAATCTCTTAGCAGCATGAGATTATTTCAGGAAATGGCTGAATTTATGACTTCCTGCACGGCTCTATCTATAGCTACAAAGTATTTTCATTTTCACCACTCTCTCACCACTTATAAATAAATAAGAAAGTGCAACACTTGGGGTTCGTGGGGGCTCTGGTGGTGATCTCAGAGTAGTGAGATCAAGCTCCCTGTCGCCCCATGCTGGCCACGGAGCCTGCTTTAGATTCTCTCTCCCTCTCCTTCTGCCCCTTCCCCCCCCCCACCACATGTGTGTGCGCACACCCACGTGCTCTCTAAAAAAAAAAAATGCCACTCTTAAACAATTATATAATATATATCCATTGTTTTTACTGTATATTCAATCATTTCAACCATTATGCTATAATTTTTATTGAGTACTTATTTGATAGAGTAGGCAGTGATAAATAAGTTTTCGTGTTTTTATAAAAATGAATTCATACGGTATACACTATCTTATAGCTTGATTTTTTTTTCACTGAGGCAAGGAAGGTTGGAGTGGTCAAAAAAAACCTAGGTTTAGTACCTCTCACTTCAATATGTGGTTTTAATACAGATGGTTTAGAACAAGCAAGAGTTCAGGGAATCTTGATGACTGTTTTAGAACTCTATAAACTTCAGAACCTATTTAAAATCAAATGGCAGGGGCACTTTGGGTGGCTCAGTTGGTTGAGCATCAACTCTTTCAGCTCAGGTCATGGTCTCGGGGTCATGAGTTCGAGCCCTGTGTGAGCGAGGAGTCTGCTTGAGATTCTCTCCCTCTGTCCCCACCCCCCACCCAGCGCTTGCTCGTTCTCTCAAATAAATTTTTAAAAAATAATAAAATAAAATAAAATAAAATAAAATAAAATAAAATAAAATAAAATGGCAGCCCAGCTGAAGGCAGCACACTAGGCCTGAGGCCACAGCACAGCCAGGGCCAGCTCTGGGAGAAGGTAATGCCCAGGCTGAGGGCCTGGCCTGCAATCCTGACTAGGCTGGCTCTCAATAAATTAAGATGGCAGGAAGGGCGCCTGGCTGGCTCAGTCAGTAGAGCATGTAACTCTGCAATAGGGTTGCACGCTGGGTGTGGAGATTACATAAAAATAAAATCTTTCGGGGTGCATGGATGGCTCCATCAGTTAAGTGCCTGACTCTTTAATTTCAGCTCAGGTCATGATCTCAGGGCTGTGAGATCGAGCCCCAAGTCTGGCTCCACGCTGAGCATGGAGCTTGCTTAAGATTCTCCCTCCCTCTCCCTCTGTCCCTCCACACCTCTCTCTCTAAAAAAATATAATAAAATAAAATCTTAAAAGAAAAAAAAAGATGGCAGGAGCTGCAGCTCGACTCCAATGTGAGCCTCTGGGTGTTCCTGCCCATGTTTATCATCACCCTCTCTGTGGGCATGATCCACCATCCTGCTGCAGAGTGACAAGAAACTCACCCAGGAGCAAGTATTTGACAGATGAAGTCCTAATACAAAGCAGAGTCCTCCGGAAAACACCCCAAAGGATGGATTTTTCAAAAAAATAAAGGGAAAACACTACTACCTTCTCTTATGACTGATATCATTATGCTCACAGACATGGTGAAAGGGAATTTAACAAATGTCCTCCCAATTATTCTTACTAGTGAATGGGTAACATGACATGCTCAGGCTTTGTTACAACCAAAGTCCTATTTCCAATGACCCTATTTTAAGCTATGCTATAGCAAGGAATTCAACTATTCGCATTAGCTGCATCTGGGTAAATGCTACATCCTGGTACTTCTATGTATTTGGGATTCAGAGCATTTATTCTCTCATTCTGGGCCAAAATAAAGCCAATAACCAGTCAAGAATTATCCAAGCAGGGGCGCCTGAGTGGCTCAGTCGGTTGAGCGTCTGCCTTCGGCTCAGCTCATGATCCCAGAGTCCAGTGATTGAGCCCCGAATCGGGCTCTCAATCTCCCTTCTCTCTCTCCCTCTGCTGCTCCCCCTGCTTGTGCTCTCTCTCTGTCAAGTAAATAAATGAAATCTAAAAAACAAACAAACAAAAAAAACAATCCAGGCAAAGATGACTGGAGCAGCCATGGCCATGCCCACAGAGAGCAACAAAGCTTTCAAGGCAAAGTGGAAAGTTCTAGAGCTAACAGATTGCCAGTGGGCACTTGATGATGTCAAAGAAGAGCTCATGGCCAAAGATCTCCACTCTGAAGGCATGTTCAAAAAAGAATTGTAGACCTCTATTTATTAAAGCAGGGATTAGCTCTGTTGGGAACAAACAGAGTAGCCCTTAACCTTGTAAGCTGTTTGAGCTGGGGCCTCTCAGAATAAAAAGGAGAACACGTGAGCCCGTGGACGTGCAACAAGGATCATTCTTGTCTGAGCCAGGTTCCCTTATGTTTGAAACTGGAGGAAATGATTGTGTTCGGGGTGACTTACAGGGAAAGAACTATTTTAAAAATGTTTAAAAATTCCCTTCTGGTGACAACAGAAATGAAGGCAGAGAAAGGGGAAACTCAAGCTAGTGAGTTTCATATAATATATATATATGAAGTTTCATATATATACTGAGTTTCATATAATATATATATATGAAAATTTAGCAAAAATTCAATCTTTGGAAGAAACATTGCCAATTATAATAATTATCATGTACAATTAGCCTGACATCTAAACCACAGTAAACTCCTGTTTTCCTGGGATTCAAATACCCTGAATTTTTACATCTAATTTACGTGCTCGTATTTTAGTAACTTCCTTTACAAAAGTAATAATTTTTATTAACGAAAATTCACTATGTATAAGCAAAACAAATATCATTGTATTGTTCATTTTGAGCCTGCAGAATGACATAAAGAACAAATGTATCAAAACTTTATTCAAATAAATTATTTTTCGGAGTGAATACTCAGGGCCAAGGAAGACTTAACAAACCTTCTATGTCTCTTAAAACTGTCCAGGGAAAACTGGTGACCCTAAGACACTGTGGAATTCTCAAGCACCTTAAGGAATGATCACCTATAGGTCAAATAATAGGATATTTTTCATGTGCAGTTCAAAATACATCAAATCAGCTGAAAAAAATCAATGGCTCTGTACTGTACTACGGTGACTCGACTGAACTAAAGACCCAGTTAGTCTGGATAAGAGTTTACATATCATTATAAGAAGGGAGAGTTGGCAAGTGCCGGAAGATACACGGAGAAAAGTTGCCCAGGAGTAACTGTCTGGATTAAACGTCCCAGGGAAGTGGCAAGGTGCCACAGTAAATGTCATCTGCATGTTGAGTACTGTAATCAAAAGTGAATGACTCTTGACTCTACAAATTAAACCACCTTGTTTTCTCTTTAAAAGGTAAATCCGTTTTATAGAAGTAAAACTGGGGAGGTCAGAATAAGATCTGTGGATGCAATTAATGTCAATATCCGGGTTGTGGTATTGTACTACAGTTGTTTTTTTAAAGACCTTATTTACTTATTTGAGAGAAAGAGTGAGAGCACGCATGCCCATGAGTCAGGAAGTCAGGTAACATTTTACAAAATGTTACCATTGGGGAAATAGGTAAAAGATACAAGGGATCTATTATTTTCCTACAAGTACATATGAATCTACAATTATTTCAATAAATTTTTCAATTTATTGAAATCAAACTCAATTCCCTAGTATAGACCCAAAAGAAATGTGTATAGATATATGAACTTATATATACACACAAATAATCAGAGCAGCGTTATTTGTTACGACCCTAAACTTGAAAACCCAGTGCCTGGGCCGCCTGGGTGGCGCAGTCCATTAAGTGTTGGACTCTTGATTTCAGCTCAGGTCATGATCTCAGGGTCATGAGATGGAGCCCCACATGGGGCTCTGCACTCAGCAGGGAGTCTGCTTGAGATTCTTTCTGTCCCTCTCCCTCTGCTCCACTCCCCTGCACGCTCTCTCTCTCTAAAATAAATAAAATCTTAAAAAAAAAAAGGAAAAAAAAGAAAACCCAACGACCATAAGCAGAGTATGAATAATTATGATATAATCCTACAGTAGAATTCTAATCAATAATGAAAAAGAACAAACCACTGCAATATCCACAACACGAAAGAATATAAATGGTGAACAAAAGACACCAGACATAAAACAATATAAACTGTGACACTCTCGGGGCACCTGGTGGCACAGTCAGTTAAGCGTCTGCCTTTCGCTCAGGTCGTGATCTCAGGGTCCTGGGATTGAGCCCCGAGTCCGGCTCCCTGCTCAGGGGGAGTCTGCCTCTCCCTCTCCCTCTGCCCCTCCCTGCTGCTCATGCTCTCGCTCTGGCTTGCTCTCTAATAAAAAAATAAAATCTTAAAAAACAAAACCAAAAAACTGTGACTCTCTCATTTGTAAAAAGTTCAAAAACAAAACAAATCTACAGGATTAGTCAATAGGTGGGTACCTCCAGGGATGAAGAAGAAAGCAGTGATTAGGAGGAGGCACAAGGAAAGGTTCCAGCATGCTACAAAGTTCTTTTTCTTTTTTTTTTGAAGATTTTATTTATTTATTTGAGAGAGAGAGAGGGAGAACACATGAGCGGGGGGGAGGGGCGGGCAGAGGGAGAAGCAGACTCCCTGCTGAGCAGGGAGCCCAACACATGGCTCAAGGGATCATGACCTGAGCTGAAGACAGATACTTAACTGACGGAGCCACCCAGGCGCCCTGGGTGCTGTAAAGTTCTAGACGGTGGTTATCCAAATGTGAGTGATGCCATATGACTAAATTTCAGGGATTTATAATCAATGGGAAAATAATTTCCAAAATATCACATACATAACTACCCTTGTATAATATATATAGTCAAATGATCTTCGACAAGGGATGCCAGGACCACTCACAATAGGGAAAGGGCAGTCTCTTCAACAAATAATGTTGGCAAAACTGGATATCCACATACAGAAGAATGAAGATGGACCCTTATCTTGTATCATAAGACAAAAATTAGCTGAAAATGGATTAAAGATCTAAACATTAAGACCCAGAACAATAAAACTCCTAGAAGAAAATATAGAAGAAAAGCTTTAGGACATTGGATTTGATAATGCTTTCTTGAATATGACACCAAAAGCATAGGCAAAAAAGTAAAAACTGACAAATGGGAGTACATCAAACTTAAAATTTTTTATGCACCAAAGGACACGATCACCAAATCGAAAAAACAACCTACAGTATGAGAGAAAAGATATGTAAATCATAAGGGGTTAATATCCAGAATATATAAAGAACACCTAAAATTCAACAACGAAAACATCAAATAATGTGATTAGAAAATAGGCAAAGGACTTAAGGAGACATTTCGCTGAAGATGATCTACAGTTGGCCAGCAAGTATATGAAAAGACGCTCAACATCAGTAGTCACTGGGGAAATGCAAATCAAAACCACAATGAGGCCACATGCAGAAGAATGAAACTGGACCATTTCCTTACACCATACACAAAAATAATCTCAAAATGTATGAAAGACCTAAATGTGAGACAGGAATCCATCAAAATCCTAGAGGAGAACACAGGCAGCACCCTCTTTAACCTCGGCTGCAGCAACTTCTTGCTAGACATGTCTCCAAACGCAAGGGAAACAAAAGCAAAAATGAACTATTGGGACTTCATCAAAATAAAAAGCCTCTGCACAGCAAAGCAGTCAACAAAACTAAAAGGCAACGTACAGAATGGGAGAAGGTATTTGCAAATGACATAGCAGATAAAGGGCAAGTATCCAAGATCTATAAAGAACTTATCAAACTCAACACCCAAAAAGCAAATAATCCAGTCAAAAAATGGGCAGAAAACACGAACAGACATTTCCCCAAAGAAGACGTACAAATGGCCAACAGGCACATGAAAAAATGCTCAGTTGGGGGGGGGGTGTCTGCTTCTCCCTCTCCCTCTGCCTGCCGCTCCCCCTGCTTGTACTCTGTCAAATTAATAAAATCTTAAAAAAAAAAAAAAAACTAAAGTGAGTCTCCTATAGACAGCATCTTGTTGGATCCTCTATTTTTATCCATTCTGTCAACCTCTGTCTTTAGATTTAGGAATTTAATCCATTTAGGGGCTCCTGGATGGCTCAGTTGGTTGAAAGTGTGACTCTTGGTTTTGGCTCAGGTTGTGATTTCAGGGTCCTGAGATGGAGCCCCGCATTGGGCTCTGAGCTCAGTTGGGAGTCTGCTTGAGATTTTCTCCCTCCCATACCCTGTGCCCCTCCCCGCCCCGGGGCCCCCCCCCCCCCCCCCCCCCCCCGCACACATGCATGAGCGTGCCCGCTCTCGCTAATAAACAATCATTTTTTAAAAAGGAATTTAATCCATTTATATTTAAAGTAATTACTGATGAGGAGGGACTTAACTCTCTCAAAATTAAAAATCTTTGTTTATCAAAGGACATTATCAGACAAGATCGGGCACATTCAGGGTGGTAGGGCGTAGACCAAAGGACATTATCAGGAAAGTGAAATGACAAGCTACAGAAGGGGAGAAAATATTTGTAAATCAAATATCTAATAAAGGACTGATATCCGGAATATATAAAGATCCAACTTAAAAGCAAAAAGACAAACAATTCAACTGAAAAATAGGCAAAGGACTTGATTAGATTATTTCTCCAAAGAAGATACACAGAGGACCAGTAAATACATGAACACCATTAGTCATCAGGGAAATGCAAATCAAACCACAATGAGATACCACTTTACACCTGGCTAGGATGACTAGAAGTGAAAAAATAAAAAGTGTTGGAGACAGTGTGGGAAAACTGGAACCCTCATTCACTGCTGGTGGAAATGTAAAATGCTGCTGTGGAAAACAGTCTAGAGTTCCACAAAAAGCACAGAATAGCCGTATGACTGAGCAATTCCACTCCACGGTATATATCCAAATGAACTGACAACAATCACTCTGATAAATACTTGTATACCAATGATCACTGCAGTATTGTTCACAAATAGCCAAAAGATGGAAACAATCCAAGTGTCCATTGATGAATGGTTGAATGGACAAACAAAATGCGGTATATATACATATAATGGAATATTATTCAGCCTTAAAAGGAAGGAAATTCTGACACATGCTACAACATAGATGAACCTTGAACACATTATACTAATTGAAACAAATACAAAAGGGCAAAAATCGAATTATTCAATTTATATGTGGTACCTAGAATAGACAAATTCATAGAGACAGAAAAATCCAACAGTGATTACCAGGGGCTGGGAGGAGGGGCAATGGAATTATTGTTTAATGGACAGAGTTTCACTTTGGGATGACGAAAAAGTTCTGGAGATAAATGGTGGTGAGAGCTATACAATGATGTGAATGTACTTAATGCCACTGAACTGTACAATTAAATATGGTTAATCAAATTTATGTTATGCATATTTTACCACAATAAAAATTTTAAAAACCAAAACATTATGTTAAGTGAAAGGAACCAGACACCGAAGGACAAATATTGTATGTTTCCATGTACTTGAGGTACCTAGAATTAAGCAATTCTAGAGAGACAAAGCAGATTAGAAGTTATCAGAGGAAGAGTGATGAAGGGGTAGTTATTGCCTAGTGGTTACAAGAGTTCTGCTTGAGGTGATGAAAAAGTTTTAGGAACAGCTATCAGTGTTGGTTTGTTGTACAACACTGTGAATGAAATTAATGCTACTAAATTGTACAACTGATTAAATGCCAAATTCTGTTATATATATATTACCACAATAAAAAATAATAAAGCTAGGTATATATACCTGTAATTAATATTAGCCAAAAACTTACTTTTGTCTGAATTAGAGCAAAATAAAACAAATGAGACCATAAGAGTTTCAGGGGTTAACCTGAATAATCTAGGTTGGGGGCCTACACTATTCAAATCTCTTGGAAAACTGTAAATTTCTCCCGATTTTTATTCAGTAAATCTAATATAAGGTAGTGCATATTTCCCACTTTTTCTAGGACTTGCTGTGCTTTTAAATCTCGTATGAATTTACCAAAAATTTATTTTGACTTGGATAGCCTTTGTGTTTTAAGACTAATGGACCTTGTCCCGGCTTTTATTATGTAAGCAGTTACACAATGTTACAAAGAAAATGTCTTAAATAAACGACACTGTAACCAAGATCATAAACTTTCAAAAGGGATGAAACAATGACTGTGATCCATTCATTTCTCTCTCAGTCTGGCAATAATCAAGTGAAATACTTCAAAGATACAAAGGAAATTTTGTAATGTCCCCTGGTGAAAGATTTCAGTCAGTTCATCTGTCCAAAGCATTATGTGGTAGGGAGGAAGCCTTTTGGTTCTTCCTTAAGCTCATTTACTAAGTATTATTGCAAAGAAGACAGAAAACTTATGTTTTAATACAGAAAAGAGAGAGGACAAATTAGTAACGGAAAATAAACTTCCAGATTACTAATACGATGCAAAGGACAGGGGTCAGATGGCAGAAAAGAAGAGAATGTGAAGAATGACAGGGAATAAAATTTTTTTTTTTTTAAAGATTTTAATTATTTATTTGACAGAGACAGCGAGAGAGGGAATACAAGCAAGGGGAGTGGGAGAGGGAGAAGCAGGCCTCCCGCCGAGCAGGGAGCCTGATGCAGGGCTCAATCCCAAGACCCTGGGATCACGACCCAAGCTGAAGGCAGACACCCAGCGACTGAGCCACACGGACGCCCGGGAATAAAAATCTTAATGGGAAAACATTACACAAATTCTCTGTGAGTGGAAATCCCATAATGATGTAATAAAAATGTAACAATAGGGATATGCTAGAGACCACTAGGCTTAGAAAATAAAATCTAGAACATTAAGATTTTGGAAGTTGCAAAATTAAGCTGGGTGATGAAAAGAAGAAACTCTAGCCAAACAGATGGGCAGAATACCTCATCAAAATGAGATATGGAGATTGAAATTCTGGACAGGACAAAATCCACTTTGTAAAAGACAGTCTGACAAGGCAGAAAAAGATGACAGACCTGAGTAGTGAACAGGAGGAAATGGTGTAGGTCCACAGGTATTCATTCGCGTTTAGATTAGAAAGAGCGGAATAAAGAAGGGGTCATCTAGGAGAGGCTAACTTGATTGCTGCCAGAAAGGCTGTAACCTTGGCAGTCACCATTGCCCAGGGGTCAAATCTCAGGTCTTCAGTTCCAAACATAACTTATCCCCACCAGATTAAATCCCACTGCCATAGATTTTCACAATTCCTTAGGTACCTTCATAGTGTTCACTTATGACAACTGCCATTATTTATTTGATGTCTTTGTTCACCTGCTAGACTATAAACTCCATAAGAACAGCAACCGTGGTTGTCTTTTTCATGGCTGTATTCCAGAACAAAGCATGCCTGGAACATAGTGAGATCTAAGAGAGCTCACACTGCCCTCCTTCCCTCCTGTTTGCCCCCACCTCTCATGCCCACATGCAAAATAAATAAATGAAAGTCAGTTTGTTCATCAGAGCATCTCACCTGGACAGTACTGGAGGTTAAATTTTGCCTCATTTTATTTCTAGCTTTCCCTAGGACTAACCACTTGTAACTACTCAAGGAAAGAAAGTATTCTTGGGGCACATGGGTGGCTCAGTCAGTTAAGCATCTGCCTTCGGCTCAGCTCATGATCCCAGAGCCCTGGGATCGATCCCCGCGTCATGTTCCCTGCTCAGTGGGGAGTCTGCTTCTCCCTCTGCCTCCCCCTGCTCACGCTGGTGCGCTCTCTCTCTAATAAATAAAATCTTAAAAAAAAAAAGTATTCTTCCTATAGATTTGTTAATTTCACAAGCCAGATGACAATCAAATTACACTTTATTTTCACCAGCCTTAGAGAAATCCAGTAAGAATTGTTATTAGTCAGGCTCTGAAGCTTTTAGGGGTACTGTCAGTACCCTGATATCAAACAGAGCCTGTGTTCTGTCTGTCTTGCATGACAATTACTTGTGCACAGATCTCATTCTCCCTCACAAGTCCAAGACATCTAATTCACCTTTACATGTTCAGAGCATCTGTCACTTAAGCACTCAAAATATGCTCCAGGGAACAAGTAAATTTTATTATTAATTAAAATAACTTCAATCAATCATTCAATGGCCCCTAACACTGAGCTCTTTATGCCAGGTACCATAAGACTTTATATGCATTATCTATATTAATTGTCATAACAACTCTGTGGAGTAGGTACAATGATCTCTACTTTACAGATGGGAAAGGGCCTTTACAGAGCTATTTGCCCAAGGTTATACAACTATTAGGTGGTAAAGTGGTAACCTGAACCAGACATTTGGACCCCAAAGCCAGCACCCAGACATTAGAATTGTATTTCATCTAGACAAGGAACCAAATTTTCTTTAAAAAACACTACTAAGTGGGGCTCCTGTGTGGCTGTCAGTTAAGCAGCCAACTCATGGATTTTGGCTCAGGTCCTGATCTCAGGGCGTGGGATTGTGCCCCGCCTCAGGCTCCCGGCAGTCTGCTTGGGATTCTCTCTCCCTCTGCCTCTCCCCCCATTTGTGAGCACACTCTCTCTCTCCCCCTAAATAAATAAAATATATTTTTATTTTATTTATTTAAGAGAGAGAGAGAGATTGAGAGAACAAGTAGGAGGAAGGGCAAAGAGAGAAGCAGACTCTCTGCGGAGCAGGGAGCCCATCTCGGGACTCGATCCCAGCACTCTGGGATCATTACCTGAGCGGAAGGCAGACACTTAACCGAAAGAACCACCCAGGCCCCCAGTATACAAAATCTTAAAAAACAAACAAACAAACAAACAAAATCCCACTGTTATGAAAATGAAAAGGCAAAATATAGACTGGGAGAAAAAAGTCACAATACATATAAGATTGACCCTTAAACAATGTGGGGGTTGGGGTGCCACTGAACCCCATCCTCTACACACAGCTGAAAATCTGTATATAATTTTGGACTCCCCAAATATCTAACTACTATTAGCCTCCTCTTTACCGGAAGCCTTACCAATAAAATAGTCAATTAACACATATTTTGTATGTTATATGTATTATACTGTGTTCTTAGAATAAAGTAAGCTAGAGAACAGAAAATGTTATTAAGAAGATCATGGGGTGCCTGGCTGGCTCAGTTGGCAGAGCATGTGACTCTTGATCTCAGGGTCACGAGTTCAAGCCCTACGTTGGGCACGGAGCCTACTTAAAGAAAAAAAAAGATCATAAGGAAGAAAAAATACTATATTTAAAAAAAATCCATGTGTAAATGAACCTGTGCAGTTCAAACCTGTTATTCAAGGGTCAACTATATCTGAAAGGACTTGCATCTAGAATGTATGAAGAATGTTTTTAAGTCAATAAGAAAACAATTCAATTATAAATGGCCAAGATAAAACAGACACTTTACAAAAATCCATACAAATGGCCAGTCTTACCATGATGATACTCAGTATCACTAGTCATCAAGGAAAATAAGTTAAAACCATAATTTATATACCGGCACACACCCATTAGAATGGTTAAAAATACAATGACAGATACTGTGTGTCAAGGAGGGTGTGGAGAAACAGGAAAACCATATATTGCTGGTGGGAGTATAAAATGATACAGACACTTTGAGAAAAGGCCTGAGAGTGCTTAAAAAGTTAAAAAAAAAAAAAAAAAAAGTATGACCCAGAAATCTCACTCCTAGGTATTTAACCAAGAGGAATGAAAACATATGTCCACACACAGATTTGTACATGAACGTTCACAGCAGTTTTATTCATAATAGCCAAAAAATGGAAAACAATGTAAATGTCGATCAACAGGTGAACAGATAAATTTCAATTCAATCATACAATGAAATAAATACATAAAATAAGTAAAAGAAAATAAATAAAAAGCAACAGGAACAAACTGCTGATACATAGGAAAAAAACAAAGACAAGTCTCAGATATGTGAAGCCAAAGACACTAGACACAAAAAAGTGATACCGTTGTTCTATAGTGTCAGAAATAAGGGCACTTGGGTAGCTCAGTCGGTTGAGCGTGTGACTCTTGATTTTTGCTCAGGTCATGATCTCAGGGTCGCGGGATCAATCCCCGAGACGGGCTCCCTGCTCATCGAAGAGTCTGCCTGAGATTCTCTCCCTCTCCCTCTACCCTCCCCCACCCCATGAAATAAATAAATCTTAAAAAGAAAAGGGATGGGTTGTTAGAAGTTAAAAGAAAATTACAGGTAAAGCACGCAGAATAATAAGCACCCAGTAAATACTATTTGTACTACTAAAACAAATCAATGAATAGATACTATAATTCAATTAAGGAATACTGTGATGGGGTGCCTGGCTGGCTCAGTCAGAGGAGCCTACAACTCGTGATCTCAAGAGTTGGGAGTTCAAGCTCCGTATTGTGTGATTACTAAAAAAAACAAAATCAAAAACAAAACAAAAAAAAAGGAATACTACAATTCTATTTCCATATTTATTTGTACACATCTGTATATATTGGTATATACATGAAAGATGTAGAAAGATCCAAACAAATCCTTGAGATAGAGTTTTACTTTCTTCCATTCTGTATCGCTTTTCCCTCCGACCTATTCCTGACTTCTAGGCCAAAGTAATCTGCTAGAAAAGCAAAGTGCTTTAGTATCACTCCCACCTTAAAAGGCTTCAGTGGTTCTCTAATACATTTAGGAACAAATCCATACAACCTACCCTGCCTTACCCGGCCTGGCTCCCACCAAGCTCTCTGGCCATTCTTGACCTTCACTGACTATACCATATCCACAGCTGCTTTCAGTCCCACTGATGGGCCAAACTCTTGCTTGACTCTGCAAATGCCGTCGGAATGCGCTTTTCTCTAGTCTTTCTGAAGCTAGTTCCTTCTCCTTAGCTCAAATTAAAGTCATCTCACAGCAGCTTTCCAGATCACTCTTATTAAAGTAGATCTTGGCTCAGTCAGTAGAGCATGCGACTCGATCTCAGGGTTGTGAGATCAAGCCCCAAATTTTTATTAAAAAAAAAAAAATTGGGGGGGGCACCTGGGTAGCTCAGATGGTTAAGCATCTGCCTTCGGCTCAGGTCATGATCCCAGGGTCCTGGGATCGAGCCCCGCATCAGGCTCCCTGCTCAGCAGGGGGCCTGCTTCTCCCCCTCCCTCTGCTTCTCCCCTGCTCATGTTCTCTCTCTCTCTCTGTATCTCTGTCTCGAATGAATAAATTTTAAAAATCTTAAAAAAAAAAAATTGGGGCGCCTGGGTGGCTCAGTCATTAAGCATCTGCCTTCGGCTCAGGTCATGATCCCAAGGTCCTGGGATCGAGCCCCGCATCGGGCTCCCTGCTCCGTGGGAAGCCTGCTTCTCCCTCTCCCACTCCCCCTGCTTGTGTTCCCTCTCTCGCTGTCTCTCTCTATGAAATAAATAAATAAAATCTTAAAAAAAATAAAATAAATCAAACCCTCATTTTTCTTTCTCTACTCCTGTTTTGTTTCCTTCGCAGAAAGCGCCATCATTGATCATTTTTCTGCTTTTGTTTTCTATTGTCTTCCCTCGAAGAGTAGGTTCAAAAGGACAGGACCATGTTTTTATATGCCACCAGGGTCTAGTACCACAGCACTAGATAGCACCTAACAAATACCTGTTGAATGCTATCCCATTTGTGAGGCAAGCCCTATAGTAATATTCCCACTTACGCCCATAGTCACTAAAAAGTACCTAGAAAACTTTAAAATATCACAATGTGTTATTTTAAATTATTCTTTTCAGAAATGGTTATTTAAACATAAGATAATGGCTTCCAAACTTCTCTCAACAGTAAGAAAATTACAATAGTAACTGAAACAAAGGTTCACAAAATCATACTTACCCTTGCTAAGGGAGCCGTACTTTGATATTTTCTAGTCCATGTCGTAAGACAGTATAACCATTTTTATGTGCTTTTTCTAAACTATTAAAGTGGAAAGACAATGATGAATGATGTGTACTGCTGCAAGGTTTTGGTTTTTCATTCATGATTTCAATAAATTAAATCAATACCACTAATTCGAAAATGCAAAATTAATGTTAGGGGAAAGGTAATTCAATTACCTTACCAATTCAAAATTATCACATTCAAACTCTAGAATATAACCATATTCATTAAAAAAAAAAAAAGCAACCTACAGACACAGGATTTTCAGATTAGGAACCCCTTTCTAAGGAGGAACCCCAAAGTGATTTCAGATTGTAAAGAGAAGAATGAGAACCGGCGTAGGTCTTCCCATCTCATCTAATAGCAATTCTATTCCTCCTGACCTATAGGCCAAAAACCTTGGTGCCATTTTTTATTTCTCTCACTCCTCAAACCCAATGCATCATTAAATCCTATTGGCTCTACCATCAAAACACATCCAGGGGCGCCTCTTGGTTGGCTGGTTAAGGGATGAACTCTTGGTTTCAGCTCAGGGCATGATTTCAGGGTTGCAAGTTCAAATCCCACATCGTGCTCTGCTTAAGACTCTCTTGCCCTCTCCCCCTGCCATCCCCTCTCTCCCCCATTGCCAAAATAAATAAATCTTGGGGAAAAAAAAACAAAACACACATCCAAAATCTGATACTTCTCACCACCTCTCACTGCCACCAGCCTGGTCCAAGCCACCACCACCTCTTGCCCAAATTACTACAACAGCCTCCTATAACTAGGCTCCTCAATTCTCCCTTTGCCCTCCTCCAGTCTCTTTTAAACCATGCAGTCAGAGTGATACTATTAAATCATTAAGTCACATCATGACACTCCCCTGCTCCAGCGTGGGTTCCTAGCCTACACAAAGTCAAAACCCTTCCTAAAGCCTGCAGAATTATACTTGATCTGCCCTCACCTAATCATGCTCACCTCATCTACTACCATCCAGCCACTATGGCCTCCCTCACTTGGCCTCAAACAACACCAGACAAACTCCCACCTCAAGGCCTTCTAACTTGCTCCCTCTGACAGGAATGCTCTTCCTGCAGATACCCACATGGCTAGCATCTTTAACTTCCTTCTGGTCTTTACTCTAGTCATGTTCTTAATAAAACCAACTCTGGCCATCATGCCTAAAATTTCAACCCCTTACCCTTACACCCTCATCCCATATACGTCTACAATCCTCTTCGCCGCTTTATTTTTCTTCTTAGAACCTACCACTACCTAACATAGCATATATTACAGCTATTCACTCAGCTTATTGTCCACTCCCCATAGATTAATCTCCATGAAGGCATAAATACAGCATATCCACTGCTGTATCCTAAGCACCTAGAACAGTATGTGACACATAATAGACACTTGATAAATATTTGAATGAGCAAGTGAATGAATGAACAGGCTTGGAATGAACAAGAAAATAGGAACTGAGATGACAGAACACGTTAAGTAAGAAGAGCTTAGGTAAAGAGCTGCAGGTAAAGAGCTGTGGCTCAAGCTTCATGGGCAGCTCTGGCATACCTGTGATGTCTCTGGCTCTACCAACATGTGTGAACCAGGTTAGCAACCACTCCTCAAGATTGAACGAAGGTCCACCACAAGCACTGAGTGTTCCTTCCAAGTTCATTGTGTATTCTAAATCAATCAAGCAGAAATTCGGGGGAAATGAAACCACAAACGAAAAACATTATTACCTACCATTACGAGCTATGCTTTAACAGGCTACAACCCACAACTTTAACTTACAATGAGGTACATATGCACCAAAGGACTAAGCTAAGGCTAGAATTCTGAAGTAATGCTATGTACACAAGAGAAATCAAGGGATCTACCGAAACCAGATTCTGCCACTCATCAACCGTACAACCAAAATCTCTGTGAACCTGTTTCTCATCCTGTTAACATAGGGATCACTACATCCAAATCAGATGTACCCTCAACTAGTAATTCAAGGATGAAATAATGGGAAAGTATTTTTAAAGTACCTTTTAAAAGCATAAAAGGCCATACCCCATTCAAATACAAGTTACTAAATTCTAAGATGTTAACTTACTGGCCATTAGGAAGATTTATTAAAAACAATGTCCTTGGGGTGCCTTGGTGGCTCAGTTGTTAAGCGTCTGCCTTTGGCTCAGGTCCTGATCCCAGGGTCCTGGGATGGAGCCCTGCATCAGGCTCCTTGCTCAGCTGGAAGCCTGCTTCTCCCTCTCCCACTCCCCCTGCTTGTGTTTCCTCTCTCGATGTCTCTCTCTCTCTGTCAGATAAATAAATAAAATCTTAAAAAAAAAAAAAAGTCCTTTTGGGAACCTTTACATTTCGAAGCTTTTTATAGATTTATGAATCAGAATGTAGAAAAAGTATTTTACTAGTATATTTGATTCACAGAACAGAAATTTTTTTTTCAGTTACAACAAGGTTATATTGTGCAGGAATTTCCAAGGAATTCACAAGATTTCATTACTCAAAATGATACACACCTAAAAAATATATATGTTAATATGTGTATATACATAAATACCTCAAAGCCTCAGGGACTGGGGTGGGTGGACTGTCAAGGAGCAAGAGGGAAGTTTTTAGGGTGATGGAAATGCTCTGTCTTAATTGGGAGTGTGATTACATGGATGAACACATTTGTCAAAACTCATCAACTGTACATTTTAAATGGGCACAATTTTTGTATGTAAAGTACACCTCAATACGTTTGTTTAGACAAAAGTCTATCCTGTTTCCTTAAATTAAAAAAAAAAAAAAATCACTCAGTTGCACCACCGCCTCAAGAACTTGCATAATAAGACCTAATGCAACAGGTTTGAAGATTTAACAAGGAAGATGAGTCAATGACCAGAAAAGTTATCTCATGACCTTCTGGGCTCAAGGTCAACTCAAATTAATAGAAAATAAAGGCAGCATAATCAGGGGGTAAAAAAAAATCTCAGTTTCTTCTCAAGAAAACCAGAAATGAATTACTTCAGAGAGCGCGGTGGAAAGAGCACAGATTCAGAGCCCTTCAAACCTAGATTGGAAGGGTTATAGGCTGTTAAGCGTGTGACCTTGAGAATCCTCAGTCCCTGAGGCTCAGTTTCCCTTTCTGTAAAATGGGGATAATGATGGCTTAAGAGTTTGGCCTAGCGTACAGTTAAGTACCCAATATATGATATGCAATTCACGACATTATTGAAGACTCCGGAATTTAGTGCTGGTTAGAAATGCATGCAGAACAGGCCCCTCAGTTTCCGTCTAGGGGAGCTGTGGTCCCTTTCGTACGCCTTATCGCCCTCAGCCAGGCTTCATTTCCCTCTTACACACACCCTGCAACTTTTCCGGTCCGGACCACCCCTCACCCGTGCAGCTCGCAGGGGCCGCCCACCTCCCGGGCCCCACCTCGTTAAGGAAACGGGTAATATCGTAGACTCGCCCGTGCATCACCAGCCATATCTCTTTCATGGAGTTGCGCTTCGCCACCTCCTCCAATCGATAATATGTGACGGAGGTCTCGACCCCTGGCCCTTTCCCATCGCTGTCGCTTGCTTCCACAGTCGCCATTGGGCCTGAAATAGCTCTTCTCTACCACTATCCCGGCTTCCGAGGTTAACTTCCTCGATGTAGACCTTGTGCTCAGCCCTCCCCGGCTTCCGTAACTAAGGCCCCTACGGCCGTCGGAGGGATCCTGGCAACAGCCAATCACGCTCCCGAATAGTGCCTGGTTCGTTTTTCTTCTCACCAATGAAACAACGGATTCAGTTTCAAGTCCCGCCCACCTCTCGCCCGATCCTTGGAGCGTAGGCCTGGTTCGAGGTCCAACTAACCAATCAGGATCGTCTATCCCTCCAATCTCGCCAACCAGGTACCGTGATTTTGGAAAGACGCCTAATGGAGACGTGTTGACGGGTGTTACGCAAGAGAGGTTTCCCCTTCACTCAGTGAAGCGACCTGCGGAGTCCTGGAAGATGGGGCCGAGTCTCCTTTTTCCCGTTTCCCTTCCCTTCGCCATGACCTCTCCACGCGAAGCTTCTTTTCCCCCACCTCCTGTGCGGCCTGTATTCCAGCCCGGGTTTACATCTTTTCTTGCAACCTTCGGGCTGTGACGGGACGAATCACGACTGCCTCATTTTCCTCACCAGTAAAATGGGCGAGATAACTTTGTTTGGTCTATTAAATGAGAGAGTGTATCTGCACAGCGCTTGGCACATAGTAATCAAGGCACGAACGACAGCGGTGCTAAAAAAAAGGGGGGGGCGGGGCCGTAATTCGCCTAAGGCCGTTGACAGGTACTATCTCAAGTCTCTGCCACTACCGAGAATCTGATTTTGTTACACGTCAATTATATATTGAAGTTGGGAAGGGGGAATCTCATTTTTAAACGAATTATTTGGTGATCAGAACATAGTATGCTATTTTCGTTTCTATGTGTTCTAAAATAAAATTCACCTCAACTATTCCCAGCTAGAGATCCCAGCATTTTGGAATTCCAAGCTTGGCTGATGTGCAGTGTTGTAAGCTCCTCATTTTTAACTGCCATTACAACTGACAGATTGACATGTAATGTCCTTTCCATCCTGTCACTCTCCCAGACTCTCCACAATCCATCCCCAACCCCTTTTACTAATATTTTCCACCATTCCTTTTACAAGACTTGTGTACCAGCCACTGACTCCTAAACCTGCTGGTAATAAAACCACTTCTGCGATCATACCAGGTGCACCGACCCTCTTCCTTCCACTGCCTACTCATTTTCAAGCTCCTCCTGAAATTCTTTTTCACAAACTCCCCGGACGTTCCATCCTCCAGTGGTCCCATCTCCTACAGCACCAAAGCATATTACTATTTCAGGAAACCCCCTGTATCTGTAAATCTTTTTTTTTTTTTTTTTAATTTATTTGACAGAGAAACAGCGAGAGAGGGAACACAAGCAGGGGGAGTGGGAGAGGGAGAAGCAGGCTTCCCGCCGAGCAGGGAGCCCGATGCGGGGCTCGATCCCAGGACCTGGTATCATGACCTGAGCCGAAGGCAGACGCTTAACGACTGAGCCACCCAGGCGCCCCTGTATCTGTAAATCTTAACTTCCCATATCTTACCTCCCAAATGAGACTGAAATTATGAGAGAAATTCCATATGATTCTTAGGATATTCCACAAACTAGATTCAAATACTTATGTTCATTTACTGAACATTTACTGTGTCACAAGTACTGTGATAGGCTCTGTGATTGAGAAGTAACATAAAAAATAGGCGTTCTGAGGGCACCTCAGTCGGTTAAGCATCTGCCTTCAGCTCAGGTCATGATCCCAGGGTCCCTGCTCAGTGGGGACCCTGCTTCTCCCTCTCCTGCCCCTCCCCCTGCTTGTGCTCTGTCTGTCTGTCTCTCTCAAATAAATAAAATCTTAAAAAAAAAAAGCCTTCTAAAAAACATTTACATATATATATATGAATTTAAATTCTAGAAATAGAGATTTGTTCCAAATGTAATGGGACACAGCTCTGAACACATATTTGTTAAATGAATAATTCACACTTAACCCCAGTGTGCATGTGTCATCTGAGGAGGCTGTTTTAAAAATACAGATTCTGGGGTACCTGGGGAGCTCAGTCAGTTAAGCGGCTGCCTTTGGCTCAGGTCATGATCCCAGGGTCCTGGGGGGGGAGGGGAGTGCTTCTCTCTCTCCCTCTGCCCCTCCCCACTGCTTGTGCTCTCTCTCTCTCTCAAATAAATAAATAAAAATCTTTAAAAATACAGATTCCTTCCTGTCCAAACAGGGGAGTCTCCTCCTCACCTTGAATCCTGGCTTGCCTTATTAGTTACTCTGACCAATTGATTGTGGCAGAAGTGATGTTGTGCAAATTATGAAGTTCAGACTTCAAGAGGCCTTGAAGTTTCCATCTTCACCACGTAGGAACACTACCCCGACAGAGATCAAGATGCTGTGAAGAAGCCTGGGATTAAAGATCAGCCATTTAAACTCTCAGCTGAGCCCACCCCTTCATCAACTTGTCAGCTGAGTGTGAACACTGAGTGAGCCCACGCTTACTCAGCAGAACTGCCCAGTCAACACACAGAATTGTGAGAAATAATAAAACATTGTTTTAACCCAGTAAAAAAAAAAAAAAAAAAAATGCAGATTCCCAGCCCCACCTCCAGAGATTTAGGCCCAGTGGTCTGGATATAAAACCAGAAACGAACATTTTTAGCATGTATTTGTGATGACTGATCCAAGTGATTTGTGGATAACTTTGGGAAACCTCGAACTTTTTCTGAAGCATATACATCTTTATCTCTCATACAATAAATTAGTAAAATTACACAGCATTTCCTTTACTATTTCCACCTTTAGGAAACTGAGTCCAATAGTGTTTTTAAAAACCCTAAGACGGTAGTATAGAAGAACTCAACAAAGGGAAGGGTTAGAGAAATATATTTGGAGTACCATAATACCAAAAGCAGGTTTTCTGAGACTGGGAAGAGAAAAGTGGTTTGGGATTCCTCCAGTAAGAGTAACAGGAAACCCACAAGTTTCCTGAAAGGGATGGAGGGAAGGGAGCGGTAGAGGCAAGAGGACGTCAGAGGGGAAGGGCTACATAATGTAGGCAGGGAGATCAGACCTTCTGTGCCAGGGCTCCCAGCTAGCAGACTACTTGAGACCCAGTGCAGAGGCTGTCAGCTCTACAAAAGATCTTTTGGGAAGTGAGCAATGTGGCCTGAAGGCTAGAGGGCCCTTCCCGAATGTTTTGAACTATGTAAAACCCCTGGGAAGGAGGGGAACTGCTCCCATAAATGACTAAGACTGAATTTGTCATCATTCTGGCAAGTGGAATTAGGATCGCATTAAAGTGTTTTTTAAACTAATATTTAAATTCCTTTTTGAGAATTTCAAACAGGTACATTGGAAGAATAATACAATGAACTCCCATATACTTTTAACTTAGATTTACTGTGAATGTCTTTTCATATTTGATTTCTTCCATATATATTTATTATTGCTGTTGTTGTGAATAATGTTAGACCATTTCAGAACAAGTTGTAGACATCATGACCCTATACCTCCAAATAATTATGTATCTCCTAAGAATGAGAACAGACTCTTACATAACCCCAGTATGATTTTCAAATTCAAGGAATTTAACATTCATACAAATCCAGGATCATGCATTGCATTTACATATGTCTCCTTAGTCTCCTTGAATCAGGTACATTTTTCAGTCTTCATTCTACTTTTAAGACTTTACATTGTTTAGGGGCGCCTGGGTGGCTCAGTCAGTTAAACATCTGCCGTCGGCTTGGGGTGATGATCCCATGATCTCAGGGTCCTGGGATCGAGCCCCATATCGGGCTCCCTGCTTGGCGGGAAGCCTGCTTCTCCCTCTCCTCCCCGCTCCTGCTCTCTTGCTATCTCTGTCTCTCTCCCAAATAAATAAATAAGATCTTAAAAAAAAAAAGAAGACATTTATATTGTTTAAAAGCATGACCTCAGATTGAATTTTTTTTAAAGATTTCATTTATTTATTTGACAGAGGGAGAGATAGAGAGCGAGAGGGAAAGAGAGAGAGAGCACAAGCAGGGGGAGCGGCAGGCAGAGGGAGAGGGAGAAGCAGACTCCCCGCTAAGCAAGGAGCCCAATGTGGGGCTCGATCCCAGGACCCTGGGATCATGACCTAAACCAAAGGCAGATGCTTAACCGACTGAGCCACCCAGGTACCCCTTCAGATTGAATTTGATTCAGAAAAAGATTGTAGCCTAAATGTACTGATAATTAAATTCATATTCACAATTACTATGCGTTAGCCAGAAAGTCTAGCTTGGAATCCCCATCCCTGCCACTCACAAGCTTGGTTAATATTAGGTAGCTTTCTTGATCTCTTTTTTTTTCCAAGTGGATACCCAATTGGACCAACACCATTTGATGAAAACATAATTCCCCAATGAATTATATTCATGTCTTTCTTGAAAATGAATTACCCATATCAATGTGGGTCTTTCTCTGAACTTTCTATTCCGTTCCAGTGATTTGTCTATTCTAAGGCCAATACCACACTGTCTTGATTACTATAGTTTTGTAGTAAGGCTTGGAGTCAGGTAATGTAAATCCTTCAGCTTTGCTCTTATTTTTCAAAATTGTTTTCTGCTATTTTAGATCTTTTGTATTTCCAAATAAATTTTAAAATTATCTTGTTGAACCAAGTAACCAAAGTTAACATCAGTGATAAATCATATTGGTAGCATGGTATGTGATGAGGAGAGCACTTCATCACTATGTAGTCTTCCCAAAAACCCATAATCCCAGTGGAAGCATGAGAAAAACATTAGGCAAACCCAAATTGAGGGGCATTCTACAAAATGCCTGACCAATATTCCTCAAAACTGTCAAACTTATTAAAAACAAAATTAGGAAACACTTAGAAACTGTCACAGACCCAAGTGGACTAAAGACATAAGACAACTAAATGCAAAGAAATATCCTAGACTGGATCCTACAACAACAACAAAAAAGGACATTAGGGAAAAAACAGTGAAATCCAGATAAAGTAATGGTAAGGTGCCAGTGTTGATTTCTTAGTTTTGACAAATGTACTACAGTAAATATAAGATGTTAATGTTATGGGAAGCTGGGTAAAGGGTATATAAGAATTCTCTGTACTATTTTTGCAACTTTTCTGTAAATCTAAAATTATCCCAGAATAAAAAAGGTAATTTTAAAATCAGCCAGTTAATTTCTAAAAAAGAGCTTATAGATTAATTTATAGAGAATAAACATCTTAACAACCTTGACTCTCATAATCCACAAATATGGTATACTGCTCATTTATTTGAATCTTATTTTAATTTGTAGTTTTCAGCATAAAGGTCCTTTGCATTTTTGTTAAGTTTATTCCTAAATATTTTATGATTTTTATGCTATTATAAATGGAGTTATTTCAGTTTTCACTTGTTTACAGCTATAATAGAGAAATATAATGGATTTTGTACATTGACTTAAGTATCCTATGACCTTGCTAAATTCACTTAGAGTTCTAGTGGTTGTTTTGTATATTTCTTAGAATAACCTATATAGCAATCATGTCATCTGCTAATAAAGACAATTTACTTCTTCCTTTCCAATCTGTGTGCTTTTTCTTTTTTTCTTGCCTTATTTCACTGGCTGGGACTTCTAGTACAACATTAAATAAAAACGGTGAAATGAGCATCCTTGCCTTGTTTCCAAACTTAGGAGGAAAGCATTCAGGTTTTCATGATTAAATATGATGTTGTCAGGACGCTTGGGTGGCTCAGTCGGGTAAGCATCTGCCTTCGGCTGGGGTCATGATCCCAGGATCCTGGGATCGAGTTCTGCATCGGGCTCCTTGCTCAGCGGGGAGCCTGCTTCTCCCTCTGCCTGCTGCTTGCCCTGCTTGTGCTCTCTCTCGCTGACAAATAAGTAAATAAAATATTTAATGAATACATAAAGAAATAAATAAATAAGATGTTGTCTGTAGATTTTTCAGCTGATGCCCTTTATCAGATACAAGGCAGAATTCCCCCATATTCCTAGTTTCCTTTTTTTTAATCATAAAAGGATATTGAATCCTGTCAAATATTTTTTCTGTATCCTTTGAGATGACCATTTGATTTTTTTTCCTTTATTATGTTAAGATGGTGAATTATTTTGAATGGTTTTCAAAAACTTAACCATCTTTGCATTCCCGGAATAAACTCCAGTTGGTTATGATGTAGCCTTTTTAATATATTGTTGGATTTAATTTGCTAGTGTTTTTTAAAGATCTTTGCATCTATATTCATGAGGAATATTGGCTGTAATTGTCTATTCTTGAATGCCTTTGATAGTTTTTTCCAAGCTTTTTGATAAATATTTACTGAGTAACTACAGCTAAGTACTGTGTCAACATGAGTATTAAACAAAACTCAGCCCAGTGCCTGCCACAGACAGTCCTCAGTAAATGCTGGATATTTTGGAGTTATTACTTCTAGATGCTATAAATGAGACCCACCTCCTAAAGAAACTTACTAAGAGGAAGATGGCACCTACCATATAAAACTTTTTTATTTTTTTAGGTAGTCTCCATGCCCAATGTGAGGTTTGAACTCATAACCCTGAGATCAAGAGTTGCATGTTCTACCGACTGAGCCAGCCAGGCATCCCACCATATAAAACATTTTTTACATTAACATTTTACTTTTGCTGTTTTTATGTATTAGAAAATCTCCCCCCGAGCTGTCCAGGAGCATGCTCTGAAATTTGTCTCAGCTAACAGTGGGATCAGCGTGTGAGAATCTGCTCCAGGGAAGTCGTTATTTACCTTGCAACCTCATTCTACTGTTTTTGTATAAATAGTGGAATTGGAACAGGAAACAGTCAAGGAAAACACTGTGCATGCTCCATGAGAATAGAGTAAGAAATAAGGATTCTGTCTCATTTTTTGCAGACATCAAACACACCTCCTGTGTTCTCACACCTTTTTGCAGGGGGAGGGGTCCCCTTTCCTGTTCCAGGAACGGAATACAATGAGGTAGCCCTCAAACCTGCTCTTGCCCTTCTCAGGGTATTATGTCCCCTGGCAACCTATTCTCTTTCCCTGCCAGAAGGAAGACAAACTCTTAAAGCCATCACAGTCCAACACTCTCCTTCCCTTCCTAGGGCCAAGCCCAGGTCATCCAGTGTCAGGGAAGCTTCAGGAAGTTGATGCAAAGTGAGAAGCCCAAATTCTCCAGGGTATGGCCTCAGGGAGGGTTTGGTTGCAAGCATCCTACAGTTGTTCCAACCCTCAGGTCAGCCAGACCTCCCTGGCCTGTTGGGTGGATTCTTCTGGAGCTTCCCCCAAGACTATCCTGTTCAGTCTTATGCCAGTGGGGCCCAACCTCCAACAGCCCAGCCCAGTTTCTTTTCTTTTTTTTAATTTTATTTATTTATTTGACAGAGAGAGTGAGTGAGCACACAGAGGGAGCAGCAGAGGGAGAGAGAGAAGTAGGCTTTCCACTGAGCAGGGAGCCTGATGCAGGGCTCGATCCCAGGACCCTGGGATCGTGACCTGAGCCGAAAGCAGATGCTTAACTAACTGAGCCACCCAGGCAGCCCCCCAGCCCAGTTTCATTTCCAGAAATGAAAGAAAGTATCACTGTGTAAATAGCTATTAATGAGGATGGTTTCTACCCTGGGTTGGTTTTCCTGGCTTCAGAACACCCACTTTTTTTTCCTCCTGATGTTTGTTAGCTTACTCTTAACAGGTAAATACATACACATGTTCCAAAAAGAAAATATATGTGTGTATAAATATATATGTGTGCCCCTTTATATATATATATGTATATTTATTATTATTTTTTTTTTTTGGTGGGCAGCAAAGCAAAATTTATTGAGTGATAGTAAAAAGCTCCCGATGAGGGAGGGGACCTGAGAGGTTGCCCATGTGTCCCTTTATATTTATGTGTATATAAATATAAGCAAATTACCCTTCATATGGGATGTATTGATTTACACACCCTCCCACAAGGTGTCAGGGTGCCTGCTTTTATAAAGTCCTACCAATAGTGTGTGACCAATAGACCATATAAAACAAAACAGAGTCCTAAAATGCATTCAAGAATAGAAGACATGTAAAAAAAAAAAAAAAAAAGAGAGAGAGAGAGAAGGGTGGTGTCTGGCTGGCTCAGTCAGTGGAGCATGCAACTCTTGATCTTGGGGTCTTGAGTTGGAGCCCCATGTTGGGTGTAAAGATTACTTTAAAAAAAGAGTAGAAGACGTAAAAATATCTCAAATCACTGAGGAAAAGGAGGCCTTTTACAGTGTAAATAAAATCGTAAAAAAAAAACAACTAAAAACTTCTGTGCTGCAAACAATACCATTAAAGACTGAAGAGACAGGGGTGGCTCACTTGTTAAGTGTCTGCCTTCGGCTCGGGTCATGATCCCAGGGTCCTGGGATCGAGCCCCGCATCGGGCTCCCTGCTTGGCGGGAAGCCTGCTTCTCCCTCTCCCACTCCCCCTGCTTGTGTTCCTGCTCTTGCTATGTCTCTCTGTCAAATAAATAAATAAAATCTTAAAAAAAAAAAAAAAAGATTGAAGAGACAAGCCACAGACTGGTAGAAAATATATGCAAATCACATATCTGATAAAGGATTTGTATCCAGAATACATAAAGAACTTTTACAATCAACAATAAAAAGACAACCCAATTTAAAAATGCACAAAGGATCTGAGTAGACATTTCACCAAAGAAGCTCTACAAATAGCTAATAAGCATATGAAAGGATTCTCAACATCACTCTTAGGGAAATGCAACTCAAAACCATGATGAGATTCTACTTCATACTCGCTAGGATGGCCATAGTGAAAAAAGACAGACAAAACAAGTGGTGGTGAGTATTCTGAGAACCTGGAACACTCCTACACTGCTAGGGTGAATGTAAAATGGAGCATCCACTGTGGAAAACAGTTTGCAGCTCCTCACCAAGTTACACATAGAGTTACCATAGGATTTAGCAATTCCACTCCTAGGTATATACCCAAGAAAAATGAAAACTATGTGTCCACACAACAACTTGCTTACAAATGTTTATAGCAGCACTATTCATAATAGCCAAAAAGTGGAAACAACCCAAATGTCCATCAACTGATGAATGGATAAAGAAAGTATAGTGTGTCCTTAAAATGGGTTATTATTCAGCAGTAAAACAACATGCTGAAACATGGATGTACCTTGAAAACATCATGCTAAGTGAAAGAAGCCAGTCACAAAAGACCGCATGATTTAATTTATGTATGTTTAGAGACACAGAAAGTAGATTTAGTGGTTGCACAGGGCTGAGAGGGTTGGGGGACTGGGGATGACTGCCAACAGGGTAGGGGGTAAAAATGTTCTAAAATTAGTTTGCATGGTGGTTACACATCCCTGTGCCTGTACTAAAAGATATTGAATTGTACATTTTCAGTAGGTGAATTACATAGTCAGTTATATCTCAATAAAGCTATGGGTGGAAAAAACAGACAAAACTTAGATACAATGTTAGAAGTCTGGATTAGTGGTTGAAAAGGGGCAGGAAGAGGGGAAAGGAGAAATATTTTTTAAAAACATATAAAAGCTGTAATAATTCCCAAATGTGGAGCCAATGAAAGAAGGCATATAAAAAGATGTTCAAATGTTGAAGTTTTTTACAATGTAAGTGGTTCTTTTTGATAAAGATAATCTAGTACATAGACTGGATGATGTCACTGTTTTTACTTCAATCTACTGGACAAAAGGCCACTTTGAAAAATCATGTTTCCATAAACACAATTTCCTTTAGTCTAGTTTTGCCCTAGGAATTCTCCAGTTGTCTTTGGTCAAGGCCTTTATCCGATCTGTTGAAGATGAACAGCAAGGCACAGAAAGCTCCTTGGTGATTAGATTAATTGCTAATATATTTTTGAAATCAGCTTTATTAACAGTCATCCACACATAATTAAGCAGAAATTTTCTCATGGGTGAGGTTGGAGAAGTAAGCAATGGCTATGGATTAAGTGATAAATTTTTAAGTTTATTTATTTAGGTAAGTAATCTCTACACCCAATGTGGGGCCTGAACTCACAACCCCGAGATCAAGAGTCACATGCTCTTCCAACTGAGCCAGCCAGGCACCCCAAAGTGATAAATTAATAAATTCAGATCAGGGATAGCAGAAGGGGCAATTTTTTAATTTTTTAAGGCCCTAATACATTCACATCATTCAAAACTAAAAAAAAAAAAAAAAAAAGAAAAAGCTGGGGCACCTGGGTGGCTCAGTCGGTTAAGCATCTGCCTTCAGCTCAGGTCATGATCCCAGGGTCCTGGGATCGAGCCCCACATTGGTCTCCCTGCTCAACGAGGAGCCTGCTTCTCCCTCTCCTTCCTGCTTGTGCTCTCTCTATCTCTGTCTCTCTCTCTCAAATAAATAAATAAAATCAATTTTTAAAAAAGTAAACATCTCAATGAAGTCTCTTGCCCACCCTTTCTACCCACTTTCCATCCCCTTCCACTCACCCACCCCAGATAATCACTTAATACTTTTTGTGTATATCCTTCCTGAGTTTCTGTATGCAAATGCTAGTAAATATAAATATTTATGCCTAGCTTACTCACTTTTATGTAAAAAGTAGCATAGTTCTGTGTCTTGCTTTTTTTACTTAATGACACTTGGAAATGTTTAGATAGTAATACATAGAGAGCTTCCTCATTTGTTTTTACAGTTGGATAGTTTTCCATAGTTAATATTCATTGTTTGATATGAATGTTTCATAACTAGTCTCCTACTGGGAAATTTGGGTTTCCAGTCTTTGGAAATTACAAACAATGCTATAATTAATAACCTTGGTCTTACATCATTTTACATACGTAAAAGAAATGGGACTTCCAGGTCAAAAGCATACACATTTGTAGGGTTAGCAATGGTACCGATTTTTATTTTCACTGGTGATGCATGTAAATGACAGCTTCCTCACAGCCCCACAGAGCGTGTTACCAAAGTTTTTGAATTATACCAATGTGACATTTAAAAAATGCTATCACGGGGCACTCGGGTGGCTCAGTCGGTTAGGCATCTGCCTTCAGCTCAGGTCATGATCCCCACATCGGGCTCCCTGCTCAGTGGGGAGCCCGCTTCTCCCTCTCCCTCTCTGGGCGCGCTCTCTCTCTCTCTCTCAAATAAATAAATAAATAAATAAATAAATAAATAAATCTATCTTTAAAAAAATGCTATCACACTGTAGTTTTGATTTGTATTTCTCTTCTTACGGGTGAGGTTGAACATCTACACAGTTAAGATTCAGAAAGGAATTTATCAACTTTCTATCTAGATCAACTCCTGGAAAATAATCCTGATAGCCAAGAATTTCTTTTGAGTGGAGATGGTTTATTTTCCACATGCCAGGCATGAGACTACCTCAGGGGATATTCCCTCTACCTGGAATGGTCGTCTCTCATCCCGACTTCACAGAGGTCAGCCACCTCATCGTAAGTGGCTACCCATTCTAATACATAATTCTGTTTTCCTTTTCTCCATAGAACTCATGGCTACACATATTTTTCTGATTTATGTGTTGATTGATTTGTATGCCCACCATTGTAGTCCCAGTATCTTGGCACATAGTAGGTGTTTACTATCTTTTGAATAGATAAATGCCCAACTTCTGGAACGAGGGAGAAGGGGTTAAGTTTCTAAACAGAGTTTTCTGAAACTGGAATGTGGGAAAGGAATTTGGCCTTGCCCCTGGATTAAGAATGCCTATAGGCAGCCCCTAACCCTGAAACTTTATTCTTAAAGCGTTTTAACTTCATACTAAGTTTGAGCCGTGGACGTGAGACCCACCCATGGTTAAGTTCAGGTTAGGTTTGGGACACTGGGACATTTTCTTTCATCCATAATCACTGGATCAAGGTCTATAAATCAAATAGTTAAGACACAAAACACAAACAAGGTCGTAATTTGTTTCTTCCTGCCCTCTGTTTTTCTTGGCATGGAAAAACTCCAGCTTTTCCTGACTGGGGATGGGTAATGACACTGGGGGGTGATTCATTAAAAGTGGCCTGAGTAACTGGCCTTTTATTTCTTCTCATTCTTTCCCTTTATTGTCCCAACTCATGTAAGGAAGCACACTGAATA
The DNA here is from genome assembly GCF_004348235.1 of Phoca vitulina. Classification (NCBI taxonomy): domain Eukaryota; kingdom Metazoa; phylum Chordata; class Mammalia; order Carnivora; family Phocidae; genus Phoca; species Phoca vitulina. The sequence continues at coordinate 19,662,372 of NW_022589733.1, read as the reverse complement.
AAATAATTCTCCTGCTGATAAAGAACTTTCCCTTGACTCTTTGTTCACTTGCAGTTACATGTTCCCAGAATCAAAATCTTGGTTGTAGGGAGGCCGAAGTGGCTAAGGGTGGATGTGATGTGTATTTCTGGTAGAGAAGGAAGGCGAAGAGTCCTGGCTTATGGAAGCCCCTTCTTTTGCCTCCTTTTCTTAACAAAGTTGCCTATTTTATTAGGAAATTGTTCCAGTCCCCAGGGAACCTGGCAGGAGTTAGGTATGGCTGTGGGTAAGTCTGAGAACCTTAGTTCCCCATCTCTAAATTGGATGTCACAATATCAATACTTTCCTCTCAAATGAGTGCCATTAATGTCAACCATTCCTAAGGCCAGAAGAGAGAAGAGGAACTGGTAACAACAAAAAATATCCAATTTAATAGTACACATAGATCATGATATTAAGAGAAATCACAGAGTATACTATGTTCATCTTTTACATTATACACTTCTATTTTATTTGAAATGTTTTTATATTTTTTAAATAAAAGATAAATTTTAAAATATGTATAAAAAAAAAAGCTGGACAATAAGAGGCCAAAAGGCTAACAACAGCTATCTCCGGGCGGAGGGCTTGGAGTGGATTTTTGTTCTCATCTTTATCCATCTCTACAACTTTTTAGTTCTTTTCACAGATTGTGTATACTTTTGTGATTAAAAATAAATAATAATAAAATGTTGTTATATTTAAGTTGGTTTGTGTGCCCCAACCTCCTGTACCTTTCTGTGGAAACGGAACAATTTATTTTCCAAGAGGTGGGCATAGAAGGACACGAGTGGGACTATGATCCGGGTCAGGGTGAGGCAGTGGAAAAATACCAGTGATGCCTCACCCTCAGCATGGTTCTGGTGAAGGCCACTATGAAGTCACCCCCTCCTTCGGTTTCTTTTAACCCCCCTCCACGTGAAATAATCCCAGTTCCTCTCACCTGCTGTTGTAAATCTGTTGTAAATCCCGGAGCCTGCTCCTAGCGCACCACAGTCTCTGCGGATTCCCGAGGTAACCAGCTCCTCCGTGGGGGAGGCATCTAGGAAGGGGAGAGTGAGAAGATGAATCTGTGGGTCTCTGATGTTCTAAATTGGTGGTTCTTGCTGACTTTTGAGAAGGGGCCTCAATAGACAGCATGCCTCCTCCCTACTCAGGCTCTGGGTCGGTTAGGGGTCTAGGTAGTCAGAAGACGGATTACCTTCTACTAGGGCTACATGTTAGGTTGGAGAATGTGACTCAGGGCGTGAGCCCAATAGGCTTCCTTGTATTCTAATTAAACAGACTTTCCTATCAATCCCAGGTCGCAGTGGACCAGGCTGCCCTCCCTGTGTGGAGTGAGACGAGAACCTGTGCGCCCTCCCAGGATCATGGTCCTAAAAGACCAGGGAGAGGAAGACACGACTCATGCCCAGTTTCTCCTGATGTTCTTCCTTCTCGAAGTGCAGAAGGAGAAAGGGGGAAAGAGGGGCCTAGAGCATGACCATTGATGGCCCTCTACAGAAAGGAAATATCTGGAGCGGGAAGAAAGCATTTTCCTCTCCAAAGGTTCTTACTATGTCTTGGATTATAGAACACTTTGAGGATATGAAGCAAGGTGCACATACGTGCCGGACTTTGATATTAGTGGTTTATATCTGCCTGTCTTTCCCTTTCTTCTAGAACCCCCATTTTCCTCTAAGGACTGTTCTATCCTAATCTCCGCGAAGCCAGCCCGGCTGTCAATCAGTATGCCCCACCTCCCCGTGCTCACAGGTGAGGCATGTGATCCAATCTATCCAATCAGAGAAGCTCATTTCCCTGGCCCGGCTGTTTCAGGAACCTGCACTTGAATTAAAGCAGCAAAATAGGGAAAGAGAACTAAGAGAGGGTACGGGGAAGACCCCCTTTTTATTCAGAGAATACTAAACTGGAAAAAAGTAAAGCTTGAGGCTCTCCAGGGCCATTTTGTCTGCCTAGTTGAAAGAGTCTCAAGAATAGAGCCCAACAAAATGGAAAGGTGTCTTCAGGACATCGTTAAATCCTTGAATCTGGTCGTAAATGAAAAACCTAAACATAAACGAGCCACTTAATTTCCTTTTATCTTTCCCCCTCAAGCTACGTTTCTGTTCTTTGTTTTGTTTTTTTTTTTTTTTTTTTTAAGATTTTATTTATTTGCGAGATAGACAATGAGAGACAGAGAGCATGAGAGGGAGGAGGGTCAGAGGGAGAAGCAGACTCCCCGCTGAGCAGGGAGCCCGATGTGGGACTCGATCCTGGGACTCCAGGATCATGACCTGAGCTGAAGGCAGTCGCTTAACCAACTGAGCCACCCAGGCGCCCAAGAGCTTACATTTTATTAAGCATTTACTCTAGGCTAGAGGTTACACTAAATACTTTACATGCATTATAACCACTCTAGGTGGCGGGTGCTATCTTTATTCCCATTTTGCAGATGGTAACACTGAGACTGAGAGGAATTAGGCACTCACAAGAGAGTCCCCCAGCTCCACAGCTTGTGGAGCCAGATTCCATATCAGGGAAGTCTGAATCCCGCACTTCCTAACCACCATGTCCCTCCTGTTTAGCGAAGGACCTGGGTTAGAATAAAACTTCTCGCACTTGCTGGTTGAGTGACTTTGAGTAAAATCAGCTTCTCTGAGTTTGTTGCCTCACCTGAGAAATTCAGATATTATATTACATAACTTAATCTCTTTCAACTCCAACATTTCAAAAAAATTTTCAAAAGTTTCAGGAATTAAAAAAAAATCCCCAACTCCAACTCCGCAAATGAAGATTTGTACTGCTGGCCTGTGCTTTTCCCCTCAAGACCATATAGATTTGTTTTCCCATGGATTTAGGATCAAAGGGCTCCTTCGGGTTATGTATTCCTTTGAAATGAATTCAAAGGCATGCATTTTCCAAGTGCAGGGGGGATCTGGAAAGCCTTCATCCTAGCTGAGTGAATCAGCATCCAGGGAGCACAGGTGACAAGACCTGACCCATCCCTTCACTGTCTGATAAGCCCAAAGGTCACAGCTCTGAACTTGACCCCACTTCTCCTTCTTCCTGCCCCTTTTGTGGGTTTTCTGATAAGGTGCCCTAAGTCAGCTGTGACACTGTTTTCTCTCTCTGCAAACATAGTCCCCAGGGCGTGCACTCTGCCTGTGAGCTCCCCAGCTGCTTCCAGCTCTCCCTTTGCCCACAGCCCTTTAATTGCTGCATTCCAACAAATTAGCCATGTGACAGAAGATTATTTTTAACTTCAATAGAGCAGCTCCCTCTCTTTTAATATATCATGCTTGGCCCACATTCCCTCGGTGAAAAGGGCACCATCGGCTACTTCTGAGAACTTTTAATTACTCCAATTGTTTGCAAACCTCTTAGAAGCTTAGGAAAAAAAAAATACATTTCTTTCTCCTTTCCCAGTTTTCCCATTTCTTATTTAATGGGAGCTGAGGCTGAGTCCAACCTGGGGACTTACCAGCTTCAACAGGTCTCCCTAAATCCCCTCCAGCCCCCTCCCACCTGTTCTCCACAGGACTTTTTTTTAAAGTGCAAATCCACTGGGAGGATGAAGGGTGGGCAAGTTCCAGAGTGACAGGGACTCCCCTCCCCCAATGCCACAGAGAGCCCGGAAGATAGCAGGAATGGAGGTAGGGCTGGTGGCCCCGGGAAGACTGAGTGCTCAGCACCTCCTAGATCTTGGGATCCTCCAAGAGGGTCCTGATGATTGAGCTTGAGCTTGAGTCTGAGCCTTCCAATTTTGAGTAAACCACACAGAACAATAAGCATCTCAATGGCCATCACATGGACCAAAGGCCCATCTCCAGTTTTTCTGAATGTCCTAAGCCCCAGATATTTCTCTAATCTCAGGAAGCCAAGTGGGCTGTGTGGCCAAAAATGATTGGGATTATATTACCCACCTCCACTTAGAAAGGTAGAGATTGAGTTGCATTTAAGTTTGAGTCCCCTCGCCCCCGCCGCAAATTGAGAAATGCGTAATTTCTTATATGTGAGTTTTGCAAAGTAGTTCAAACAGGTTCTATCAGTATGGGATCATTACAGCCATTTGCTATGCTATATGTATTTTGACACACAGTGAATTATAAAAAGATAGGTGTGTGTGTATGTGTGTGTGCGAGAGAAAGAGAGAGAGAGAGAGGGAGAGAGAATGGTGTAGTCGTGTGTTGTAAAAGGGAAGAAAAAGCATTCTGGGCAGTGGGAATAGCATATATGTTAGCTGTTGGGTGGGAAAAAGCATTGTGTTTGGGGAATTAAAAAAAGGCCAGTGTGACTGGGATCTACACAGAGTAACACATTATGCTCCCAGAGCCCAGTCCTCTCAAGTTTTTAAAATTGAGGTATATTTTACATAAAATAAAACACTAACATTTTAGTGTATAGGTCAGTGAGTTTTGACAACTGCAAACACTGCTACCCAAATCAATATTCAGATTTTCCGTATCTTCAGAAAGTTCCCTGGTGCCCCTATCCAGTCAATGCCCCCAACCTCAGGCGGCTGTTGTTCTGATTTCTATCACCATAGGTTCAACTTGTTTGTCCTTGCCTTGTCATCATATAAATGGGATCATACAGTATGTACTTTTTGTGTCTGTACTTCGTTCTACAATACGTCATCTGTATTGTCCCAACAGTTCCAATCTCTATGGCGTTTTTCTGTTGGATTTGCAGGAATTTGTGAGTTTGAGCCCCATGTAGGGTATAGAGCTTACTTAAAAAATATATATTTAAGGGCGCCTGGGTGGCTCAGTTGGTTAAGCGACTGCCTTCGGCTCAGGTCGTGATCCTGGAGTCCCAGGATCGAGTTCCACATCGGGCTCCCTGCTCAGCAGGGAGTCTGCTTCTCCCTCTGACCCTCCTCCCTCTCATGCTCTCTGTCTCTCATTCTCTCTCTCGCAAATAAATAAAATCTTAAAAAAAAAAATTTAAAAAAAAAAGAAAAAAATATATATTTAAAAAAAAAACAGAATAAAATCTCTTCCCTCATGGAGCTTCCATTCTAGTGACGGGGTGGAAGAAAAAAATAAACAAATAAAAAATGTATTTGTATAGTGTGCTATCATTAATGTAAAATGGAAGAATAAAAGCTGGGGAAGAAAACATAAATGTATTCTTTTATTTCTATTTATTTAATTTTTAATTTTTTAATTTTTAATTTAATTTTATATTTTTAAAATTTTATTTATTTGTCAGAGAGAGAGAGAGAGAGAGTGCGCACAAGCAGGGGGAAGGGCAGAGGGAGACGCAGACTCCTCACTGAGCAGGGAGCCCGATGTGGGGACTCACCTCCAGGACCCTGGGATCATGACCTGAGCCAAAGGCAGACGCTTAACTGACTGAGCCACCTAGGCATCCCTATTTTTATTTTTTTAAAGCTTTTTTTTTAAAAGTAATCTCTATACCCAACAAGACGGGGTTCAAACTCACGACCCCAAGATCAAGAGCCACAGGATCCACTGACTGAGCCAGCCAGGTGCCCCATAAATGTGTTCTTTTAAAGCTGCATAAAATACCTATCTCAGAGAAGACACACCAGAAACTGGTAGCCCTGAGGCAGGGAGCTGGGCAGCTGGGAGAACCGCAGGCAGAAGAACAAAGTCACCTTCTGCTCTGTGTATCTTCTGAATTTATAAATGATTGAATGTGTTATCTAATCCAGAATTAATGGATACAATGACAATAGTTTTGTTAAGTTGGAAGAAACGTTTGGCAGTATCGCCAAGCACCTGGGCCCTGAAGTTGTGGGAAATGCCTCCCGGCGTTTTAATCAGGGCCGGAGGAAAGGGCAGGCTCCCAGCTGTCACTCACGGCAGTCATGAACCAAGTCATACCATCACTCCGGGGAGATAAAAGAGCCACTGAGAGGACAGAAGGAAACACAATCAGTCTTGAGTCTCATACGTTTCAAGGGTAGTTATGAAAGGCGTAGACAGCTCCTTCCTAAATGTGAATTAATGTCAAAAGAGAATCATTTCAGGAAGTGTTGAGTTCCTCTCTTCAAACTTTTTGGGACCATCCCACTCTGGTATGAATCACATAGACCCAAGTTCATTCACAGGGAACATCTGTGTGGGGGGAAGTGGGGGAGCACAAAAAAGAGACCATCTGACACTGAACTTGGATACCTATTGTCTTTTTTCCCAGCTTCCCTCGGGATGTCCATTTGTTTGGTTGTATGGGAAGGAAGGTCTTTAAAATGCTTATATGGCTATTATTTGAGTTTATTCATTTAATATGTGAAAATGGCAATTTGGAAGAGGAGCATGATTGAAATCCACATTCTTTGTGAATGTTTGCATTCCAGAAGTTTTGCAGAGTTGTTGGAAAGTGGCTTTGTGATTTCTCTCTCCTTGTGGCCTCTAGTCAACCAAGATGATAAAAAACAGGGGTGCCGGGCTGGCTCAGTCAGTGGAGCCTGTGACTCTCCATCTTGGGGGTGTGAGTTTGAGCCCCACATTGGGTGTAGAGATTACTTGAAAATAAAATCTTTAAACCAAACAATCAGGGGAGCCTGAGTGGCTCAGTAGATTAAGCGTCTGACTCTTGGTTTCAGCTCAGGTCATGATCTCAGGGTGGTGAGATCAAGGCCCCCCTCATCTACTTGAGATTCTCTCCTTCTCCTCTGCTCCTCCCCCCATGCATGCTCTCTCTCTCTCAAATAAAGAAATAAAGTATTTAAAAAACAAACAAACAAAAAACAAAATAATAAAAAATGTTTGGCTTTGAATATCAAGATTATAATTATTTATCTTATCTCAATAAATTACCTCTTTCAAAATCCTACCATTATTTTTCCTATATTTTTATTAACTTTTAATTGCTATTAATTTAGGAATACATTCTTCTTCTTCTTTTTTTTTTTTAAATAGAATGTTGCAGGGGCGCTTGGGTGGGTCAGTCGTTAAGCGTCTGCCTTCGGCTCAGGTCATGATCCCAGGGTCCTGGGATCGAGCCCCGCATCGGGCTCCCTGCTCTGCGGGAAGCCTGCTTCTCCCTCTCCCACTCCCCCTGCTTGTATTCCCTCTCTCGCTGTGTCTCTCTCTGTCAAATAAATAAATAAAATCTTTAAAAAAAAAAAACCAGAATGTTGCAGGTAAACTTTTGGTTCTCTTTAGTCATTTTCCATAATGCTAATTTAATTGGCCTCGAGTGTGGTTGGCAAATAATTACTTTAACATAGTGATTCTAATATGCAGCAAAGTATGAGAATCACTTGTCTAACTGATATAGGACCCCAATGTTCTTGGAAACTCAATACTAGAAATGATGGGAAATACATATTTAAAAAATATAATAAATGGTTTTCCTTCTTTAAGTGAAAGGTAAGATTTGCCTTTCAAGACGGATTGCATTTTAGGGACGCCTGGGTGGCTCAGTCGTTAAGCGTCTGCCTTCGGCTCAGGTCATGATCCCAGAGTCCTGGGATCGAGCCCCGCATCGGGCTCCCTGCTCTGCGGGAAGCCTGCTTCTCCCTCTCCCACTCCCTCTGCTTGTGCTCTCTCTCTCTGACAAATAAATAAAATCTTTAAAAAAAAAAAAAAAAAAAGACGGATTGCATTTTAGCAAAAATGCATCAGTGAACTTTTGGATTGTGCAAATAAAAAGCCAATATGCAATCCTAGAATGGAGCCTGGGGACAACAAGACCCTAAACTCACCATATAAAAGTTGTTATTGTTGTGGGCATGTTGCATCTCTGTAGAGTATTAAGATATGGCTGGAGACTGGGGATTGAAGAAGAACTGATTGAAGAAGTTTCTTGGCTAGAGAAAGAGAGGGCCATAAAAAAGACCCCGGTGAAAGAGTCAGGCTGAGACTCTTGAGGACTGTGTTGTCCAACATGGTAGCCACCAACCACATGTGGTTATTTAATTCTAAATTTAAGTGAATTGAAATGAAATCAAATTTTTTTTTTAAGATTTTATTTATTTGACAGAGAGAGACCCAGCGAGAGAGGGAACACAAGCAGGGGCAGTGGGAGAGGGAGAAGCAGGCTTCCCGCTGAGCAGGGAGCCCGATGCGGGACTCGATCCCAGGACCCTGGGATCATGACCTGAGCCGAAGGCAGACGCTTAACGACTGAGCCACCCAGGTGGCCCGAAATGAAATAAAATTAAAAGTTCAGTTCCTCAGTCATAGTAGCCACATTTCAGGTGCTCAATAGCCACATGTAACCAGTGGCTACCATATTGGGTGCAAATATAGAACACTTCCCTCATGAAAGAAAGTTCTATGGGACCGTGCTACTCTAGAAATCATTTTACATGGTCTTACCTAGTAGCTAGTTTTAAATTTTTCATTCACGAAGTGTAATTACTTGCTTTACTACCAAGCCGTCAACAAAGTTTTAAAATAATAGTAACAGCTAATATTCATTGAATACTTATGTATTGGTCAGTTTTCCTGGTTGCAGACAACAGGTTTCACTCTTGTTAATTTAAGCACAAAGAGATTTACTGAAGGGTATGGCTAGCTCACAGAATCATTTGGAAAGTTAAGAAATACACTCTGGGTTAAACATCCAGGAATGACTTCCAAAATTATACTGCAGAACTGGGTTGACAAGCAAGCCCTAGCCTCTGCCACCATCCAGAAGATTCAGAACTGCTAAGCTGCCACCAACAGCTGCTGGCTCCAGAATCATGTTGCCTTTGCCGTCATCAGCACCAGCAAAATGAATGCTTCTTCACACCTGCCTCTCCCTGCATAGGGTTCACAGTTTTAAAGTCTCACACAAATGGCATCTAAATCACAAACAGAATCGGAGCAGCACGGGAGTTTGAGAAATGTAGTAAGTGTTTAGCTTTCTATTTCCTGCAGTTCAGAAAGCAAGGTAGAAAGGGGCTGGAATGGATTTTGAGAGAACCAGTCTAAAGTATCTGTCACGACTTGCCATGTGCCAAGTCTGGTAAACATGCCCAATCTCATTTCATTCTTACAAGAATTCGGTGGGGAAGGCCCTGTAATTATCCCCATTTGACAGATGAAGACACTACAGTAAATGGTGGGACTCACAGTATGAACTTAGTTGTGCTTTTGGAAGTTAAAGGAGCCCTCTGTCCACTCTTGGAAAGAACTTAAGGGAAGCAGGGAAAGGACAGCCACCTGAAGAGGCCAGGATGGAAGATGACAACCCATGAGAATAAAGCAGCAGTCCCAAGGTGACAAAAGGACAGCCAGAATGAATCTGAGAACTCAGGAGTGGTGCCAGATTCATGCCAGATTCCAGAGTCCCTACTCTCTCCGCAAAGTCCATGCTGCCCCCAATGGGAAGAACCAGAACTTACACACAAATGACAAAGACTGAGAAGACTTCTCTGGTTTCGACGGTCCCAGTTGCATCTGTGACACAGAACAGAATGCAAAAGTAAAGAACTCAGCAGGGAAGGCTTCCAGAAGGAGGTGCGTTTTCAGTCAGTTTTAGAGGAGAGAAGTGTTAGCTTACCCTACTGCAGTCAGAAGGCAGAGGGTTTCAGATGAAAGAACTCCTATGTCTCATGCCAAGACTCAGGGCTGAAACGGACCAGCCACTGCAGCATACCAAAGCAATGTCCTTGACTAAGGAGGAAGGAGGGGGGTCAGTGTTTAGCAGAAAACAGTAAATAATCTGGTGGGGAAGGGAATTGATTGCAGGATAAAATCACGTGAAACCCATCCCATGATTATAGTTATATTAAAATATTAATAAAGTATGGATTGAAATTCAATTTGGAACAAAACTAAAATCTCAGGGAGTGGAACTCAGAAATTTTTTCTTTTTCTTTTCTTTTCTTTTATTCATTTATTTGGGAACGAGCACAAGTGGGGTAAGGAGCAGAGGGAGAAGCAGACTCGAGCGGGGTGAGGGGCAGAGAGAGAAAGAGAAGCGGACTTTCTGCTGAGCAGAGAGCCCAATTCAGGGCTCTATCCTGGGACTCAAGGATCACGACCTGAGCCGAAGGCAGACACTTAACCAACTGAGCCACCCAGGTGCCCTAAGAACCCAGAAATTTTCTAACAAACACTCCAAGTTGATTTGTCTTGATTTGCCTGTCACAAGGGCTGTTCCCAGTCCCAGTTCTCCTTCCCTGTGAAAAAACCCAAGCTTCTGGTGCCGGAGGTCTGGTGCCCCTTTGCCACCTCATTCTTCCTTGAAGACATTCTAGTAGGATCACAAGATAACCATGTCAGGGGGAAGAATAAATCTCAAGGAAATGGGTCGCTTGGTGCTGAGAGCTTCAGGTAATTTGAGAAAGCAGTGTCAACATCTCAGAAATGTGGTAGCTATGTGTGATTCTTACTTTGCTTAAGCTTTATCAAACAATATTACTAACTAACATTCTAACAAGCCTTTCCATCTGCTAGGTCCTAGGCTAAGCAACTTAATAATGCTTTATATCATTTAACCCTCACAACAATTACCTATACTAGAGGCTATTAATATTCCCATTTTACTGATAAGGAAACTGTGGCTTAAGAGGTCCCACAGCTAAGAACTGGACTCTGCAGCCCATGGATTTAGCCACGCTGCTATGCTGCCTTGATTTCTAAGGAGAAATTGTGTTTCCCTATTATTTTTCATATGTTATGTTTGTTTACTCATTGGCTCTTCACTCCTCCAAAAACTGTAAGTTTCTTAAATGGGATGATCAAGTCTAATTCATCTTTTGACACCCTTACCCTCAATACCTGACAAAGACTAGCACATACTGAGTGGTTAATATGTGTGAGCTAGACAGAGCTTCGTGACATAACAGTCACTCATTTTATATACTTATACACAATTACTCTTGCAGATATTCACAGCTTCTGCATAAGAAGTTGATGATGTTTGTACTCTCATTTCATATAGTGCCATGGGCAAGTGTGAGGGTCTTAGAGCCAGATAGTTACTGGTTTGAATCCTGCCTCAGTCACTTATTAGTGGTGTAACTTTAGGCAAATGTTAAAAGAAAAAAAAGTGTTACAATTTATAAAGGGTTATCCGTAAAAGGAGCACTGCTCTTGGGTCATGAAGAAATAGCTGGAAAAGTTTATGATTCAGATGCTTAAAATATATATATATATATGTGGAGGCATCTGGGTGGCTCAGTTGGTTGAGCATCCAACTCTTGATTTTGGCTCAGGTCATGATCTCAGGGTCAGGGGATCGAGCCTTGTGTGGGGCTCCGTGTTCAGCTCGGAGTCTGCTTGTCCCTCTCCCTCTGCTCCTCCCCCTGCTCTCTCTTTCTCTCTCAAATAAATAAATAAATAAATTTAAAAACTATATATATGTGTGTGTGAAGACACATGAAAAGATGCTCAACATCACTAATCATCAGGGAAATGCAAATTAAAACCATAATAAGATAGGGGCGCCTGGGTGGCTCAGTCGTTTAGCATCTGCCTTCAGCTCAGGTCATGATCCCAGGGTCCTGGGATCGAGCCCTGCATTGGGCTCCCTGCTCCACGGGAAGCCTGCTTCTCCCTCTCCCACTCCCCCTGCTTGTGTTTCCTCTTTCGCTGTGTCTCTCTCTGTCAAATAAATAAATAAAATCTTAAAATAAAATAAAATAAAACCATAATAAGATATCACCCCATTCCCATCAAAATGGCTATTATTATCAAAAAGTAAGCTATAACAAATGTTGAGATGCCTGGGTGGCTCAGTCGGTTAAGCATCTGCCTTCGCTCAGGTCATGATCTCAGGGTCCTGGGATTGAGCCCCGCATTGGGCTCCCTGCTCAGTGAGTGGGGAGCCTGCTACTCTCTCTCCCTCTGCCCCTCCCCTGGCTCATGCTCTCTCTCTCAAATAAATAAATAAAATCTTAAAGAAATAATAAATGCTGGCAAGGCTTTAGAGAAAAGGGAACCCTCATGCACTGTTGGTGGGAATGTAAATTAGTACAGCCACAGTGGAAAACAGTATGGGGCTTCCTCATAGATAAAATAGAACTACAGTACAATCCAGCAACCACATTTCTAGTTATTTATCTGAAGAAAATGAAAATACTAATTTGAAAAGACATATGCACTCCTATGTTCGTTGCAGCATTATATACAATAGCCAAGATTTGGAAGCAACCTAAATGTCCATTGATAGATGAATAGATAAATAAGATGTGGTACATACATGCAATGGAATATTACTCACCCAAAAAAGAATGAAATCTTGCCATTTATGACAACACTTGCGGATCCGGAGGGTATTATGCCAAGCAAAATTAGTCAGAGAAAGACAAATATTGTATGATTTCACTTATATGTGGAATCCAAAAATCAAAACAAATGAACAAACCAGAAACAGATTCATAGATACAGAGAACAAACTGACCATTGCCCAAGGGATGTGGGGTGTGGGAATGGACGAAATAGGTGAAGGAGATTAAGAAGTACAAACTGGCAGGGGTGCCTAGGTGGCACAGTGGGTTAAGCGATTGACTCTTGATCTCAGTTTAAGTCTCACAGTTGTGAGTTCAAGCCCTGCATCAAACTTAAAAAAAAAAAAGAAGCACAAACTTACAGTTATAAAATAAATAAGATGTGGGGATGTAAATGTACAGCATAGGATATATAGTCAATAATATTATATCAACTTTGGGGACAGATGTAACTAGATTTATGTGATGACCATTTTGTAATATATATAAATATGGAATCACTATGTTGTATACCTGAAATTAATATGATACTGTATTTCAATTATTCTTTAATAAAAAATATGTACTTGATAAAAGTGGTAGATGGGTGGGTTCTCAGAGGAGCCCGGGGTCTTCCTAGAGTAGCTAGAAGCCTACTGAGAGGAGACCCTCTCAGTCGCCTCCTACTAAGAAAGATGGAGCAGCAAGAACAGGGACTTGCTGGAGTTAAATGTTAACTTGTGTTTATTTCTCTACAACTGCCTGCTGTTTAATTTGGCCAACCCAGTGAAGATTCTTTGGTAAGCCTGTGTGTAATTTCTAAACACCAAACCTATGACCTTTATACACATGCTAAACATTTATAGAGCGGGAGAGTTCTCCTTTTTCTCTATCAGTGAATTGAATAAATAACAACATCCTCCCCTCTCCCCCCCAAAAAGTATTCTTTGATCTACACGAAAGATAAGTTGGTAATAATTCATCCTGATCAGCTAAGGATTGTAAAGCAGATTCTTTGATAAGCCAATTAATTTCAGAGGGCACGGGAGCTTGTTTCTTCCTGATACTGATTTATACTCTCAAAGCCATAGAATGTTAGAGCTGAAAAGAGACCTTTTAAGATTATCTCTTCAAATCTTCTGATTTTAATGGATGAGAAAACTCCACAATCCAGAGAGGAAAGTTTAGACAAATGCTAATAAAGAACCATATAGAAATGTTCTGTCACAACAATTCCTAAAGCATTTTAAGCTTTCTGTGGTTGTCGCTTTTTGTTTTCTTTTTAATCTGGTGATCCAAATACATTATTTGGGTCTGGAATTGGAAATCTGTGGGCACTAATCCTCAGTTTTGTGCTGACGTCAGAGATATTTGAGAATCACTGCTGTCCCCTGCTGGAAATTTAAATCTCACAGGTTCTCAAGGTTCTATGGAATTTTTTAACAGTCAAAAAAATGATAAAAGTAGTATTTCCTTAAGGTAGTGAGTTTAAATAGCATAAAAGGGTATGAAGAGAAAAGTAAAACTGGGAAAGTGATAACTGTCATTAACAATTTTATTGAACATTCTTCCATAATTTTTTACTTATATATTTGTATATATCTACACATATGTATAACACATTTTAAAAGATTTATTTATATGTTTGTTTATTTATATATTTTAGAGAAAGAGAGCGTGTGTGTGTGCAGGTGTGGGGTGGGGGGACAGAGGGAGAGGGAGAGAGAATCTTAAGCAGGTGCCATGCTGGGGAGTTCTGAGTGTGGGGGGCTCCATCTCACAACCCTGAGATCATGACCTGAGCTGAAATCAAGAGTCCTATGATTAACAGATTGCACCACCCAGGCACCCCAATATGTTTATACACACATAGGAAAATGCTATATGCAGTGTTTTGTAGCTTAGTTTTCTCTTTTTTCTTTCTTTATTTTGAATAGTAATATATTCAAAAGCTTCCTAATGTTTGTTTTTTAGAAATATGTCCTGAACATTTTTTAAAAAAGTAATCTCTGTGCCCAGGGTGGGGCTTGAACTCAACCAGGAGATCAAGAGTCGCATGCTCTTCCAGCTGAGCCAGCCAGGTTCCCCCAGGGGCCCCCAGGGGCTCCTGTCTTGCACATCTTTTTTTTTTTTTAAGATTTTATTTATTTTTGACACATAGAGAGTGTACAAGCAGGGGAAGCAGCAGGCAGAGGGAGAGGGAGAAGCAGGCTCCCCGCTCGGCAGGGAGCCAGATGTGGGGCTCGATCCCAGAACCCTGGGATCATGACCTGAGCCCAAGGCAGACGCTTAACCGTCTGAGCCACCCAGGCGCCCCATTGAACATCTTTTTAAAGCAGTATATCGGGGCGCCTGGGTGGCTCAGTCGTTAAGCGTCTGCCTTGGGCTCAGGTCATGATCCCAGGGTTCTGGGATCGAGCCCCACATAGGCTCCCTGCCGAGCGGGGAGCCTGCTTCTCCCTCTCCCACTCCCCCTGCTTGTGTTCCCTCTCTCACTGTGTCTCTCTCTGTCAAATAAAGAAATAAAAATCTTAAAAAAAAAAAAAAAGCAGTATATTGACAACCTCATTTTTGATGGTAGAATAATATTCCATTGCTCAGGTGTATCATAAATTATTTGTTCAGTCCTCTTTTGATAGACTAAAATGTAAATCTCTCTAAGAGCAGGGAATTTATTATTTCGTTGTTGTTACTGCTGTCTCAATAAAATTTGCTTAATAAATGACTGGACATTTTCCTAGTTTAAAGTATTTCTCTGCTTAAAAATGCTGCCCTGAATACCCTTGTGCCTGTATTTTGGGGCAGTGGATAAAGTCTGGGAGGAAGTACAGGTTAAGGACATGTGAATTTTAAGTTTTGACAGATGAGTACTTCTGATGAAACATGGATCCAGATGTTTAGCAATTCTATCATTCCCATACCTGATTGAGCATCAAAGCCAGAAGCTCCCAGAGAATTAATGAAAAATAGCTCTTTTCTGCACATCCCTTCTCTGTTTTAATTCAGTAGTGTGTGTGGGGGGGTGCAGGAATATTTAAAGCCCCCGCCCCCAACTATGACTCCCGTGCACACTCAGAACTGGCAATAGCCACATAATACCCATGTCTTGGTACACTGTAGCAGAAGGGAATGTGCTCCTATATCCCAGTGTTCATGTGGTAACTCATCTGTTATTCACCTGATGCTTATCCAGTGCTTACTGTGTGCAAGACCCTATGCTCGCTCAACCACAGGCAAGATTGTGCAGGGGGTGTGGTACGGATTTCGCCACTGCCCTGGGTGGTGGTGCTGGGAGCAGACGGGTGAGTTTGTTGTTATACGAGTTGGCTGGTGGCTGAGGTTTGGGGAGGGAGCACTGTGTGGGTGAAACTTGGGAATCCTGCAGTACTACAGTGGCAGGAATTTTAAAAAGGCCCAGCCCTGCCCTCGGTGACATGTATGTGTGTCTAACACACATGGAGCCCCCACAACTTCTAGGTCTTCTTAGGCAAGAGCTACTGGGGGTCACCCCAGCAGAGGTGCGGGGCGGGGCCCAGGCCTTTCCCTCTGGGCCCTTCTAAGCCAGATAAAATATCATGCAGATGCAACACACGTGGGAAATGCGCCATGGACAGCCAACAGATGGCAGTCATAAAAAGAGATGACAGATTCCACCGTCATTCACGACCCACCCAAATGTCACGTCCGCTGGGCTCTTTCCCTGGCAGTTCCTGCCCCGAGCAGGTGTTGTTTTCATGTACTCCGTGGCAGTTAAAATATAACAACAGAAAAAAATCCCAACAACCAAAAAACAAAAAACCGAACTATTACTACTGCTCCCCGAGGCTTACTGGATCAGAACTTCTAACCACCTTACTGCATGACCCCATTGTATTCTCCCAACAGTGTAGGGAACTCAGAGAAGTTAAATAACCAGATAAAGGCCACACAACTTAAGTAGATTGATCTTCACATTCTTCTTGCTTGCACATCTCATCAAATAATTTTGAAAAATTGTCCATCCCTAGAAACAGACATACACATCTATGGTCACTTAATTGATAACAAAGGAGGCACTACAGAGAGTAGGAAAAGATCTTTTTAATAAATGGTGCTGGAATAGCTAGATACCCATATAGAGAAAAAATGAAATTGGTCTCCACTTCATGCCATACACAACATCAGATCCAGGTGGATAAAAGACAAATGTGAAAGGCAAAAATCTACAGCTTTTTAGAATATATGAAAATATCTTCTTGACTTCTGAATAGGAAAGGATTTAAGCCACTAACAGCCCTCAAGACAAAGGAAAAGAATGATAGATAAAGAGAATGATTCAGTGACACTAAAGTTATACACTGTGGTTCATAAATATATTATGTAGAGAGTTTGATAGATAAACCACAGAGTGAGAGAAGATAGTTGCAACAAATATAACTATATGCTCATCGCAGCTTGTTGCAACACTAAGCTAAGGCAACAGTATTCAGTGGTACTACTTTGGAAAACAGTTTGGCCTCCTTTTTGTACAAATGTTATACAGTTGCCCCTTAAACACCACTGGCGGTTTGATTGAACGTGCAGGTCCACTGATACACAGATGTACACTTAATATTTTTTCTTATAATTTTCTCTTATAGTTTTCTTAATAACATTTTCTTTTCTCTAGCTTATTTTATTGTAAGAATACAGAATGTAATATACATAACATACAAAATATGTGCTGATCAACAGCTTATTTTATATTGGTAAGGCTTCTGGTCAACAGTAGGCTATTAGTAGTTAAGTTTTGGGGGAGTCAAAAGTATTATGCAGATTTCTGACTGCATGGGGGTCAGTGTCCCCAGCTTTGCATGGCTGAAGGGTCTACTATAGTTGACAATGAAAAGGAAAAAGACAAGAAACCACTGCCTAAAAATGTGTATCTCCTTCCACATTTTAAAGTTGACATCTAAAAGTTTCCATCTTATTTACTTTTTTTTTTTACTTGAACAATAATGCTTAAAGCAGCTTTATTTGTAATTGCCCCAAACAGGAAACAACCTAAATATCTATGGAGAATGAATAAATAAATTGTGGATTTTCATATAATGGAACAATACTCAGCAATAAAAAGGAATGACATGGGTGAATCTCAAAAACTGTTACGCAAATTAAGTTAGACACAAGGAGTACCTACCATATGATTCTGTTTATATGAAATTCAGAAACAGACAAACTAAGATGTTTGAAATCCAAACAGTCATTGGTGGATGGGGAGTATCTTGAAAGGGGCATAAGGGAACATTCTGGGGGTGATTCAGCATGCATTTAACTAGATGCAAAAGATGTACTTTCTGGCATGTTACAGATCTTAACATTCAAAAATAAAACTGTGATATCACCGCCATAAATACACCCAATGAAATATAAGTACCATACTGATTTGATATCCACCATCATCTATTTAAAAATAAAAAAATATGGACAGGTGCTTCTTGAGCAGTCATACATTTTAATAAACTTTTTTTTTCTTAAGTAAGCTCTATCCCAACATGGGGCTTGAGACATACACATCTATGGTCTGAGATCAAGAGTCACATGCTTCACTGGCTGCGCCAGCCAGGCGCCCTAACATTGTAAATCATTCTTTTTCTTCTTGAAATCTATGTCTCCCACCAAATATTACTCTAAAGTAACATGGTTTTATGTTTGAAAGTCCTTTATTCATCATCTATTACTCTGCAACAACATATGACCATTTATTTTTTGTTGCATTTTAAAATCTTAAAAAATATACTATCACCACAAGGCTTTATTTTTTTTTAATTTATTTATTTGTCAAAGAGAGAGAGAGAGTGTGTGTGCACAAGCAGAGGGAGAAGCAGGCTCCCCGCTGAGCAAGGTGCCCGATGTGAGACTCGATCCCAGGACCCTGGGATCATGACCTGAGCTGAAGGCAGATGCTTAACCAACTGAGCCACCCAGGTGTCACTCACCACAAGACTTTAAATATTAACTTTCTCCTGGTTTAAGCTAGCATTATAAGTCATACATTAATAATATTGATCAAAGTAGCATAAAATTATGTCCATTGAAAATTCATCTCTCAGGGTGCCTGGGTGACTCAGTTGGTTAAGTGTCCAACTTTTGATATCAGCTCAGGTCTTGACTTCAGGGTCTTGAGTTCAAGTCCCGCATTGGGCAGGCTGGGCATGGAGCTTACTTAAAAAAAAAAAAAATTGTCTCTCAATGAAATGGATGAGGGAGTAGTTAATGGGACCTTAATTAGTCTTTAAAAAAAAAAAAGACTTTATTTATTTGTGAGAGAGAAAGAGCTAGCGAGAGACAACATGAAGGGGGGGAGGGGCAGAGGGAGAGGGAGAAGCAGACTCCCTGTTGAGCAGGGAGCTGGACTTGGGGCTCAATTCTAGGACCCCAGGATCATGACCTGAGCCAAAGGCAGAGCTTAACTGACTGAGCCACCCAGGTACACAGGGACCTTAATTAGTCTTGAACTATGCCCGTATTTGTATCCAAACTCGGTTTCTAACACCAAAATATACACCAAGATACACCATAATATACACCAAAGTGAGATGCGGATGGTATGCCTTATCTTTTGCAAGGTGGGAGAAATCTGCCTGGGAAAGGGAAACTGGCAGGATCTCTGACATTGGTGTATTCTCACATCAGTTTTAAGAAAGATAACACATGAAGGTTGATCCCCCTTGAAAAGTGTTCATGCTTAGGGATATGTGTAATTCCGGTTTGAAGACCACCAGTTTAGAATGTGTGGAGATGGAATTCTGACCCAGACATATCTGACTCCCAGCCAACTACCCCATACAATCCTAATTTATTCCTTATCACTTTGACCTTAAATAAAACATTTTAGGAATATTTATTTGCCGGGGGAGGGTTGGGGGCAGCTCTAGAAGTAATACATAACCATTGCTCAAAATTAAAATACAGTGTCATTTTTACATGTTGGTCTTCCACCTAGACCTTGAATTCCTTCAGGGCAAAACTAGTGTTTTATCTATATTCATGGCCCTAGAACCAATGGAGCTTCAACTCACAAAGCAGGGCCTCGATAAATATAGAGCAAATGCCCATGGTGGACAAGACCATATTTGAGTCTTTGACCTTCACGGATAAGGGCCCCAGGTTGGGAGAGGGGATGCCAATGGGTGACTCAGCTTTGGAGTTTGAGCCTCCTGTTATTTCCATCAGTCCCTCCCTCCATTCTTTGCTACAGACAACTATTGTTTCCTCAAACTAACATCCAATGCTTGATGCACTTGGCTTCAAGACAGTACCCTCACTTAGCCTTCCAACGAGATTGTCCCCTGGTCCCACCCCAAAGCCTTCCTTTATCAGATTTTTGTAACTCTCACTGCTGACCACAGAGAACTTTCATCTGTGGGATGGGGAAGAACCAGCATGTGTGTCCTTGACACAGATGTTCCATGTGCAGAGTGAAAAAGCCTGAAGAACCTTCCGTCCACGCTGGGCTTCATCCCCTGTTGCTGTTCTCCAGCCCACAGATGCCAGAACAGTGTTTCCCACACTTTCAGCATTCCCATGTCACCTTTATGACTTTGGGTATATCCACAGGCCACCTGTATTTACATCATACTTTTCTTTATATGACTCATTATTTTTTACCTAAAAACTTGCTTAAGCTTTGTCCTGAGCAATAATATCGAAGTAATGATATGCCTGATGAGTGATGTATGATGTGTGTATATGTGTATGTGTGTGTTTCAAATGCATGTTTTAAAAAGTTCATAGTTATTAATATTTTAAAAATATTAGTTGGTGTATGTTTAAGAAAAATCACCCAGTTTTCCCCTCATTTCACTTTCACACAAAATGCTTTACTTCTGACACTTGTGGTCACCAAATGTATGGGGTTTCTTCCCCACACCAAGCAATTCTTTGTGACACCACCTGGATGTTCTACAGTTTAACTCCATTACATACAACTTCTGTCCAATGTGTCTACAAATCAGAGGTTGCCATGATCCCCCCCCAGTTTCCATTATTTCCTGCTCACAGATTGCAGGAAAACATTTACGTTTACCAGTTTATTAAAGGATATGATTAAGAATAGAGATGAACATTCAGCTGAAGAGATACATAGGGCAAGTTCTGGGAGGGTCCCCAGCACAGGAGCTTCTGTCTTGGTGGACTTGAGGTATGTCACCCTCCAGTTACATGGATGTGTTCACCAACCTAGAAGCTCTCTGAACCCCGTACTACTGGGATTTTATGGAGGCTTCATCATGTACGCATGAGAGATCATGAACTCCATTTTTAGCCCTTCTCCCTTCTCAAGAGAATAGGGGAAGGGGTGGAAAATTCCAAGTTTCTAATCATGGCTTGGTCTTTCTGGTGACCAGCTCCCATCTAGGAGCCACCTGAGAGCCCACCCAGAGTTATCTTTTTAGAACAAGAGATGCTCCCAGTGCTCTTATCACTTAAGAAATTACCAGAGTTTTAGAAGCTCTGTGCCAGGACCCGGGGGCAGAGACCAATATATCTATATTCTACTATCTCACAGCGTACTACTTAAAAAATCTCCCATATAAGACTGGAAACGTCCTGTTCTAGACAGGAAGTTATTAGGGTCTGCAGCTTTCTTCAGCCTCTTTTGAGTCAGGAATCATGGTAAGGTTTCATAAAGCATAACATTTATTGGGGACCTTTGCCCTCTACTCACTGTAGAAAATTAGGAAAATACAGAAAAGTCTAAGGAAGAACAAATCTGAAATCTCTTCTTGTTCTGTCTTGGTTAATACAAATAGATCTGGATTTAAAATCAGACTCAGACATAAATTCATTATAACGTCTTGGACAAGTCACTTAACCTCCTGGAGCCTCAGTTTATTCATCTGTAAAACTGGCATAATACATTTTTTGTAGGATTTTGATGAAGATTAAATGAAATAATAGCATTTAATTACCCTAGCATGGTAAGTGATAAATAGTAAATGCTCAAAAAAGTATTTTACAGGGGCGCCTGGGTGGCTCAGTCATTAAGTGTCTGCCTTCGGCTCAGGTCATGATCCCAGGGTCCTGGGATTGAGCCCCGCATCGGGCTCCCTGCTCTGCTGGGAGCCTGCTTCTCCCTCTCCCAATTCCCGCTTGTGTTCCTTTTCTCACTGTGTCTCTCTCTGTCAAATAAATAAATAAAATCTTAAAAAAAAAAAAAAGTATTTTACAGATTATAACTTCCATAAATGTGTGTTCACACTATATGTTTCTATCCCTTTTCTCTTATTTTATCTTGAGCACGAAGTAATCTTTGAGTACATAATTATTTATTTTTGTGGGAGGGGCAAAATTTTTATCACAGAATAAAATTCCTTACTATGAACACACCATGACTTATTTAATAATCTTATTATTGGCTCTTTCTAGTTCTACTGTACACTGTAAGTAATGCTGTGATGAAAATCCTTGCACTTAAATCTTTGTGCTCATTTACAATTATTTCCACAGAATGAATTTCTAAACAATGGAAGTTTTATGGCTCTTGGTTTTTTATTTGGTTTTATTTTGTTTTGTTTTCCTGAATTGCTCCCTGGAAAGGTTTTATAGATTTACACTTTCAGCAGCACTGGCTGAAAGTGCTTGTTTCACAGCACCCTCCCTCACACTGGGTATTATTTTTTTTTTCTAGACTTGCTAACTTAATTAACATGTATCAGGCATTGTTTACAGGCCTTATCTCATTTCATCTTCACTACAACCCTATGAAGTGTCCATTTGGTAGTCTGTACTCTTTAGCAGGTGGGGGAAACAAGATCCATAGAGGTTAAGTTCTTACCCAAGCCAATAAATTTTTAGGCCAGGAAAAGCCTGATCATTAACTTGCTGATCATTAACTTGCTGACTGTAGCTTTTCCCCTATACCACCCTGCCTCCTGCTGGTGTCCAGAGGGAGGGCAGGAAGCACTGAAGTTCCTCAAAGCAGAATCCTTAACTCAGAGCTGGAGTGTTTGTGGTGAGTAAAGAGTGATGTCGCGACAATCATAGGATGGTGGGACTTTGAAAAATGAGGAGAAAACTCAACAAGCTTTATACTTAATATTTATGCGCTTTATGTAAGTTATAACTTAATTTAAAAAGAAAAGGAAAAATGAGAATTTTGATAGAAAAGAGGAAAGACTTTTCAGACAGATAGTGGATGAGCTCATAGAAATAGCTTACACTTACTGAGCCCATACAACCAGCCAAGCCTTCCACGAAGGGCACTGGAAATAGTAACTCACTTAATTTTCATACAATCCCCATGAGGCACCTCTGTTATTTATGCTTGACAGATAAGAAAACAGAAGTAGGAGAGAGACGGTTAAGCATTTTTTAAAATTTATTTATTTGAGAGAGAGCGCGCACACACTCGAGCAGGGGGAGGAGCAGAGGGAGAAGGACAAGCAGACTCCACAGTGAGCTCAGAGCCCAACGCAGGGCTCAAGGCTCAGTCCCAGGACCATGAGATCATGACCTGAACCTAAATCAAGAGTCAGACGCTCAACTGACTGAGCCACGCAGGCTCCCCAACAGTTAAGTAATTTGCTCAAGTTTACATGGCTAACAAGCGGAAGAGTCAGAATGTGAGGCAGGTAATTTGGCTTCTGGTTAAGATAGGCAGGCTGGGATGGCAAAGCAGCCAAAATCACCAAAGATCTGTCAGACTTAGAGGCCTCTCCCTATTCTGGAATGTCCACAACATAGAGATTTTGAAAGACCAGGATCCTATACAGATTCAGGTCTTTGCCTAATTAATTCAAGGGTCTAGCATGTGATTTCACAACCTCAGTGATGCTGCTACTTGCCCTCCTGAGTTGTCCTTTAATAGTCCCAAACTGGATCTCTGCTGGTTCTAATCCAGTGAGGCAGGTAGAAAAGTCTTTTACGCTCAACCAGTTACTGGACCTCTCAGGGAGGTGGCACACCACTCCCACAACCAGGATTTCTCTATTTGGTCCAGGTGCTGGGTGGTGAATTCCAAGGGCATCAAAGATACCTATAGGTGATTCACATCCTATGTCCCCACTTCTTTCCTACACCGACTCCAGGCCCACTCAGTCCTCTGGAAATGCTCCTTGTTCATTTATTCCCCCACCTGCGGAAGATATGGACAATGATGCACCCAATGAAGGAATGGGAATGGACTCTCCAAAGTCTATGTGGCAAACCCATCACAGAAATGAAAAAGAAGAAGAAGTAAGTAAGGTTCAGGAATGTGTCCAGCAAGGTGAGGGCTGAAAGTGGATTTGGAACTGGAGTTGGACAAGAAGAGAACCTGGAGAAGGAGAGAGGGACCATGATATTTTTTTTTTTTTTAAGTCCTCTCCAGGCTGATCTACAAGGACAGAAAAGGAGAAAAGAACTCAGGGAAGATATCCTGTACAGTCTTAAAATTATGTAGTCAGCTGTTCTGTATCTAGAAAATCATGACACAAATACACAAGAAATGGGAGGCAGCCCTAACTAATAAGAATGTTCCTATTTCAGTAAATATGGTTTGCTGGTGGGTATGAAATTAAATTGCAGTAAATATAATTTGCTGGTGGTATGGTTTTTCAATGTGTTATCAAAAGCCTTCCTCATGGGGCACCTGGGTGGCTCAGTCGTTAAGCGTCTGCCTTCGGCTCAGGTCATGATCCCAGGGTCCTGGGATCGAGCCCCGCATCGGGCTCCCTGCTCCGCGGGAAGCCTGCTTCTCCCTCTCCCACTCCCCCTGCTTGTATTCCCTCTCTCACTGTGTCTCTCTCTGTCAAATAAATAAATAAAATCTTTAAAAAAAAAAAAAAAAAAGCCTTCCTCATGTGCCTAGTCAACTCCAACCTCAAGAAATATGTCAGGCCCTGGGCTAGGTTCCAGGATGTAGGGTGGACAAGTAGACAGGGTGTCCACTTCCCAAAGCAGCTAACTCTAGATATGTATTTCAGGAAGGATGAAATATTAGATGCTAAGAAGGGAGCAACAGGGGGTTTAACCCAGCCCAGAAAGTCAAGAAAGGTTGAAATTCTCTTAAATGAGGCTTGAAGGACAAGAAGGACTTAGGCTAGAATAGACAAGATGAAGGCTCCATGCCGACTGAGTAGCAGGTGAAAAGGAAATGACAGAAGTTCATACACACACGTGAGCACAAAATGATGTTGACAAATAGGCAACCTCTTCAAGCTTTAAACATCATGTTAAAGCGTCTGCAACTTGTTCAAAAGCAAAAGGGAACTGCCAAAGAGTAACAAGTGAAATATTTTGATATGTGTTCTACTGTGTATCCTTTGACTAATTCCACTTTAAGGAAAGAATCCTAAGGAAATAATTATAAATTTGTGCAACTATACCGTTAAAAGTGTGTTTCTAATATTGAGATTGTCTAAAATTAGAAAATTTTGAAATAACCTAAACCTCTTATAGTAGGGGCTTAAATGAAGAAAACTTTGGTTCACCCATACATTAACAGCTATATAGCTGTTAAAGACACTGTGGAAAAAATATTTAATGGCATGGAAAGATGTTTGTTATATGTTAAATGAAAAATGATTATATAAAATATATATAACACCGTTTTTAGTAAAAAAAAATATATATATATATATATACACACACACACAGTACGTACAAAAGACACTGGAAAGCTATAAAACTGCACGTCAAATTATTCTTTCCTGTGGGATTATGGGTGATTTAAATGTTAATCCTTTTGCTTTTTTTTTTTCTAACATGTTACTTTTGTGATTAAAAAAATTATATGTCTTATATGTCTAGAGGCTTCTGGGGTGCCGGTCATAATCTATTTCTTGACCTCGATTGGGTTTACACTGGCCTTTGTTTTAAATTTTTTGTTTTGTTTTGTTTTAAAGATCTTATTTATTTATTTCACAGAGAGAGATAGCGAGGGCAGGAACACAAGCAGAGTGGGAGAGCGAGAAGCAGGCTTCCCACTGAGCAGGGAGCCCGATGCGGGGCTCGATCCCAGAACCCTGGGATCATGACCCCAGCGGAAGGCAGACGCTTAACGACTGAGCCACCCAGGCACCCCTAAATTATTTGTTAAAAAAATAATTTGTTTAAAAATGTAAATCTGTTCAATAAACTTTCTTTTATAAAATGTGTGTTACATTTCACAATTTTGTGTTTAATAAACTGCACGTATTTCTTTTTCAATATCTTATACGTAGTCCCAATATCTTATAGCGTTCCATAACTTCGGAGCAAAGTCGACACTTAACCGCAAACCCGCTCGCTTCACCCGCCTAGACGGCTTGGACTTCAAGCCCCAGCAAGCATTGCGGCCTGCACATCGGGAACTACGGGGTCCGAGACGGGGTTAGGGATGCACGGTCTTTTCCCTCCCAGAAGCCCGCGGGCTGCTAGGAACACCGTCCGTGTCATGGCCGCGGGAGCCGGGACGGCAAGCCCCGCTTCCGGCCCGGGCGTCGTACGTGACCCGGAGGCGTCACAGTCGAAGAAGCGGCCCGGCCGGGAAGGCGGGGAGGGCGCGCGGCGATCGGACGCGATGGCGGGAGGAGGCGGGAGCAGCGACGGCAGCGGGCGGGTGGCAGGCCGGCGGGCGTCCCGCAGCGGCGGGCGGGCTCGGCGGGGGCGCCAGGAGCCGGGGCTGGGGGGCGCCACGGAGCGGGGCGCGGGGGAGGCACGGCTGGAGGAGGCGGTCAACCGCTGGGTGCTCAAGTTCTACTTCCACGAGGCGCTGCGGGCCTTTCGGGGTAGCCGGTACGGGGACTTCAGGCAGATCCGGGACATCATGCAGGGTGAGGGCCGGACCTGGGGAAGGAGGCTGGATGGAGAAGGGGATCTGTGGGGCCCGGGGGTCGGCGCTGGGGGGATCGCCGAGCCAACGATGTCTTCTTTCCCAGCTTTGCTTGTCAGGCCCTTGGGGAAGGAGCATACCGTGTCCCGGCTGCTGCGGGTTATGCAGTGTCTGTCGCGCATCGAAGAAGGGGAAAATTTAGGTATGGCAGTTTCTGTGTTCTTCTCTGGGCTTATTTATGGTTACGTTGTTGTTTTCCAACTTATGTCCGGAACTGAAGGATTCGGGGTTAAGGTGCATTACTATGTTTCGATCACAGTGGTCTTTTTCCTTCTAGAATGAGTCTGTTCTTTGGGTCTAGTTTTCTCCAGTTAAGATTCTCTTGGCTACTTTTCTATTTTTTATTTCGTCCCACCTGTTCCTCGCTTGCCCCAACTTTGCTGCAATCTAGTGAGTTATGTTAAGAAGGCCAAATTTTCCCCCATAGTAGAATGTTTTTCAGAGTATAAGCACTTTTTTTCTTTTAATTGAACTTAAGAGCTGTTTAGCAAAACTGTCTTCAGTTTCTGGTCGCTTGTATCTGAGGAGAATGTGTGTATCCTGAAATTTGAGATGCAAATGCATGTGTTAAATAAATTTTTACTTGTCTTTGAAATTATTAAAAAATAGTCACTTCAAATTCACTGGTTTGAATTTGAACTCCTAACATGTTTGTAAGCTTGTAGCCAGTATGTTAGAAAATTAAATGCAAATCTTTCTATATTTACATGTGTCTTTTCTGATAAATGTGTATTTTTGGACATGTTTTTGCTCTTTATAAAAATAGCTTAAAGCGAAAACTGTGCTCTTTGTCCTAGACTGTTCCTTTGATATGGAGGCTGAGCTCACACCACTGGAATCAGCTATCAATGTGCTGGAGATGATTAAAACGGAATTTACACTGACAGAAGCAGTGGTCGAATCCAGTAGAAAACTGGTCAAGGAGGCTGTAAGGCTCTATTTTTCTTTTCTTTTTCTTTTGACAAAAATCAGATGTCTTTGAGGATAAAATGCTTATCTTTTCTGTGTGGGGATGGAGAGAGCAAGTGAGCACACTCAAACATAGACACATACAGATGTTACATCTCTTCAAGTGACTTCTTTCTGGGCCAGGCTTGGAAAGTATTAATGGCAGGTATGCTGCTTTTGTGATTTTGGTAGTGTTCCTTGTGGCCTTGGCAGGAGAGGCCACAATACACAAGAATTGGGTTGGCATTGAAGACTGACATTTTGGAGGTTATTACACCATTCAGGAGCACTGTTAAAGGGCTAGAAGCAACTGGCCTAGGTTTTGGTCATCCTTGTTTATAATAAACCAAAGAGGATAGTTGAGGCCTTGGGAAATGTGGGACTGACTTTGAAGAGGAACATTCCCTTTGAACACACAGAATTAAAGATGCTAGGATAACCAGCCAGTTAGAAAAACAGTAATGGTAGAAGGCTGGCACAGCCAGTGTTCTTGACAAGGAAAAAGCTACTGGAGTGTCTAGGAACTTGGGACTGTGTGCTATGGCTCAGGTAGCTTCAAGTAGTAGAACTTACTTTTTTAAAAGATGACTGGCAATGGGAACCAGTCAGAAAAAGCTTTTTCTTTCTCAGTAACGAAGGCTGGGGGTGTGGAAGCAGATGTAGAGGTGGGGACTGAAGAACAACAGCTCAGCATTGCCTTGGTAGTAGAAAGTAAGGAAACTGGTAAGAAAAGAGCACCCCCTAAAAAGATGGTATCTGACATGGGGGTGGGAAGATAAAACTTTGCTTAGCAAGGAAGACTTTCTGTCCCTTAGCTGTGTGCTGGGTACTTAGGTACCCTGCTAAAAAAATAACTAGTGTGTGTGAGGTGCAGATATTTATTCAGTCAAGGACCTTGGGCAGGAACTACTTTCGGTCTTGGAAAGAATGCTCAGGTAATCCAAATTCCAAAGAGGAATAATTCCAAGAATAGATTTTTAGTATAGGTAGGTCCGGTTTGTGTTGGAGGGAAAATGCCAGAAAAGACATATTAGCAAAGGAGGGGAAATCCATGCCTCCTTTCAGAAGAGCTAAGGATCTTTTGAATGGGAAGAAATGGCTCAGTTGGTGGAGCATGCGACTCTTGATCTCGGGGTTGTGAGTTCGAGGCCCACGTTGGGTGTAGAGATTACATAAAAATAAAATCTTGAAAAAAAAACTGGGCAGGAAAGAAATGGTACCATTTCAAAGTAATTCATGTAATTCCTTTTAAGTAGGTAGCTGATTCAGAAGTGCAACTCCTTCAGAACAGAAAAGCTATAGATTTGTCTCTGTCCCCTCTTCTGGAAGAGTCTTGTGGACTTTCATCTGTATATTTGTTAATTTATTATTATTTATTAAGTTTATTGGTCTCGTTTGGGGGGCTTCCTTACGAAAAATCTGTTAGCGAAGTCTAAATTCTTTTAAAATAGTCAACCGTACTCTTAATGTTGACTCCCTTCTGCTTTTCCATTTTCCATCATGTACCAGATTTCTTGTTATACTTACCATATTACTGTTATTGCTGTGTACCAAATTACCCCCAAATCTAGCAGCTTAAAACAGGAAATATTGTCTCTCATTTTCTAAGAGTTCGGTTCAGCTGAGTGCTTCTGGCTTGAGGTCTCTGATGAGATTGTAGTCAAGTTGTCTGCTAGGGTTGCAATCATCTCAAGACTCAACTGGGGCTGAAGGATCTTTTCCCATGCTCACTCACATGGTTGTTAGCAGGACTCACTTTCCTTGCTGGCTGTTGGTTGGAGTCTTCAGCTCCTTGCCTCTCCACAGGCCTGCTTACAATATGATAGCTTGCTTCCTCTAAAGTACGTGATCCAGGAGAACAAGAGCCCAAGACAAAAGCTGAAGTCTTTTATAATCCAATTTCAGAAGTACCATTACTTCTGCCATATGCTGTTGGTCACACAGACTGGACCAACTATGGATTAGTGTGTGGAATGGGACTATGCCAGGGGTGGGGATCATTGGGGACCATCTTAGAGACTGGCTACTACAATTACCTTGAACTCTTAGTTATTAAATGATACCATATCACTTGCCTCATTTTATTGTTTTTTTTAATTTTTCATTTAGAGTCATAGGATCTGTTAATGGTCATCTTTGGGAAAATACCATGGGATGCCTAGGCTATTGAGGCTTTTCGATGCATTTTAACCTTTGTAAAGTGTCACAACAGTTCATTTAAAAGTCTATTAAGTTTTTGTTAAAGTTTATCAAATAAGTTACTAAGTTAGAACTTTTCATTATATGGTGTAGGTATTTCTGCAGGTCTTCAGGACCCCTTCAGGAATCAAAACTATTTTCATAACAGTGCCAAATCATTAGTTGACTTTCAGTGCATTGACTTTGCACTAACGGTGCAAAAGCACTGATGGATAAAATTGCTGGTGCCTTAACATGACCCAGGAAGTGGTAACTTGTACTACTAGTCTTTGTAGTCTTCATTGCCACATACTTGCAGTTAAAAAATAAATAAAAGCCAGTTTCAATTAAGAATGTCTTTGATAAAGCAGTAAAATTAATTTTATTAAATCTAGACCCTTGAGCAAACATCTTTTCAGTATTTTGTGACAAAGTAGGAAGTTTGCCTAGAGCAAACTGGCAGAAATGGCCACATAACATGATGGTTGTCTTCAGGAAGGCACTCGTGTGATTGCTTGAGTTGCATGCTGCTCTAGATGCTTTTTTTAATGGAACACTTTTCTTTACTTGGAAGAACTGAAAATTTTGGTTATTTAGGTGTGGGCATTTGGCAGTCATTTTCTTGCAAAAGAGCAATGGGAACTTGTCACTTCAAAGAAAACAATTGGTAGTGATAAAACTCAAGCTATCAAGTAAAAATTCAAATTTTGGAAAACTTGTATTGATGTACCTGACAGCCTCCTAATCCTTATGCTTTTCTGATAAGATTGATGGTGGTTATTAACAACTGTGATTTAAAAAACATTTTTAATGAATGTGTCAACATTTGGAAGATCTCTGTAACTCAGTAAATAAATATTTTCCAAATGGCCAGTGCATTAATTTACAAAATGATTCATGGGTAAAAGATCCATTTAAAATGCAAGATAGACTGAAGGATTTTAATGTAACAGATGATGAAAAGTTCACTTACCCAAGTTTGCTGTAGAGTCAAAGAAGAATATCCACAATTTTCTGAAAGGTCTATTAAAATACTCCTCCCTTTTCCAACTTCTTACCTGTGTGAGGCTGGATTTTTTTTTTAATATACTTTAACCACAACAACACATCACATCAGTATAAATGGAGAAGTAGATATGAGAATCCCAACTTTCTTCTATTAAGCCAGATATTCAGATTTGCAAAAATGTAAAACAAGGCCAGCCTTCTCATTAAACTTTTGTCTTAGAAAACATAGTAATTTTTCATAAAGTTATATTTACATTAACCTGCAATGGGTTTGTTATTTTTTAATGAATTAATGAATTAATATATATTTTAAATTTTTCTCAGTTTTATATTTCTAATATAGTGATATAATGCACATAAGCAAAAGCTCTTTGGGGGTCCTCATTAACATTTAAAAGTATAAAGGAATCCTGAGACTAAAAAGATTGAGAACTGATCCTGTAAGCTGTTAATGATATTGAGGCCAAATTGATTTTCTCTTCATAACCAAAGATTCCTCAGTTAGGTTCCCATGGAGAAGAGCAGAGAGTAAACATTCTCCCCTGCACCTTTGGTAACAGCATCTTTTCTTTTGGGGCCTTACCCCATTTTGGGGGGGTGGGTGCATAAAACACAGTCTCTAAGTACCTTAATTCTTGAAATAAAAGGCTTTGTCAGAGCTTTTTGAGCATTCCTGCTTCCCATAACAGCCTGTTTTTTTTCTGAGTTTGCTTCCTTAGCCTTTCTTTCCTAATGTGAGTTTTGGTTTTCTTTTTCTATGTGCTTTCTGCTATTTCCCCCCAAGACACCTATCTCACCTCTAATGAAAATCTATGCTTTGAATTTCCTTTTTGTTTAAGTTAGCCAGAGACCACTGCTATTAACTTACACCCTAAGAACCTTAACGGCTATATGAGAAGAAATTATACTTCTTTCTGAAAACTCTCAAGTGAAAAAAAAAAACTTCCCAGGAAATTAAAAATAGTTTTGAAAGATAAGCTCATGGGGCGCCTGGGTAGTTCTGTTGTTAAGCATCTGCCTTCGGCTCAGGTCATGATCCCAGGGTCCTGGGATCGAGCCCCGCATCAGGCTACCTGCTCGGCAGGAAGCCTGCTTCTCCCTCTCCCACTCCCCCTGCTTGTGGTCCTGCTCTCGCTATCTCTCTCTCTGTCAAATAAATAAATAAAATCTTAAAAAAAAAAAAAGATAAGCTCATAGTACAAACGTTGGAGGCAGACTTTTAATTTAGAATTTGAATGCATTCACATTTCCTTTCTTATTTCACAAATTAAATGTAGTAGGACCTGGTTCTAATTCTGGAAAAGACAGAGTAAGCATGCTCTCTTCTGTCCTTCTTAATGCAAGTATAAATCCTAGACAGAATATGTGGAGCAGCTGTCTGAGGATTCATAAATGTAAATGGTAGTACGCAGATGGGGAAGAAGACCAGAATTTGAAGATCCACCAAACTGGTGATGATTAGTATACCATTTTTTCCTTCTCTGGTATCATCTAGCCTGGACTTGAAGTCTCCTGAGAAACCTAGAAATGCACTCCAGGTGGGAACAGAAAGAACTCCAAGAAAGGCTTCCTCTGGCCTGAGGAGCAAGAAAGGGATGTCCTAAGAGTCAGGGAGGGTGGGAGAAATCCCAGAGTTTCTTTTCTCTCTGCTCTCTTGCCCTGGCACCCAGGCAATATTGCACTGGTAGCAGCAGTGGCCCAGTGACGACAGTGACAGCAGGGCTGGCACTACAACTGAAGGAAGAGAACCCATTCTCTTTAGCAGTGGAGCTGTGACCCCCAGAACTTAGAGCAAATTCCACTGCTTTTTTTTGTTTTTTTACTGTCTATCCTGCTGCTTAGCCCTGGATGCAGATACAGTGTGTGGCACAGTAGGGAAACTAAACCCCAGGAATGCAAGGCTGGTTTGAAATTTGAAAATCAATCAACGTCCTTCACTCTGTTAGTTTAAAGAAGAATGAAATATAACATCTATCAGTTGATGCAGAAAAGGCATTTAACAAAATTCAACATTAGTTCATGATAAAAACACTCAGCAAACTACGAATAGAAGAGAACTTAATCTGATAAAAGACATCTACAGAAAACTTATAGCTAACATCATACTTGATGGTGGAGGATAGAACCAAAAGGCAAGGATGTCCATTCTCACCACTTCCATTCCATATCATACTGGAAGACCTGGCTAGTGCAGTAAGTCAAGAAAAAGAAAAGGCAAGAGACTAGAGAGGAAGGGAAAAAAAATGTCCCTATTTGCAGATGATATGACTGTCCATATGGAAAATCCCATGCAATATACTAAAAAATCTCTAAGTTTAGCAAGATTGAAGGATACAAAAATCAACATAGTTATTCATATTTCCAGTATATATTAGCAGTGAATGACTTGAAATGAAATTACCAAAACAGTGCCACTTAAAATAGCCCGAAGAAAAAGAAATACTGAAAGTCTAGCAAAACATGTATAGTATCTGTATGTGGAAAAACACAAAATGCTGATGAGAGAAATCAAGACCTAATAAAATGGAAAGGCACACCATGTTCATGGACTGGAAGACAGTATAGTTAAGATGTCCGTTCTCTCCAGCTGATCTGTAGATTTAATATAATTCCAATCACAATCTCAACAGGATTTTCTATAGACATAGACTGATTCTAAAATACAAATGGTAAAAAGCAAAGGAACTAAAATAACCCAAACAATTTTGTAAAAGAACAAAGTTGAAGCACTCTCTACCCAATTTTAAGAATTACTATAAAGATACTCATGACCATAAATAAAGATTAATGGAACAGAAGACAGAGTCCAGAAATAGGCCTACACAAATATGACATTGATTTTTGACAAAAATGTAAAAGCAATGCAATGGAAAAGGCATTCAATAGAAAAAGGATAGTCTTCAACAAATGGTATTGAAACAGTTGGATGTCCATATGCAAAAACTGAACCTTGACCTCACAAAAACTCACAAAAATTAGTTCGAAATGGATCATAATCTAAATTTGAAATGTAAAGCTGTAAAGCTTAGAGAATAAGATGAAAGAAAAACTTTATGTTCTGGACTTAGGCAAAAAGTTCTTAGTTATGTATGACACTAAAAGCATGATCCATAAGAGGAAATTTTGATAAGAGGAAATAATGGTAAATTGGTCTTAATCAAAATTTAAAACTTTTTTTTAAAGATTTTTTTATTTATTTATTTGACCGAGAGACAGCGAGAGAGAGGGAACACAAACAGAGGGAGTGGGAGAGGGAGAAGCAGGCTTCCCGCTGAGCAGGGAGCCCAATGCCGGGCTCGATCCCAGGACCCTGGAATCATGACCTGAGCCGAAGGCAGACACTTAATGACTGAGCCACCCAGGCACCCCCAAAATTTAAAACTTTTGTTCAGAAAGATACTGTTAAGAGAATAAAGACAAGGGATGCCTGGGTGGCTCAGTCGTTGGGCGTCTGCCTTCGGCTCGGGTCATGATCCCGGGGTCCTGGGATCGAGTCCCACGTCGGGCTCCTTGCTCGGTGAGGAGCCTGCTTCTCCCTCTCCCTCTGCTGCTCCCCCTGCTTGTGCTCTCTCTCTCTCTCTCTCTCTGACAAATAAATAAATAAATAAATCTTTAAAAAAAAAAAAAAAGAATAAAGACAAGCTATAGACTAGGAGAAAATATTTGCAAATCACATATCTGACAAAGAACTTGCGTCCAAAATATATACAGAACTCTCAAAAGGAAATAGTGCTATTTAAAAAAATGGGCAAAAGCCTCACCAAAGAGAATATACAAATGGCATATAAACACATGACAAGATGTTCAACATAATTTAGTCTATAGAGAAATACCAATTAAAATCACAGTGACTACTAGGACAACCTATTAGAATGGCTAAACTTAAAAAAATACTGACACTAATGCATGCTAATGAGGATGTGGAGCAACTGGAACTCTCATACATTGCCAGTGGGAGTGCAAAATGGTATAGCCACAAAGGAAAACAGTTTAGCCATTTCTCATATAAGTTAAATATATTTTTTCCATATGACCCAGCAATCCCACTTGTGGGTATTTACCTTAGAGAAATGTTATGTTCACCCCAAAACCTGTACACGAACGATTTAACGTCTATTCCTAATCACCAAAAATTGCAGACAACTCAGATACCATTCAGCGGGTCAATAGATAAAAGTAGCACAGTAGCCCCCCCACCCCACCCCACCCATAGTTTCACGCCATGGTTTCAGTTACCCACAGTCAACTGTGGTTGGGAAGCGGACGATCCTCCTTCTGACATATGGTCAGAAGGTAGAAGGTCAGGAGTAGCCTTGGGCTAAGTCTTAATATATATGTCATTCACCTCACTTCACCTCATCACATAGGCATCTTACCATCTCACATCACAAGAAGGGTGAGTACAGTACAATCAGATATTTTGAGAGACCACATTCCCATAACTTTCATTACAGTATATTGTTACGTTTGTTCTGGTTTACTGTTAATCTCCTACTGTGCCTAATTTATAAATTAAACTTTATCATAAGTCGGTATGTATAAGAAAGGGGAGTGGGAGGCATCACTATACATTCAAATAATGGAATACTGCTCAGCCATTAGAAAGAACTATAGATAATGCAACAACAAAGATGGATCTCAAAGGCATTTATACAGAAGGAAAGCATCTCAGGGTTACATACTCTAAAAAAATAAGCACTACATGCTGTAGGACTCCATTTATATGACATTCTTGAAGAGATGAAACAGTGAAAAGATAAGTGGTTGCCAAGGGTTGGGGTTGGGGGAGGGGTGACTACAGAAGGGTAGCACAAAGGGAGGTTTTTGTATCCTCATTGTGGCAGTTAATAGGAGTCAATACATCTATTAAAACTCAGGATACTACACCCCCCAAAAGTCCATTTTACTGTATGCATGTTAAATAAAATTTAAAAAACATAATAAGATATAAATTATTTTATACAGAGTAAAACCTTTGAATTCTTCAAGAAAGTTATTCTGCTGAAAATGATGTAAAAGTGAATGTGGTCATCTGACTATAAAATGAAAAGACCTACTTTGTACCTTCCCTGGGCAGCAGGAATTTATGGTTGTGCCTGCTATTCAAGAGCATTTGACACCAGTTTCCTTTGCATGCTGAGGACAGAATCACCAGAGATTAATACTGCATTCCCTTTGCTATTCCTCCTTCTTTTAGTCTGTATCTCCTTCAGTTCTTCCCTGAAATGAAGATTGAAAATATCTGTGGACCAGTTTTCCTTCCCTGTTTTGTGTGTGTGTGTGTGTGTGTGTGTGTGTGTGTGTGTGTGTGTGTGGTTTCTTTTACCTTTCTTTGAGACAGGATTTAGGGTAGCTACTTCATCCTGTTAGATAACTCCAAGTGCTCCCAAGTTTTCCCTGGCTTTTCTAATTTTTTAAAAAATGACATCTATATTTTAGGGGTGCCTGGGTGGCTCAGTTGGTTAAGCAACTGCCTTCGGCTCAGGTCATGATCCCAGGGTCCTGGTCCCGATCGGGCTCCTTGCTCAGCAGGGAGCCTGCTTCTCCCTCTCCCTCTCCCTTCTACTCCGCCTGCTTGTGCTCTTTGTCAAATAAATAAATAATCTTTAAAAAAATTAAAAATGACACCTATATTTTTAAAATACCACTTAAAATTTTCGATCACTGTCATTTTCCCTCTATATATTTTCTTGGGGTTTCTTTACTAAAGGACTCTTTTTCTCATGAGACTTCTGCATCCTACCTGGAATTTTGCCCTCCTTGTGTGCTACCTGTGGATGCCCTGGGTTTGTTCATTTCAGTAATTCCCTGCACACTTGAACTCGAGTTGCCAGCTGGGGTTTAGGGTAGCGAGAGGCTGTGTTGGTTGTCCTACAGAAATGGCCTCAGGACTTTCCTGAATGGAACTAGCAGAACTCCGTGGTCAGCAAATGGCTTTTTTTTTTCCCCTCACAGTATATCCTCCCCCCTCTGTCCCTATCATTATATCAAAGATTTTGCATCCAAAAAGAACAGATCCAATTGTTCTGGGGACCTGGAATGACTCCTGTCCATTTTGCCTTTCCTTAGGAGGCCCTATTCAAATTGGGTAAATGGTCTGTAATCCAGAGGATCAGATTTTGCTTTATCAGCTATTTTTTAAAAATCCAGTGTAATGTTGAAAATCTGCTCCCCTACACAATGAAAGAAGAGTGCTTACAGTTGTTCATAATGCCTGAGCAGTGATTGTTAGTTTTTAAGTACAGGAATTTGACAGAATGTGAAAAAGTTCTTGGGTATATAAGACTCATTTTTACTTTTTAGTAGTTTATTTTAGTATCTGATATTCTGATTA
This sequence comes from Phoca vitulina, assembly GCF_004348235.1. NCBI lineage: Eukaryota > Metazoa > Chordata > Mammalia > Carnivora > Phocidae > Phoca > Phoca vitulina. The sequence continues at coordinate 19,625,973 of NW_022589733.1, read as the reverse complement.
CACCTGTCATTATACAACAGTTAAAAAAAAAGGTGTTTTTTTTTCCCCTTTTGTAGGCTGTCATTATTTGTATCAAAAACAAAGAATTTGAAAAGGCTTCAAAAATTTTGAAAAAACATATGTCCAAGGACCCCACAACTCAGGTAAATTTGATATATTTTTGCTCCCATAACTTAAATCCATTTCATTGTTTTTTGTGGGGAAACAGGGAAAGGGTTCTTTGTCAGGAATTTATCTAAATATTTGGCACCTTTAGCATGTTGTCTTCTATATCCAAGATAGCTTACTGTGAGATTGGCTTTTCATAATTTATTTTTCATTATACACATTACCTAAATTATTTTCTTGCCCATTTCTGTCAGGTTTGTGACAGAACTTTATTTAAGTGATCAGCACCAGATATTAAACTATCAAGTTCTGTAACACTTCTAACTTCATTTACGTAAATGCTGATCCTGCAGACTTGAGAATCTGCCTTGGTGAGGACTTAATTCCTCTGTTTTCTGGTGTCAAAAGCTCTGTTGGTGTCCTTTTTTTTTTTTTATAAATCTGAGTTCTTGAAAAGGTAATACATGTACATAATAAAATTCAAAAGGTACAACAAAAGAGCTTAGCTCATCTCTTAAGTCAGCCACCTCATTCCTCTCTTCATAGGCAACCAGTTTTTTTCTTTATCCTTTCAGAGATATTCTGTGCATATGCAAGCAAACTAATGTGCATCTGTGTATATATATACATGTATATCCATTCTTCTTGCTCTTCCCATATGCACATGTGAGCATATTCTACACCCTAATTTGAGCATTTCGTAAATTGCTTTTTTCACTTAACATATCTTGAAGATTGTTGTGTATTACCACATAAGGAGCTGCTTCATCCTTTTTTTTTCTTAAGTTTAAAAATCTTTATGTAAATGTATAAAGGTACTTTAGATCCTAAGCTTCATCTTTTTTTTATAGCTACATAGTAACGCACTATGGCTGATCCATAATTTATTGACCTGTTCTTTGTGGTACGCTTGCATAAATCTTCCCCTTCCTATATATATACCAGTGATTGCCACTGACAGCACTGTGAAAGTTCTGATAGTGTTGTCTCAACTCACCATCATTGAATTTTTACTGGAGTTCTCCTTTCTTATGTCACAAATATCGGTCCTTTGTGTAGAAGCTGAGAAATGATCTCCTGAACATTATCCGTGAGAAGAACTTGGCCCACCCTGTTATCCAGAACTTTTCCTATGAGACCTTCCAGCAGAAGATGCTGCGCTTCCTGGAGAGTCACCTGGATGATGCAGAGCCCTTCCTCCTCACGGTGGGCCTTGGCCTTCTCTTCTCATAACCATGATGTGGCCTTGAGGATGTGCAGGCAATTAGAAAAGGACAGCTCTTTTTAGAAGTGAAAAGAGTAAATGTGTGTAAAAGACTTTGAATTATATGCACTGTCTTCCTTAATTAAATGCCTTAAATATACAGAAGCAGAGATCCTGACAGAGGCAAAATGGAACATACCTGGTTTCCCTCACCTCCCGTTTATACCTTCTACATGTGATTAATCTGTGTGGCTAAAGTAGGGGCACACCTACAATTAGTGGTGGTTCCCAAAGGAGATGAAATTTGAGTTCCGTTTGGGAGGAAGAGTGGTTTGGTAGACATGGTGTGATGGGGTTGTTAACAGGAAGAGGGAATAACTGGAGAAAAAAGGTGTGACTAGTAGTATGATAAGGGAAAAGAAGCCAAATGTAGACATTCTTTAATTGGATCAAAGTGATAAGCAGAAAGAATGGTAGCAGTGAGGCTCAGGACAGCATGTGGAAGAATTAGAACACAGTCTGTTCTAGAGGGTGGGCTGTGATATTGGGTAACTGAGTGAGAAGTTTTGTTGTTGGTTATTTTGTTTGTTTGTTTTTAAATCACCAACATTTAGAGAGTGTTGAGAATATCTTAGTTTGGGGTGACTGGCTGGCTGAATCAGTAGAGCATGCAACTCTTGATCTTGGGGTTGTGAGTTTGAGCCCCACATTGGGTGTAGAGATTACTTAAAAATATCTTAAAAAAAAAAAAGAAAGAAAATATCTTCGTTCATAACAGTAGATCTGCCAAGCCCATATTAGGATAGTGTCATTGATCGTAGCAGTCATTTGGCAGATGTCAAATTATCTGCAAAGCAGATAGTTTGGGATATTCAGGGTACAAGTGTCAGGATACTTGAGCCTTGCCTACTGTCCTTTCTCTTATATTACAGATAACTGGAAAATAACCTGTCACTGTTTCTGTGAGGGGAGAGACCTCTGAGTTCTTAAGACATTACTTGTTACAGGCATACGTATCTGAAACAGAATGATACTGGACTGATTAGAAATTTATAAAATTTTAGTCAAAGGGAGACAGATGAGCAGTTGGAGTCAGAGCAAGATTGGCCCACTCAGGACTTTATGTGGTATTAGTTAGGATTTTCAGAGTTACCAGGCACAACATATTTATGGGAATATAGTTACAAAAAATTTTAGACACAAACTAAAAGACACCAACATAAACATTAGTTATCTTAAGTTTGAAAAAAAAAAGTCTGACTTTTGTGCATGACCCCAAAGGTATATTTGGCATTCAGAAACTAGATTAGGGATGAGATTGGAAGAACAGCGAAGGAAGGACAAAGTAAAATTACACACTTAATTTGTTGTCCAAAAGGTTAAAGAATTCTCGCAAGTATCAGGATGGTTAGCACCACTCAAATTGAATTCTCCTTTAGTATAGAAAACTGTGAGCTCTTTTTTGAAGAAGGAAAAAGCAAGACATTTGAAATAGTTCTTGTGAGTTCTCTCCCTTTCTATGTCCTCCTCTAGTTTATGCCTAGATTGGATTTATAAGTGAACATGTTTGCATGTTGAGTATGTATGTTTGTGGTGAAAGAAGAGAATTAATGAAATTCTGTGGCTTCCTCTTCCTGATGACATCCTTCTTTTCCCAGATGGCCAAGAAGGCTTTGAAATCTGAGACTGCTGCGTCAAGTACAGTGAAGGAAGATAAACAGCCAGCACCAGAGCCTGTGCAAAAGCCACTCAGAGAACCTGCAAGGTGAGAGCGATGCCCTTTTGCAGTCTTGGGCGAAACACAAGGGTGGTAGTCTGTTGGAAGCAGTCTGCTTAGAGCAGAATCAGTTCTTCCTGGTACTGAAATGTTACTGGGTTAGTTGTACCAGGCACTGTGGGAGTTAACAGAGCATGCCCCGGGAAAATGAGTATATTGAAGACAGGATGTCATATCCCTGACAGAAGTTCCTGACTGGCTATTCCTCAGAGGTTCTTTCCTTCTTTGTTCTCCTATCCTTGCCTTGCCCATATCTACACACTGCTTCCTTGTGGATACCTGATCTCTTAATGTAGTGTTCAGACTTGTGAATCAGATTCCCAAAACAAGTTTTTAAAGTAGGGATCAAAGATCAGATGCCTTTGGGGGCCCAGTAGGAAATGTACAAGAGTGGGTGTAGGATAATACAGTTCAGAGCATGTGAGTGTGAACCAAAGAGGTCATGCTTTTCAGCTTTGTGTGATTGTTGCTATGTGGGAATATCCAAGGATGCCCAAACTTTAGTTCAAATTTTTGTGTGAGACATCTAGGGTTTTTTGTTTTTGTGGTTTTTTTGAGCTTTCCCAGTTTCTGAATGTTGGCAATTAGTCCAACTAAAAAAAAAAAAAAACTTGCATAGGTTAGGCAACAAGACATATCTACCAGATAGGTTTGGCTTGTAGGCTGCCAGTTTGCCCTTTCCTAACAGTTTTTATTTAAAGTATACTAGTGGGGCGCCTGGGTGGCTCAGTTGTTAAGCATCTGCCTTCGGCTCAGGTCATGATCCTAGGGTCCTGGGATCGAGCCCCGCATCGAGCTCCCTGCTCTGGGGGAAGCCTGCTTCTCCCTCTCCCACTCCCCCTGCTTGTGTTCCCTCTCTCGCTGTGCCTCTGTCTCTCTCTACCAAATAAATAAATAAATAAATATCTTTTAAAAAAAAATAAAGTATACTAGTTATTCCAAATGATAGATGAACTTACCTTTATTATGAAAAGGCAGTTTCTCATTGTTCTAAGACTGTGTGGCACACTTCTAACTTGGAGAATTCTCAAAAGTCCCATTTAGAAGTGTACTGTAGGAGGAAGGGGGCAGAATGGAGACCAGTCTTTTCCTTCTCTCACAGGAGGGTTGGACTGGACAGCAAGGTGAGACTGCTAGTTGTCGGTTGGTTGCCCAGGCTGACCTGTAGCTGTTAGGCACTATACAGAGTCCTTACGTAGTGGAGAGCAGTGTTGTACTGTGCTTTAGTTCATGCAGACAAAAAGGTTAGTGCACTGGCTAAAAAGGTCTCTTGGAGGGGGAGTGTCATTGGTTCTAGTCCTTTAAAGTTCTTACTTGGAGCTTAAACTCCAGAGGTCAACTTACATATTTAAAGCCTCTACTTATGCTTATAAATGGAGCTTTATAAAGTTGTTCTGAGTTTTTTTTTTAATTTTTTAAAGATTTTGTTTATTTGTGAGAGAGAGAGCACAAGCAGGGGGAGCTGCAGGCAGAGGGAGAGGGAGAAGCAGGCTCCCCACTGAGCATGTAGCCTGATGTGAGGCTCGATCCCAGGACCCTGAGATCATGACCCGAGGTGAAGTAAGACGCTCAACTGACTGAGCCACCCAAGCACCCCTCTTTTATTTTTTTAAATGAAGAGTCCTCAACTCGAAGAGTCCTCTGTCTCATATGAAGCTTCACACTTCAGAAAAGTTGTGGCTCTTTGGATGAGCATCAGTAATGGTGAGATTGATCTTTGTATATTTGCTTTATATATAGGCAGTTACGGAGTACTCCAACCACCATTGGAATTATGACCTTGAAAGCAGCTTTCAAGACCCTGTCCAGTGCACAAGATTCTGAGGCAGCCTTCTCAAAACTGGACCAGAAAGATCTGGTACTTCCTAATCAAGTGTCCCTGCCATCACCAGCCCTCAAAAACAAGAGACCAAGAAAAGATGAAAATGAAAGTTCAGCCCCTGCTGAGGGTGAGGGTGGCTCTGAACTGCAGCCCAAGAACAAGCGCATGACAATAAGCAGATTGGTTTTGGAGGAGGACAGCCAGAGTACTGAGCCAAGCGCAGGTCTCGACTCCTCCCAGGAGGTCGTCCCAGCATCACCATCCAAGCCCACCGTTCTCAACCAGCCCCACCCTGGGGAGAAGAATCCCAAGTATGAAGACCTTCTTTGTAGCAGTTTTGGGGCTGGTTGGTGGTCCTGGTTGGGCCTGGTATTGCTTCCATGAATGAAGTAACTTTCAGCTAAGTTATTCACCACCAAGGCTTGCTCAGACTGCTAGAATGTGACTTGGGAGTGGGGAGTGACAACATAGCCATCCCTGGCAGTTCTGAAGCCCCACCTGTGGGCTTCCAGGCATTGCTCTAGGCATGAGTGAGGATGGAAGGGTTTCAGAGCCTCCTACTCATTGCTGCTTTCATTTTTAGTAAACTTCTGAGTGCCCTGACTACTAAATATCAGTCTTCTTTGTTAAAAGAAATTTGTTTGAATTGGGCTACTTTAGACTTTGATCTTAAAAAAGATTTATGAATATTTATAGTTTTGCACCTTCTAAGAGCAATTAAGACTTGGCAAATTGAGTAAATATCTACTCATCTCTCACATTCTGCTAGGTTCTATGGGGCAGTGGTTAGAATGCTTTTATTTTGCTCCCCATCATGACCCCCAGCCTGGCTTTCAAGTTTTGCTACCCTTTATGCCCTCTTGTGGATCCTTCCTCCAAGCAAACTAGTTTGCTTGTTCTCTCTGGAACACACTCTGTTTTTGCTACTGTACTCTTCTTGCTTCCTGTCATTCCCCACAGTTGGACTATCATTCCTCCATCATTGCTTGTGAGAATCCCATCCATCCTTCAAAGGGAAGAGATATTGATATTGACTAAGTACTTTCCATGGGCCAAGCACTTCTCACATATTATTTTACTGAATCTCTAGAATCCTCATTCTGTGAGTGATATATTAGCCCCATTTTAGAAGGTTTAGGAAAAGTTATTAACTTGCCTGAAGTCACAAACCTGAAAAGTGGCAAAGTTGGGCTTTGGGATTTTTTTTTTAAAGTAGGCTCCACACCCAGTGTGGAGCCCAATGAGGGACCTGAACTCAGATCTTGACTCAAAGTCCATGGCCTATACAACACATACACCAAGCTGCCTCTTAAAATTCTGCCTCCTCCATGAATCTCCCCTGGTCACCCTGCTGTTAGTGATCACCTTGCTGGTCTCCCAAGGCCATTGCCATCTCTACCACTGCTCTGTTGTAGCTGTGTGGGGACCTATGCTCTGACATGCACGTGCTAGATGCCCAGAGAGGCTGTGACATCTAAATGATTAATACTCAGGCTTAAATCTTCACTATATGTACCACTACCTGCATCTGGAAGTGAGTGAGTCACTGGCCGGGCGCTCAACACATTTTATTCTCCTTTGATACATGATCTCCTTTATTCCTTCCAGTAGTCCTATAAAGTATAGCTGTTATTCCCATGAACAGATGAGGAAACTAGAGAGAGTACATGGTTACAGTGGTTTTATAAATGGGAGGATTTGTGAAGGTTTAGACCTTTCCACCTCTCTCATGTGTCAAGGGCATGAAGTATGATGGGTACTCTAAAGCAGAGGTTGGCAAACTACAGCCCCTGGGCCAAATCTACCTGGTACCTGTTTTTATAAATAAAGTTTTATTGGAACTCAGCCACGAACATTATATATGTATTGTCTGTGGCTGCTTTTGATGCTACACTGAGTTGAGTAATTGGAACAGAGCCAGTAAGGCCTGCAAATCTGAAGATATTATCTGTACCTTTATAGGAACAGCCTGGTTGTAAAGGAATTGTGTGAGTTACCCGGGAGCTCCAGGAAGAAGAGCTGAGTCTGCTCAGCAAAGTTGTGGGTAGATCAAGCCTTGCAGAGGAGCAAATGTTGAGCTGACCTTGAAGGAAGAGTAGGAAGTCATCAAGCATATTGCGGGGTGGGGGTTCTAGGCAGCAGAAACCCCTTGTATAAAGTTATGAGAAAGCCTGGTATGCTCCAGAAATGTCATATACTCTGTATGGCAGAAGAATATAATGCACAGAGAGGATGAAGGGAGAAATGTCTGGATGGGTAGATGGGCCAGGTCTTGAGTTCCTATTGTATTCTATCAGGCGGAGGTTCTTAAGCTGGGTTTCGCATCACAATTACCTGTGGAATGTTTAATAAAATACACAATCCCAGGCTTCTGAGTACTGAATTAGAAGGGGCAGGGGATGGGTCTGTAATCTTCTTTTCTAACTGTGCCCCCAGATAATTCTAATACAGCTAATCTGAGGGCCTGATGAGCTACCATTGATGGCTTTTGAACCGGCACTGAGGCAAAGGAGACAAGATGGGTGGCTGGAGACTGCTACGGGATGAGTAGTTAGGACCTGGAGGAAGCTGGGCTGGTGGAATTGAAGGCAGGATTAGGTGTATCACCTGGAGGGCAGGGTCACAACTACTAGATTTTTATATGTTCTATGGCACTTGGCAAGGACAAGTGCTGATTAGATATTTATTGACCAAATAATTCTTGGTTTTTGCAATTTAAAGGGTCATACCTAAAACTTCTATAAAAGGCCAGCAAAGGGTTAACATTTTAGGCTTTCTGGACCACTTGTGTCTCTGTTGTTTATTTTTTGTTTTGTTTTGTTTTTTTTACAACTCTTTGAAAATGTAAAAACCATTCTTAGCTCAAGGGTTGTACAAAAACCAGCCACAAGCTGTAGTTTGCCGACCCCTTGAGACCAGACCCCTCTAGCCCATTCATTGCTCATCAAGTTCTAACTTTACAAATAGGAGCTTAAGGACCAGGAAGTGACCTGATTTGCCCAGGACCGCAGAGCCATCAAACGGTGAGATGAGGACCCAGATCTCAGCCTCTTCTACAATAGAAGTTAGGCAGTACCAAACATTTGTACACAAAGTAAGTGCTGAGTTCAAAGGAAGAGCAGGAGGTTACCAAAGTGGTCTGTGCAGATCGTCTGCAGGAAGAATGAGCAGATAACGCAGGTGGAAATGACAGATCCAGAGGTTAAAATCAGTTTTATCCCAGCATGGGGATAAGCAGGTAGAAAACTGAAACTATAATTCTGACTTATTTATAAATAGTAATTAACACAGTTAATATCCTGAAAAGGAAAAACCTCATGTAATCTTTTCACTTGTCTCAAGCAAATTATTCTCAGAAATAACATTTTGGGGGATATGAACCAATTCAAACATAATGAAAAGTAGATGGCTCACCATTTGTCTCAGCCATGTAAGTAATTTCATAGAAAACTCATGGAACTCAAATTTTTTTCAAGTCTGTACTTCTTAAACAAACTGCTTTCATTACTCATTTGCAAAATACCTAGCCAGCCTTAAAAATAAACCTCTGGTCATAGTGGGGGAAGGAGCCTGAGGTTTGTCTCTACTCTCTTGATCAAGTGTTACAGGATTTGATCTATATAACTTCTTCAAATTTAATTCAGATACTTCTCATGTTGCTTTGTAATAGATGTTACAGTTCTGAGGTCAGATTTGTGCTGTGTTCTGTTCCCAGGGCAATTGTACTATTAATCAGGTAAACACGGTTACAGTTAGAAAAGACTGACTACAGTTTTCATTTATTCAATAATTTGGGTTTGGGATTATTTTTTAGTTTTGGGATTTTGGGTTATACTCAAGTATGTAACATTTCATGTGCACAGAAAGGATTCTTATTTGCTTACTACTCTAATCTTCAATGGTATAATTTATTTGCAGCTCTTTGATAATCCTGTTTTTACTTCAGCACGTTTTTCCAGCTGCTGTTAGGGTATGTGTTACCGTGCTAGGTGTTTGGGATGGACAGATGAAGATACAGCCCTTGCCTGCAACGTGCTTATGATTAGGGTGTATGTTATGAAATGGCTGTTTTAATAAAGTGGAAGCACAACCACAAGGGCAGAGGAGTGGGGTTTTTTTGTGTGTTGGGGGCCTAGATTTAGGGCAGGCTTCATTGGGAATGATGGCCTTAAAAAATGGGTAGAATTTTACTTGGCAGGGAAGGGAATCCTAAGCAGAGGGAACTGTAGAGAGGAAAGTATAGAGCTTATAGAAGGAAAAGAGGAGCAGAAGGCGTGGCTCTGCTGTTTGTGCTGATGCGGTTGTGGGGGCAGGGTTGGAGAGAGGAGGCTTTGGTAGCAAGAAACTGGCTGGAGCCAGAGTGGATGATCTTGACTGATCCTCCATACAGGCTTCATTGTTGAGGCAGTGAGAAGTGATCATGGAACAGAGAAAGGATGAGGTAATTTTAGACTGATGTTCAGGTGGTTTTGGAAGGGGAAGGGGCTAGGGACAGAGACTCCAGTTAAGAGACCAGTGTAAGGTACCATGTGCTTGGACAAGAGCGCAGTCCAGAGATAGGACTGGGCATGTCTTTGAAGGACTGGGAGCAGTTTGCTCATTCTAGGTTAGAAGAATGCTGAGACCTTCAAAATCAGAGTCAAAACCAACCAAACAAAACCAGGAAAATGAGCAGATTTTGAAGGGGTTAGTGGTGTATTCACTGCTCAGTTTGAGGGATGATCCTGCAGCCTGTGGGAGGACGACATGGAGATGCCTAGCCAGGTCAGCATTTGGGAGTTGTGTGTTAAGTGAATCTCAACTGTGGTCACAGCAGAACAGGGAGGAGTATAGGCTGTGAGAGAGCCAAGGACAGAATATGGGATGACCCCAATGATCTGTTTTACATCTTGTCCTCTTGTTGATCTCCCCTCAGAGTACCCAAAGGCAAGTGGAACAGCTCTAATGGGGTTGAAGAAAAAGAGACATGGGTGGAAGAGGATGAACTGTTTCAAGTTCAGGGTAAGCTAGGACATTCTCCTTGGTCCTTGATATTAGCTGAATGATAGATGCGTGTTACTATCACATTAATGTTATAAAAACTGCTTGTCTCCAAACTAGAAAAAGTCCAGTAAGTTCCTTACTGTGATTCATGAGCAGTCAGTTTTATGTCCTTTCCCATTAAACAATGGAGACTGTCAAAGCAGCACTTTATATTTAAAGAGAATGCCTGGTTTTGTTTTAATAAATCCTATATCTAATTGTAGCTGATGATCTTCCTAAAGTCTTTTAATTAAAAAAGGTAGATGTGGTCATTCCTTGTATTTCCTGTTTAAGTAAAAAATCTCTTCCCAGTTTCAATATATAATTTTTTTTCTAAAAGAGGAAACTTTAATTTTCCATAATTCATACTAAAGTTCATAGCATTTGCAGTAGAATCTCTCCCACCACATACTTTGCATTCTAATGGAAATATCATAATCTTGGAGATTCTAAAGACTTTGGTAACACAGCAACAGTAAACCTCTGCCAGCCCCAAAGGTTTTGTCCTTAAAAAGTACCTTCATTGGCACAAACATAGTTGGCAAGATCAAGATCACACAGGAAATGGGGGAAGTAATAGAAAATCAATAAAAGTGGCATAAAATATTTAAAAACAACAGGATATAAAAGTTCTAGAGAACATCCACATCCAGTGCAGTCCAGATTTGTCAACTTTAAAATCTGCTTCCACTATAGTATGAAATACTTCATAATTTAAAACTAAATAATCTGCTCCTCTAAGTATCCCTTTTCCTGAGCCACCTTCATTGTTTAGGAAGCACTGCTAGGACAATAGCATCTGCTGAAGCAGACATTCAGCAAATCATGTTTATGCAACTTTGCCTTTTCTTGCAGCTTTTTAATGGCTCTTGTTGGCTTCCAGTGGCATGTTTTTTTATACTAGTAGACCCTTCTGTAGTCCTCTGGCCTTTAAAAAAATTATCTTGGTGCATTTTTTTGAGGCCTCATGTCTTTCCATATGGTGAGAGGGTGGAGCTTGAGCAGATCTCCTATGGTCTCTCTGAGTGGGGAGCAAGAACTCTCCTGTTCTTTTGCTTAAGGAGCTGAACCACATATTATTTACATAAAATGATCAGGGATTTGAAAATTCTGGCATAAAACAGTAAAATTGTGTTATTTCAAAGCAGTGGTTAGCAAGGGGTTACAAAGCAGAAATTACACACACACACACACACACACACACACACAAGTATATAATACAGTCGACCTGTAAACAACACAGGTTTGAAATGTACAGGTCCACTTATACACATTTTTAAAAATACAGTATAATACTGTAAATGTATTATGATTTTTTTTATGATTTCCTTAATAACCTTTTCTCTAGCTCACTTTATTGTGAGAATATAGTATATGATACATTTAACATGCAAAATATGTGTTAATTGACTGTTTATGTTATTGGTAATGTTTCTGGTGAACAGTAGGCTATTATTAAGTTTCTGGGGAGTCAGCATGGATTTTTGACTATATGGGGAATTGGTGCCCCTAAACCCTGCATTCTTTAAGGATCACCTGTAGATGTGTATATATTAGGGTTTTAAATACCACAGTCCCTCAGTAATTTTAGAAAATCATGTAGGTTTTACTAAAGAGCCTGAAATCCATCACTAACCAATATTTATTGAATGTCTGTATGTAAAATATTTGCTTTGTACAGATTCTCATTGGCTGAAATGATTGATATCTTCCAAACAAAGGACAAAAACAAATTACCCTTCAGTGATATCCTTCTTCTCTCAATGTTGGGAAATTTCAGTCAAGTTTTCCCTTTAGGAACATTCTATGTCTTTTTCTTGTGGTTTGTGCAGAGAAAGGTGAACTCTGAAATGAGTCTACTTTTAATGTTTTCCAGCAGCACCAGATGAAGAGAGTACAACCAGTATAACAAAAAAGCAGGTAATTTAAAATTACTTTTTTTTTTTTACCTTTTCTGGTAATGTGGGTAGAATAGAGGTAAAATAATCACATCTCCTAGCATAGGCTACCCATGCACCTGTAAAAAGGTATTTTGCAATTTTCAGATAATCCAAACTGAGTTAAAGTAATAGTTATTTTCTGGAAGAAAAATCTGGAACAGAAACCTGACACATTCTCCTGACCATGAACAACATAACGTTTGAAGTTTTGAATGCAGAAGTGATTAGGATGAAATAGGAGGACATTGAAAATTATTAAATGTCTAAATCCACAGTGTTAACTTATCTCTATCGTGTTTTAAAAATATAAACCCTTCTTTTGGGTTTAGATTCTTGTCCTAGGATTCTTGAGTTTACCTCTTAACTATATGAAGTGGAGAGACAGGTTGTGATAAATATTTTGGTCTTCTTTTGCAGAAGTGGACTGTAGAAGAAAGCGAGTGGGTCAAGGCTGGAGTGCAGAAATACGGGGAAGGAAACTGGGCTGCCATTTCCAAAAATTACCCATTTGTTAACCGAACAGCTGTGATGATTAAGGATCGCTGGCGGACCATGAAAAGACTTGGCATGAACTGAAACAGGCTTTCATTTCCACAGAATTCACAGGAGCATGGTTCCTAATAATAGCCCCTGATAGTCTGTTGTTTCTTTCAGAAGCTGGGCTGGAATGAGAATTTTGGGCATCCTCCTCCGACATGGGGGAGGTCCCAGTTCTACTTCATCGATGTTGGAGATCATGGAGCTGAGAAACAAAGCCAAGTCCACCCCATGTCCTTGGCAGAGATGACAGGCACATAGCTTGTACAGTGCCAGAATATCATTAGTATTTCCCTTCTTTAGTGGTTTGCTTGAATTTAAATCCCTGGTAATCAGTAGAACCTTCTCCTAGGAAATGGTGGAGTCTGTCAGGAGCCACTTATGACTCTGACCTGTTAAAACCAGCAACATGAGCATTATTTGGAGTGAACTTGTTCCAGGTAAAGCTTTGGCCTTCTGATGCAAATGCAAAGGAACTTCATCTGTCATGAACCCAGGCTGATGAGAGCCCAGTCCTGGTGGAATCAGAGTCTCTTTTAAAAACTCTTCAGCCAGTTGTAACATCAACATCTAGACCTGACAGCCTTGGCATTTGCTCTTAATATTTGCTGGGCTACGTAGGCAGGTTTAACCTCCACCTCTCCTGTGGTTGAACCAGTGTGTTTTTTTGTAAAACGGTGATTGTAGATAAGCTTAGCCTTTTTCTCCATCCCCTCTGCCCAATTCCCTTCCTTATGCTGGACTTTTAAAGCTTAAAAAATCCTGACTGAATATAAATGCTTAATTCCATTCTTTGTGAAATGGTTGCTTCCGCCTGATACCCTTATTGTGCTGTGTTAGTGTCTTGCTCTAAAAGTCAACATTCCCTTCTCCTTTTGTACTGTGTTGTGCTTGCTGTCTCTCTCGGACATCCTTAAAGACTGTCTTTTTGGCACACACACACAAAAAATCAGTAAAGTGTTTTCTGTAATCTTTTTTTAAAATATGAGAACTAATTATTGTCCATAACTTGTAGCATTCTTCATTAAAGTCTTGCTTCTCTCAAATGTTAAGTAGCTATTTAATTCCAGCACAGCATGTATGAGCAGTTGGAGGTAGCAAAATGTTGAACAAGCTTTGCTGAACCATGCTGACTATGTTAAGACGCTGATGTCAGACTGTATTGGATGTTTTAATCCTTGAAAGCCATGTCAAACAGAAATGTGGAAATGTCCTCTTAATTTGTCCTCATATAACATATTTTTGGGACAAAATTCCCCCTTTCTCACTTTTGAGTCGGTGAAAGGCAAGGTACAGTTTTAAAATTCATCCTGTAGGTACAAGTTAGAAACTTTGTACAGCTTTATTATCTATTTACATGTTTTGGGATTTGGTACTACTGTTTTTCCATCAGTTAACCCCAAATGAAGCTACAGTGAAAGGGTGAAACTCTCGATCCCTCTCGATCTGGTTGCAGCTAGTTGTGGTCTTCCTCTATATGTGGTTAGGATCCAGGAGTTTTTATCTCTTCCATGTTTAACATTATTAGACTACGCTCTCTGGGTAGAAGAGTGACACTGTGACACATTTAAAGAAGCAGAATATCCTTTCAGTGTTTCTCAAATTGAGAAATGCGTAAGTCCATTAACACTTTTTAACGTAACTTCAGGGGTATTTTTATACTATTCCTGAAATGTGTACAAACATAAAACTATGCCTACACCTTCTACAGAACTGTAATACATACTATGAACTGATGATTGTTTTGCTGAATCTAAGTCACTGCTCATGACATGGGCAGTGCTGGGGCTGTAGCAATGATAGGATGTGGGTGGGTATGCTTGTGCACTGGGAAGTGATCCCAGTCGCTCCCACCTTCACCTTAGCAAGACTGATGCAGAGCCACCGGCCTGCAGAGTACTGTGATGTGACGTGGCCTTTGCTAGAACTGAATACAGTTATGAGGTCTTTCTTTGCTTTTTAGTTTATGACACTTAAGGGATTACCACTTGGGAGTCAATGCAGTGAAGCAATACCTGGTTAGAAGGTGCTGATGCTGTTTTGTTTTTTTAAGATTATGGCTGAAATCAGAACATTTAGGCACTGTCGGCACTCAGAGACTGACAGAAACACTGTCCTGATAGGTAAGAGTGTGAGACCCACTCGGGGCCCCAGCTGCACCAGCTGTGCTTCTGGGACAGAGCTGGCCACTGGAGTCTCTGAATGTCCACTCCTCATCTCTAAGGCAGTAGGTAATGGTATCTCCCTCCCAGGGCTGTTGTGGGAACATATAGGAAGCAAGTAAATCTCTTAGCTCAATGCCAGCCATGAAGTCAGTGGGTGTTCAATGAGCCTTTTCCCTGCTGAAGAAGTCATAAATAAAGGAGAAAAGACTGAAGGTTTGAACAATATAAATACTCTTTAAGTGGGTTTTTCGATAGCTTTAGAAGAACAGATCAGTCGGGGGGAAAGCAGAACGAGAATGATCAGTGGAGAAGTTTGACCACTGCCTCTTGCTCACTTTATTTGTCCATTAAAATTTTAGCGCACACTTCCATGCTATGCTTGTTGCTAAGATCCAGCACTGGGCAGAAATACTGTTGAAAGAGGTCTGCCCCACGTATCTTATTGAAGCAACAGGTATCACCCAGCAATTTGATACGAACAGGAGAAACAAATCTCTCTAGGCAAACTTTGTCCGTATGTTCAGATGGTTGTAAATAAACTTACCCAATGTTTATTCCTAAGAAGAACTGAAAAATGATGACCCAAAGGAAGGACAGAAATACCTCTTCTGAAGTAGATTCTATCTAGCACCCATGAAGTAGGTTTGGTAAGCCACTGAGTTTTTGAGGTAAAAACAAAAACTCTTCCTGTGAGCCAAGCATGGGGATATCATGCCAGTTCTATTATGGAATATCCATGTGTGGCCCTGAAACTGGCCTAAGTGTGACTTGTAAGTTAATGATTACCCTAGCAGTTGTCTAAACTACTTGGTTTCACTAGACTGCAAGCACTTCACCTGCAGTGGAATCTCCAGAAAGCAGCATGTTCCCTTTGCTCTTTGGGGCTGGACTGGTGGTTCTGAACCTAGTGACTTCTGCTAGGAGCCAGAAGACAGAACCCCTTAGTGGCTCTGGGGACCAGCTGCTCTTCCATGGAGCAGATCAATCTGACTTTGCCATCATGATCCCTCCAGGAGGCACAGAATGCTTCTGGCAATTTGCCCGCCAGACTGGATACTTCTATTTCAGTTACGAGGTGAGTACACGGCCCCTCTGGCCATACTGGGGACTTGCTTTTTTGTTTCCTTTTGCAAAGTGGGTCAGGTTTTATTCAAATAGAAGATTCTGGTTGTCTTTATTATGCTGTGATTCCCTACCTGTTAATGAAATGGACCTGCATTTAGATGGAAACTCTTGATGGATGAATAATCACTAAAACATATGGCTTGACTTCTCAAACTGGGGGCAACGGAGGTGTGCTCAAAGCCATGGGACAAACAGACTGCCTCTTCCTGGAGAGGTAATCATATATTAACTCAGATCTGGAGATGAGAGAGAATCCATTTTTTAAAATAATAAAACAATAAGGATATGGTACAAAGTCGAATGAAAACTTACATGAACTTTGGCAACAGACCCTTAGATTTCAAAGAAAGATGCTTCAGTTTATGGGACTGGGGGAGCCACATTTAGTCTCCCTCTTTAAGGGGTAATTCTGGCAAACTACAGAATCACTGGCTCAAGGTCTCTCTATTTGGCCAGACAATCCTCTGTTTCTTAAGGAAGGTTAATGTTTTCAAGTTGCCTGTTTACAGGCCAAGGACACTTATCCATCCTGTGGTCTTACACCACAGTGCCCAAGGATGGTGAACTCAACAGTAAAGTCAGAGGCTGTTAATTTCCTTTGTTCTTCATCTTAGAAACCTGTTAACTTTCTAAATTTTGTTTACATAGTAATAGACTATGTTGATCTTACTCCATTGCACTGTAACTCAAAGCTTATTTTAAATTAGCTTATCAGAGCCTTTTCTTGTCTCTGAATTTACAACAGAACAGTAGCTACTAGTAAGCTCACTGTAGCCTGGGCTTATCAAGACCCAGCTTGAGGAGAGGTGCCTACTGAATGCCTTATTTATTTGCTGTCAAGCAGCAAGTAAACCCAAGTCTGGGACACCACCGGGGAAGTCAAAACCAAGCAAGTTCAATCAACTCTACAGCCAAAAACATACATATCAATCGATATACACCAGATGTACGTTCTGAGACAGGTCTTCTTAAAAGGAGTGTTACTGGCATTTTGGGCAATTCTTTGTCTTGCAGTACTGTTTCTAACGTGGCAGGATGTTCAACATTGCTGTCTCTTCCTACCCACCCCCCAACACCACTGTTGTCTCAATCAAAACTCCCAGGGAGGATTGGGCAGTACCATCCCTGATTGAGACCCACTGTGCTGATGACCAGGAATGTCAGTCTTAGCACTTAGCTAGCTTTCTGGTGATGTAGCAGGGGCTTTTCTCCCTCTTTAATGTGTCTTGGCAGGTGCAGCGGACACTGGGAATGTCACATGACCGACATGTTGCTGCCACTGCACATACCCCACAGGGTTTCCTCATAGACTCTTCTCAGAATGTTCGAGGCCAGATAAACTTCTCTACCAAAGAGACAGGTCTGTTTTAATCACCACAGTTACTGTAATAATAAGTTTCTTTGAAACTGGGTCAGTAATGAGGAAGTACTGAAATTACTCAAGTACATGAAATGTAAAGGCTCTGGGTTTTTCACATAGGGATGATCAAACAGTAGGGGGACTAAACCGCCTTGAACACCAAAAACTATCCTTCCAACACCAACATCAAATCTTTATTGGAGATTGCCGGCGGCAGAGGACATTAAGTGGCAGGCTGTCCACTGGCAGATTCAGGACAGGGTCTCCAGGTGACTAATTACTGTAACTCCAGGGTCCAGAAGCTCAGTTTTATATCATTGTCTCCAATTGATCAGGTTATGAGAAAGTGACCAAAATAGACCCATTTATAATACAGAATTCCAATTAACAAATTTATTATAGGATAGCATTTCTTTCTAGTTATCATAATACTTGAGGCAGTTACTAAACAGCAGACTCAGAACGAAAGGAAATGCATAGCCATGAAAATATCCACATTCCACAACAAAGCACTTCTCCAGTCACCAGAAAACTTCTACAGCCAGATCGAGTCTGTCCCCACCTTGGACAACATGGGTCAGTTTTTTGGGTTTTTTTGTTTTTTCCAAGAGCGAGCGAGGGAGAGCGCAAGCACGCACGAGAGCAAGCACACAAGTGGGGGAGGGGCAAAGGGAGAGGGAGAAGTAGGCTCCCCGCTGAGCAGGGAGCCCTACACGTGCGGCTTAATCCCAGGACTCCAGGATCATGACCCAAGCCCAAGGCAGATGCTTAACCAACTGAACCACCCGGGCACCCCCCGGCATGGGATCAGTTTTAATTGCCCTATCAGCCGGGTATACGAAAAAAGACAATGTTTTTCAACCGGGGCATAAAACAATCCTTCATTGTGTAGCACAGGATATTCAGCATCTTTGGCCCCTACCTGCCAGTAGTGCCTTCCAATCATTTTGACAATCAGATACACTGCCACACCTTTCTAATCCCGCTCCTCCCCACTCCCATACACAAAGGATGGCGACCCCAGTTAAGAACCAGCACCAGTACATACCCTAAACCATCAGTTCCTGCACAAACCACCTTGCAGAAGTTACTCCATCCAGCAGAATAGCTTCTTTCATCAAAACACATCAATTTTTTCTCTAGTTTCAAGTTCAAGATGGTATCCCCCAGCTCTAATGGTATACAAGAAGCAGGAAAACACCAGGCTCTTAATTTCAATTCATTTTGTTAAGCAGAAAAGCTTCAAAAAGAGATGTGAGAAATATAAGTTGAAAAAGACGGAGAAAACATTGTTTTCAATCTAGTATAGAACTAACTTAATAAATTTACTTACAAACTTACTAATTTATAGAACTAAGTTACTAATATTTGGCAAAACACAGTATTGTAACTGGTACTTAGTAAAGTAAGTTTCATGGAATATCATATAAGGTATTCCACATCAAAAATTGGATCTTTTTACTTCCTAAGTAAAAAGAAGGAACTACAGTAGCACCTTTAACACTGGTAAACATGTGTCTCCAGGGAAATCTAGAGGGTGGTAGGTCAACAAAGGGTGGAGACCAAGATTTGGTAATGATCTAGGGATTCCTACAGGTTTTTATCAGCTTTGTCTAAAAAATCAGCAAAATCACTTTGGTTCTGTGCAAGTGTACCTCAATTTTGGAGTCTTCTATGAGGGGCCTGAGATGGACCACAAACAGAAGAATGAAAGAAAACAACTGAATGATACTCTGGATGCAATTGAGGTAACTATTTTGTGGGAGATTGTGGAAACATCCTTGGAAATAAGTAATATCATCTGAGTGAGAGCTCATTTGGGGAGAAACCAAACAGGCACAGGGATCTGAAACCTTTAATTTTTAGGACTTAGAGCTCTTGAAACTCCTCACTTGTTTTATACCAGGAGTTGGCAAACTATGGCACACAGACCAAATCTGGCCCACTGCCGTTTGTCTTTTTAATTAAAATAGAATTCACCATTTTAAAATGTACAATTCTGCGGTTTTTAGTATATTCCCAAGGTCCTGCCACTATTGCATCTAATTCCAGAACAGTTTCATCACCCCAAAAAGAACTCCATACCCTTTAGTCACTCTTCCTTCTCCATGCCCCCCTCCCAGTCCTGGGCAATCATTCACTAATCAACTTTGTTTCTATGAATTTGCCTATTCTGTACACTGTATGAGTGGAATCATACAATGTGGTCTTTGTTTCTGGCTTCTTTCACTTAGTGTGTTCTCAAGGTTGATCCACATTGTAGCAAGTATTAGTACTTCATTCCTTTTTATGGATGACTAATATTCTCTTGTACGACTATACCACATTTTGCTTATCCACTCATCACCTCATAGACATTTGGGTTGTCCACTTTTTGGCTATTATGAATAATGCGGCTATAACATTTGCATGAAGTTTTTTGTAAACATATTTTCATTTCTGTATACCAAGAAGTGGTATAATCTGGTGGGTCATATGGTAACTGTTTAGCTTCGTGAGTAACTGCTATTTTTCAGTAGCTAAACCATTTTACACTCCCACCAGCAGTATCTGATGGTTTCAATTTCTCCACATCTTTGCCAACATGCCACTGTCTCTTTTATTATAGCCGTCCTAGTGGGTGTGGAGTTGTATCTTATGGTTTTGAGTTCTGGCTCCCTAATGGCTAAGGACATTGAGCATCTTTTCATGTTTTTTGGCCATTTGTATATCTTCTTTGGAGAAATGTCTATTCAAATCCTTTACCCATTTTAAAATTGGGTGGTCTTTTTATTGAGTTATAAGTTTTTTATATATTCTAGATGTAAGTCCCTTATCAGGTAAGTGATTTGCAGACATTTTCTCCATTCTGTGGGATATCTTTTCACTTTCTTGATAGTATTTTTCAATGCACAAAAGCCCACTGCCTGTTTCCATAAATGAAGTTTCAATGAAACACAGCTATGCTCATTTGACAATTACATATGGCTGCTTTTGTGCTAACAATAGCAGAGTTTGGTAGTTGCAACAGAGATTGTATTGCCTGCAAAGCCTAAAATATTTACTATCTGGTCCCTTAATAGTAAGTTTGCAGGGTGCCTGGGTGGCTCAGTTGGTTGGGCGACTGCCTTCGGCTCAGGTCATGATCCTGGAGTCCCTGGATCGAGTCCCGCATCGGGCTCCCTGCTCGGCAGGGAGTCTGCTTCTCCCTCTGACCCTAACCCCTCTCATGTGCTCTCTCAAATAAATAAATAAAATCTTAAAAAAAAAAAAAGTAAGTTTGCAGGCCCTCGTCTTCTACCATGTACAAAGAACAGAAGACATTGCCAGAACGGCAATGACGTACGGAATACATGCCTAAATCTAAAAATACTCTGAAAGAGCTTTCTAGTTTCAGCACTGAAATTTTTCATTATGAAATTATATCTCTTTAAACTAAGTCCAGACCTTTTTTTTCATATACAGCAAAACCGGCTTTACTAACAACTACAATAACCAACTTACTACATATCATAAAATTATGAGTAAGTTACTCAGCTTCCAGATAACTTAGATTAGTGCTTGTGGGCACCCAGGTGAGACTAGATGGGAGGTAGGGAGGACCCTCTTTTTATTTCATTTTCTGTCCCACAGGAGAATACACGGAAGGTGCAAAACAATATCTTTCACATGTGGAGATACTACAACTTTGCCCGCATGAGGAAAACGGCTGACTTTTTCCTTCTCCAATCAAATTATAACTATGTGAACTGGTGGTCGACAGCTCAGAGCCTTGTTATTGTTCTTTCTGGAATCCTGCAGTTGTATTTCTTAAAGCGTTTCTTCAATGTCCCGAAGACTACAGACACAAAAAAGCCAAGATGCTAAGCCAAAATGACTATAGCACCTTAGCTCTTTTCCTCTGGGGTAGAAGCTTTGTCAAAGTTTCAGTCAAATAAGCTTTGTAAAGTTACTGGAAAAAATCAATTTATCTTGTTAGAACATCTTAGTCTATTGCTCTCCTTTCCTCTCCAATTGCCTCAAAATGGCAATAAAATAATAAATGTGCAAGCTTTGATATTAACTATTACTAAAGTGTGTACTAAATGCTACCATCAAAATACTGTTCAACATACAGCAGTCCCTTAACCTTTACTAAGTCTATCTAGAGGGTTAACACAGAACCTTGGGAGGGAGAAGAGTTGAAAAAAATGGGACAAAACATATCTGTTTTACATGTTACATACAAAAACAGGAATTGGTAGACTGCTTTTTTGTAGTTAAAAATTTTATTTTTAGAGATGTCACCTTTGGAATTTAAAATAAGCAGGAAAAAAAGAAAAAAGCAATATATTTAAAGAAATCTTTTATAATATAGCAGTTTTAAAAAACTTAGTGGAATTTTTTCATTTCTAAAAAATATTTCAGTAATTCCAAAAATAATTTTGTCAGGCATGGGCAAGGTTGGAGGAGCTGAATTATTTCAGTGTCTCTGATTAGTGCTTTCTCTCTAGTCTAGTCAGGTAAGTAAAGGTTTGTAAGGGAAATCACATTTTAAGAAATCAAGGTGATGAAAAAAACATTAGCCTGGGATCATACCATCTAAGAAAAAGGAGAACAAGAACCAAGATATATAATCAAACTATACTCATGAGATCCTATCCTTAGTAATAGAAATACCCAGTATATGCAATATAAAAATAATTCTTACCATTTATTTAAACCTAACATTTGCCAGGCACTGTGTTAAGTGCTTTACAAACATGATTTCTAATTCTAAAACCATTCGTAGGTAGATGGTTAAAGCTGTTTTTTGAAGCAGAAGAAAATAAGCTTATCAAAGTTTAATGACGCCTCTAAAGCCATATAGCTGGTAGGTGTGAGAACTGGGGTTTGAATCCAAGGTTTTCTTCCACACCACACAGAACCTACTATATAGAAAATTAGCAGAACAAATTGCTATTATTTTATCCAAATTTCATTTGTAAAATCCCATACATGACCTACCGTTCTAATATGGCAATATCTGACTTTCATGGTATTAATAAATAATGAAGAAAATCTATCGTGTTCTTATCGTGAGTTTGGAAAAGTATTATCACAGATAACAATAAGCTAGCTATTCTTGTCCTCAGTTCCAATGACTTAGAACCTGTTACTCAAGACAAGAAGCCCTCTGATTCAAATATAAAACACAGTATTCTATTTAGTCACAAAGATCCGAAACACCGTTTTTGAGCCATTTCCGCATAAGAATCCAGCCTGCATTCGTCCATAATAGAAAGAATATGAAACTAAGAAGTCCCTGAAGAAGTCACAGTGTTGACAAAATTCAACATGATGATGGAGCCTACACAGACACAGGAAACAAAGCTAGGCCCTTCCACACAGCCATAAGTCCTCGCGATGATTTCGTTTTAAGTCAAAGTCTCTTCATGCCGCACATATTCCCCAATGTCTGCTTGATGAAATACCACAATCGCCATGGGGTCTACTTTCCTGCAGTCTTGTGTAGACTTTGCTGCCACCCCAAAACCCTGGGATTCAAAAGAAGAGACACTGATTCACTCAAGTCATTCAATAGGCACTCATTGAGGGATAGAAATAATGAAGATGAAAAAAAACAGTTCTTTGAGAAATTTGAAAGGTGCTGAGAATTTAGTCTCTGAAGCGCACAGACTGAAAATACATCCTTCTTGATTAAAAAGATACCTGATTTTTATAACAGCTACCATCTCTACTCACCAAAGGGACGTCTGCCATGGAGTACACCACCACTCCCTGGTACTGACAAGTATTTTCGGTGATTCGACCCAGTCCAGATTTCAACACATGGTTCCCATAAAGGAAGGACTGCTCTGCTCCAGGCTTTATCCACACTTTATACTACAAAAAAAATAATTAAATCCAAGAGACATTAAAATGCTAATTATTGTATCCCTGCAGATAAGCCCGCTGCTGGATATGTGATTAATTTCCTGAATGCATTTTAAGGAAAAGAGAAAAACGATGGTTATCCCAAATTGTTCACTCCCTAAAAAAAACTGCCAGGACGTTCTTTCTTCAACTCTACAATCTCTCTAATGGATAGTTCAAAAGCTCTTTTTCTGGATCCCTCTATGCTCTCACCAAAGCCACCAATTTGCTTTTTTTTGAGTGAGGTCTGCATAGGCTTTTCTACTCTGCGGGACATAACCGACTATGCAACCACACAGCATTCCCATGCCAGAACCCCAACCATGCCCAAGCAGCAAGTCCTGCAAACATCTCCGTGTGCTGGCACTGACTCCGTGGCAGAGAAGCTGCCCAATTATCTGCGTTCTGACGTGGCCCCCATCTTTGACTTCCTTCATCCCCAGTGGACGAATGAATACCACCCTACAAACCTTGGCATAGGGTGCAAGGTAATCCAGAGCTGTGATGTGCAACCGGAACTTGTGAGTCTTAGTGAATTTTCCGAAGCAGGTCCCCAGCGACACCAGCTTGTCCCCGGAGATGTTGGCGGCCAACTTCAGAATCTTCTCACTGAAGGGGTAATTACGGAAGAAGAAGGTGTCAGAGGAGGGAAGCTGGTGGGACCCAGTCCTCCACCCGGGTCCACTGCTGTCCGCCCGGCACCGCCTCACCTCACGTAGTACACCCGGTCGTTGTGCAGCCTGAAACAGTAGGTGCCGTCGGGCCTGTCGACCAGCAGCTGAAGGTTCTCCCCGATGCTGAAGGCAAAAGGAGGACTGGAGACAGCGCCCCAACAGACTCCTCCCGGCCCCGCGCCCCCACTCTACCCGCGCCCTTCCCGCCACACACACATTTGCCCTTCCCCTCCGCGCCCTCTTACTATTTCGCTATCTTCTCAAACATTACGCGGGTCTCTTCTTCAGTCAAAGGCCGCATTTTCCCGCTGGGTTACAACACCGAATCCGCGTGCCTCAGAGGCCGGAAACGGAAGTCGGCCGCCGGCCGCTCCCTGGCAACCCCAAAGCCTGCCTCTCTAGCCGCCTTCAACTTGTTCCCCACGCCAGCGCCCCGTAGCCTGGAGGACCGTCGGGAAAGAAAGCCGGCCGGATACGAACCCCCGGCTGCTTCCGGGCCTAGATTCCGAGCCAGCGCCCTCGCTGGGCCGGAGGGGAAGTGACGCTGCTGCCGGAATATGGCGGCGACGGCGACGATCGCTTCGTCAACCACGGCCTCTGCCACGGCGACGGTCACTGCAGCGGCTCTCGGGGAGGTGGAGGATGAAGGGCTCCTGGCATCGCTGTTCCGAGACCGCTTCCCCGAGGCCCAGTGGCGGGAGCGGCCCGACGTGGGCCGCTACCTCCGGGAGTTGAGCGGCTCCGGGCTGGAGCGGCTGAGGCGCGAGCCCGAGCGCTTGGCGGAAGAGCGAGCGCAGCTGCTGCAGCAGACGCGCGACTTGGCCTTTGCCAACTACAAGACCTTCATCCGAGGCGCCGAGTGCACCGAGCGCATCCACCGCCTCTTTGGCGACGTGGAGGCGTCGCTCGGCCGCCTGCTCGACCGCTTGCCCAGCTTCCAGCAGAGCTGCAGGTGCGGCGGGCTCGGCACTAAAGGGGCTTTTAGCAACTGTAATAGCTGACATTAATGATGAAAGAAATAGCTAGCACTTACAAAGCACTTACCATGCATGGGTTAGGCTCTCCTCTGAGCATTTAAAAAATCCATTTAAGCTTCACAACAGCTTTGGAGGTAGGTACTGTTATTCCCATTTAATGTTATGAGTAAGTTGAGACAGCTTAGGAATTGTCGAAGAGGCTCTTGGAAGCTAGTAATTTCCAAGTTAGAACTGGACACCAGCAGCAACTCCCTCATAGGACTGTTGTGAGTATTAGAGAATCCATGCAAAGCACTTACCACTGGGTCTGACATAGCTAACACTCTGCAGTTGTCAGCTATAATCTACACACGCAGACCGTTCAAAACGTCCATTGAGAGAAGGCTGACAACGAAATCTTTCCATTTGGAGGCAGCAAAAATTATCAAAAAAAATCTCCTTTTTCAGCCATATTCTACCTCTCTAGATCCTCAGTCTCTTATCTTTAATTCTGCCTTTCATGGTAAAAGTTTAAGTTTTGAGTCTTTGGATATTTGACAATAGCTTCTGTACCCTTTCCACCCTCCAGAATAGATAGAGGACTTCATAAAGCAGGTCTCTGCAATTATGGAGAAGTGAAGACTGTGGAATTAAAAGTGAACAGCAGCCTAAGAGAAGATTAAGGGGCTGAGGGAATTTGAGGGTGAGGTTGTAGCTTCTAAGCTGGTTAGTGATCACAAAAAGAATAGCTATTATTAACATTTACTGTATGTCAGGTTCTGTGTTAAATGCTTTATACACATCATCTCATTTAATCCTCACAGCCTTATGAGGTGGGTCCTGCTACTATTTTACCAATGAGGAAAGAGTTCAGAGATCCTAAGTACCTTGCCAACACTAGTTAAGTGGCAGATCTGGGCTCACACATTTTTATCGTTTGTTAGTTGTGTGATCTTGGACAAGTTGCTTAGCCTCTCTGGGATTAAAGTTGCTTTAAGGGTAATAGTACTTACCTCACAGGTTTGGTGTGAAGATTAAATAATAAACCATCCAGCTCAGTGTCCAGTTCATAGTAAATGCTTGGTAATTGTAGCTAACTTTTGGATGTAGAGCAGTGAGCAACCAATATTCTCCTGTGTGTTACTAGAAACTTTGTCAAAGAGGCTGAGGAGATCAGCTCCAACCGCCGGATGAACACCCTGACTCTAAACCGGCACACAGAAATCCTGGAAATCCTGGAGATTCCTCAGCTAATGGACACCTGTGTCCGGAACAGCTATTATGAAGAGGCCCTGGAGCTTGCAGCCTACGTACACCGACTGGAAAGGAAATACTCCTCCATCCCTGTCATCCAGGTAGTCAAACTGCCCCAAAAGGACTCAAACTGATGTTCTTGTAATCAGTAATTCTGTGGTCATCACTGAACCTTTAGGCAGAAATCTTAGGGAAATTTTGCATGTTTCATATCGGTTTCTGCTTGAACATGAAACATTCGTTCATTCATTCAACTGATAAATATTAATCATGTACCAGACACTGATCTAGGTGCTGGGAAGACAATGAGACAAAGCAGAGAAGGCCCTAGTTTTCATGAATGTAAGTTGATAGTTGGCAAATAAATAAATAACATGATCCTTTCAGATAATGGTAACTGTCTGAAGAAAATAAATTAGGGAATGGGTAGAAGGAGACTAGGGTGAGGTACCCTAGATAGAGTGGTGAGGAAAGGCTCTGTTGGAGAGATAATATTTAAGCTGAGAACCAGATGATGAGAAGGAACCAGCCACACGAAGATGTGGGGAAAGAGCAAATCAGAAAGTGGAAAAAGGTATAGCAGACTGACGAGGGGACAAGTTGGGCGTGTTTAAGAAATAAGAAGACAGAAAAAACAGAAAAACAAAGACAGCCAGTGTGACAGGATTGCAGTGAGCAAGGGGACAGAATTAGGAAGCGGGTGAGGCAGGAGAACAAAACAGGGCCTGTAGGCCACAGTGAATAGTTACATATGGCCACAGTGAATTAGATCTTTGTTGGTAAGCCTGTACACATCAACTTTAGGAAATCTTCATATACCAGGAAAAGCAGTGGGAACGTTGATCTGCAGTATTCAGGGGTAGTGGAATGGATTCCTGGAAGTGTCGTTCCCAGTGTGGTGTGACTGACCCCCTCTATTGTCAGGGCATTGTGAATGAAGTGCGCCAGTCCATGCAGCTGATGCTGAGCCAGCTGATCCAGCAGCTAAGAACCAACATCCAGCTCCCTGCCTGCCTCCGTGTCATTAGCTTCCTGCGGTGCATGGATGTCTTCACTGAGGCTGAGTTGAGGGTGAAGTTTCTTCAGGCCCGAGATGCTTGGCTCCGTTCCATCCTGACTGCCATCCCCAATGATGATCCCTATTTCCACATCACAAAAACCATTGAGGCCTGCCGTGTCCATCTGTTCGATATCATCACGCAGTACCGTGCCATATTCTCCGATGAGGACCCGTTGTTGCCCCCTGGCACGGGTGAGCACACTATGAATGAGAGTGCCATCTTCTACGGCTGGGTGCTACAGAGAGTCTCACAGTTCCTGCAGGTGCTGGAGACCGACCTTCACCGGGGGATTGGTGGTCGTCTAGACTCTTTACTGGGTCAGTGCATGTACTTTGGGCTATCCTTCAGCCGGGTGGGGGTCGATTTCCGGGGCCAGTTGGCTCCTGTTTTCCAGCGGGTGGCCATCAGCACTTTCCAGAAAGCAATTCAGGAAGCAGTGGAGAAGTTCCAGGATGAAATGAATTCCTACACCCTCATCTCAGCTCCAGCCATCCTGGGCAGCAGTAACCTGCCTGCTGCTGTGCCAGTCACTCAGCCGGGGACACTGCAGCCACCCATGGTGCTCTTAGATTTCCCACCCCTTGCCTGCTTCCTCAACAATATTCTGGTTGCCTTCAATGATCTGCGCCTCTGCTGCCCTGTGGCCCTGGCACAGGGTGTGACTAGGGCCCTGGAGGACGCCCTTGCCAAGGTGAGCACATCCTGTTGGCTCTCTACTGGGGCTTTCTTTGGTAACAGGTGGCCAGACTTTTGTAAAAATAAACCAGTTTATATGGTAGGTGGTTGCAGAGTTAGGCTTAGTGGGGTTTTAGAGATTTTTCTGATTGAGAAGCTCTGGTTAGTCCCCCATCATGGGACCTAGAACAATTCATGAAGTGGCTCACCTGTAATAATGATTCAGTAAAGTATTAGTTTTCTACTGCTGCATAACAAACACAGCAGCCTAAAACAACATACATTTTTTTTTTTCCCAGTTTCTTTGAATTGGGAGTCCTGGGTCCTCTGCTCAGGATCTCACAAGATTACAGTCAAGGTGTTGGTCAGGCCACAGTCTCATCTAAAGCTTGGGGTACCCTTTCAAGCTCACTCATGTTGGCAGATTTCTGTTCTTTGCGGTTGTAGGTTTAAGGCCTTTAGGTCCTAGAAGCCGCCTCACTCCATACAGTGTGGCTTTCTGATTCTTCAAGGCCAATGGAGAGCAACTCTCCTGCGTAAATCTCTTCTTTTAGGGAAATCCTCAACCCTTTTTTAAAAGGCTTATCTGATTAAGTCAGGCCCACCCAGGATATCCCTTGATTGTAACTCAAAGTCAACTGATTAGGGGCTTTGATTACATCTGCAAAATCCTTCACCTTTGCCATATTCTATTGGTTAGAAACAAGCCACACATTCTGCCTGCAATCAAGGGGAAGGGATTACACAAAGGAGTGGATACCAGGGGCTGGGATTCAAAAGAACCATCTTAGAATTCTACATAATACAAGAAATTCTACAACTAATGATATCCTGCACATTTTTTACATATTTAAACCTTTAGATATTGGGATGTTTCTTACAACTTATGGCATCTTATAATTGCTGTCAGCCAGGTGGCAGTGGTGACATGGTTTTATAAAATCTTTCTGGGCCTACCTCTCTCATTCTTGAGCTTGCCCGCTCTCATATCTCAAGAGTGTACTTTTTGCTTTAATAAACTTTCCCACTTGTGTTACTCAAAAAAAAAAAAAAAAATGTTAATGCCCTCCTGTGAGAGAAAGCAAGCATGAGCATTGAAACTTTGTAGTCAGTGAAATTCAGGTAATAGTAATCTGCTAATATTTATATAGAACTTACTCCGTGCCAGGTAGTGTTCATCATATTTTATACCTATTAAGACTTGATCCTCACAACCCTAAGGGGTAGGTCCTGTTGCAGGCCCTACTCTATAAATAAGGAAACTGAGGAACAGAGGGCACAAAGTGTTTAAGTAATCATTTGGAAGTCACAAAACCAGCAAGAGGCACAGTTAGGACTTGGAACCAGGAATGTCAGCTAGGTTGTTCTGTTATTTGTATGTGGATCTTCTTCTCTAGCTCTGTGTTCTTTTATAATTTTCTAGCAGTCTAGCTTCCTGGAACCTCAACTGCCTTACTCAGTAAAAACCTTATACAGTTTTGCTTCATTTTCCTGGATCCAATATAGTTCTGGTCATCTCCTTTAGGAATCAAGAACCTCTTGATGCTTTTCCACTGAAAGTGGAAAGTGTGCCAGTAATGAAACAAGTTGGGTTTGGGTCAGAAATACATTAATGAAGTGACAGAACTGTGGAGAGTGACAATTCTGAATTTAAACAAGACAGTAATATAATGTACTGTTTGGAATGACTTTCTTTATGAAAACTTGAGGGCTGCACATTTGTGCTTAGTTTCAGGTACTGCTGATGCTGATAGACTACTCTAGTGACTGATGGTGCCCTTGTCTCCTAGGTAACCAAAACAATCCTGGCCTTCCATCGCGCCGAAGAGGCTGCTTTCAGCAGTGGGGAGCAAGAGCTCTTTGTCCAGTTCTGCACTGTCTTCCTGGAAGACCTTGTTCCTTATTTAAATCGCTGTCTCCAAGTCCTTTTTCCACCAGCTCAGATAGCACAGACCTTAGGTAAGAGAAAGGAGGGGAAAGATCTTTAAAACTACTTTATTGATGTAATTCATATACTAAATAAAATTCACCCATTTGTAAAAATGTTTTTTAGTAAGCATACAGAGATGTACAGTCATTACCACTATCCAATTTTAAAACATTTCCATCACCCCAAAAAGATCCCTCTAGCCCAATGTTCCCACTGTTAGCCCCTGGCGACCCCTAATCAGCTTTCTGTTACCAGAGATTTGCCTTTTCTGGACATTTCATATAAATTAAATAATACAGTATGTGTATATCTGGCTAAGTGGAAGCAGCTAGTCACAGGAGAACCACCTATTGTAGGACTCTATTTATATGAAATGTCCAGAGAAGGTATTTTAAAAAGATTTTTCCTAACTTGTCTTCACTTCCCTGTGCCCACCCTCTCTGTGCCAGCAGTGGGGGCCGGGGGAGGCAGAGCTTCCCTTAGGGCAGTCGGCCAGTGGCCGCTTCCCCCAGCTTTCTCCCTGGGCCTGGCACAGGGAAGCCAGTGCCTTCTGAGGCTCTTGGCTTTTAACTCGATCCAGCCTCCACGGTGTTATTCCAGATTACCTTCAAAGTCTCGCCTTATAGTATAGTTTCCTGCCCCGTATCACGAAGATGACTTTTACTGTATGGAAATGTGGAAACTGTCCTGTAAGTTTTTCTCCCCTGTGACACATCAATATTTAAATTTATTAAACGTTTTTTCTATTTCACTTTCTCTGCCTTCTGGGTCAGGCATTCCACCCACTCAGCTCTCCAAGTACGGAAACCTTGGGCATGTGAACATCGGCCTCGTCCAGGAGCCTCTTGCCTTCCTCCTGCCGAAGAGAGAGCTGGTCCTCTGTCTAGATGAAAAGGAGCTGGTGCCGGAGCTCGCAGCTCCAGCACCCGCCGCCGAGGACTCAGGCTTGGAGCCCGTCGCTGCAGCTCGCCCTGAGGACGCGCAGGAGCCGGCGGACTCAGCCGAGGCGCCGCAGGCTGAGGCGCCCGGTGCGGACCCCTAGCCGGCGCCCCTGCACCCAGCCGCGGCGCGGCCCGGGGCACGGGATGGCCAGGGCTTCCTGCCGCGCCGGGGGGAGGCGAGGCCGGCCTCGGAGAGCACCGGGCAGCCCTAGGGGGGAGGCTGCAGACGCATTCGTGACAGCAAACGAAAGGGTGACCTCTGCGTCGCGCTCGCCAATGGCTGATTATACAGTAAAACACGGAATTCACTAATAAAGTTGCTGACGTCACGGAGGCGGGCTGAGCTCTGGGGCCGCGCCGGCGCTCCCGGAAGGCGCGCGGGAACTCTGCTTCCCGGCGTCCCCCGCGACGGGAGCCCTCGCCTACGGGGGCCGGGAGGGCGGCGGCGGCCGGGCGGCTGTGCTCGGCGCACCGGGGGCCGGATGGGAGCCGGGCTGCTGCTGGGGACGCTGCTGGCGCGGACGCGTCACTGCTTGGGGCCGGCCCCACCGTGGGGACGGGGAGCGGCGGCCGGCGGCGCCCGGGCCTGCAGTTCCGCGTCCGCCCGGGATGGCCTCGAGGGCCCGGCGCGCCGGCGGTCCTACTGGCGCTACGTGCGGCGTCTGGTGCGGGGCGCGCCCGAGCCGCCGTACCCGCGCGTGTGCCAGGTCGGGGACCCGGCGCTGCGGGCCGTGGCGGCCCCTGTGGACCCGGCGCAGCTGGCGGGGCCCGAACTGCAGGGGCTGGTGCAGAGGTTGGTGCAGGTGATGCGGCGCCGACGCTGCGTGGGCCTGAGCGCTCCGCAGCTCGGGGTGCCGCTGCAGGTGCTGGCGGTAGAGTTCCCCGAGGCGTTCTTCCGCGCCTGCGCGCCGCCCCTGCGCGAGGCCCGCCAGATGGAGCCCTTCCCCCTGCGCGTGTTCGTGAACCCCCGCCTGCGGGTGCTAGACAGCCGCCTGGTCACCTTCCCTGAGGGCTGCGAGAGCGTCGCCGGCTTCCTGGCCTGCGTGCCCCGCTTCCAGGCCGTGCAGATCTCAGGTGCGGGGGGGCCGGGTCGGTGCCTTTGGGGCGGTTGGGTAAACGCGTGCGTCTCTTACCCCCGCCTATGGAGGCGGCGACCTCGGATCCCATGAAACAGTTTTCGCAAAGCTCCAGTAAAGCGCAGACTTGTGAAAGTGCAGGCTCAGCTAAGCCTCCCAGCAGAACCCTGGAGTGGATGTGATTCAAGACTGACCGGTAGGGATGGGGATGGCGGCCAGTGTGACAGCAGAGCCAGCTCCTCGGAGGCGTGGTTTGGGCTGGGAACGCGGCCTAGTTCCGATGTTGCCGCACTCCAAGTCCTCTGCTCTGTGCCCTCTCGCTCGCTGTCTCGCACACATACACTCTACCCAATTGGAGCCATCGTGGTGGAATGGGAGAAGTGGCACCCAGCTTTGCCCAGCCCGGGGTGATAAGCCACAGGACGTTTTGTGGAATCTGATTTGTTGCCGGAGTTGGAATGATTGTTCCTCTTGAGTAGGCCACTTGGTCCAGGTCAGAAAGTAAATGGTACCCCTTTATTTTATAGTGTACCAAGTTGAAAGACTTTTAGGAATTGAAATAAATCAGCAGTATCTCAGAAATGGGAGGAAATGTTCAGAAATGAAGCACCTTAGGAAGATCATTTCTCATCTCAGCCCCATAGTAAGTCCAGCAACCTAATAGTCAGCATTAGAACCACATTGAATACTTGGTAATGTGTAGAGTTGAGGCATCTTTTCTGGGAAGAATAGGGGCTGCTGTCTGCATTCCCTTCTGATGTTGCCTCTTGTCAACAGGAACAGCCAGAGGCAGGGAAAAGGCAAGGAGATTAAAAATGATGCGGTTAAGCATATCCTTACCCAGGCTGTAACTTACTTTGCAGGGCTGGACCCCAGAGGGGAGCAGGTGGTGTGGCAGGCGAGCGGATGGGCAGCCCGTATCATCCAGCACGAGATGGACCACTTGCAGGGCTGCCTGTTCATTGACAAAATGGACAGCAAGACGTTTACAAACATCTACTGGATGGAGGTGAATGATTAAAATTTTCCTGCTGCATCTGAGGATTCTGGAAATGAAAACACAAACACTTGGGATTTGAGCTGGGCATGGCTTGCCTGTTATCAGCTTGATACTCCTCAGGGTTGGCTCTGACAGAAAACACAATTGCCAAACCAAGTTGGAGGAATATATAAAAAATGTTTGCCCTGAAATCATCCATGGACAAAATACTGCCTTCAACGTGAAAAGAAAATGTACTCCCCCAAAGAGGAGACATTTCCTGATGATTTTGTATGGTAAAAAGTGGGGCAAATAACCACTCCTAGTAGACATGATTTCATAGACCTGTATGATCTATCCCAAAGCCAAGATTTGATAACGACATAATCCCAAAATATCTGAAAGCTATGTTTAAAAACACGGGTTAAGACTGCGGTTGACCATCTTCACTAAGTTCTTAGTTTTACAAAGGGCTTGTGTGTGTCTTACCTGCGGAGTCCTTTGCCTTGGACAACAGTTTGCTTGTGTAAGTAAAACAGAACAGAATGGCCACAGTTCATGAAGTGTTTAATGACAGTGTTAACATAAATGAGTACCCACACATTTTACCAGGTTCACAAGTTTTAGTCTCCACCTTCTGCCTTTAATTTAACAGATTTGGGGATGATTTTCCTGCTAAGATTTCTTGGGCAGCTGCTATTTGGCTCATTCTTTTTGTGGAGCTCATGGATCAGGGCTAGGGGAGGGATGATAGTTGATGAAGCAATGAACCTCTTCCTGTCACAATTAGAAAAGAAAGCAAAACTTGTACTTCCTGGTCACCACACTTATTTTGGAAAACTAAATTAGCATCACCCTGACCCATGATTAGCCTTAAGACACTGTCAGAGCTTTGCAAGAGGTGAAGAAACTTGTTTCTCTAGATACTGGTCTTGCCTCATTTCTATGTTGAGTTTTGCAACATGGGTACTCTTACCAGAGTTCTCAAAATCCTAGTACCCATGTAGGAAGTCCAGTAAGTTGTTTAGAAAAAACTTGTTTTAAACAGTAGTTAACTAAACGAACCCAGTATGGCTTTCTCTAAACAGGCCACCCTCTGGGGGCCTAAGAGGTCAAGCAAAAGGGAACCGGCTCTCTCTGCATTAAACTTTGGAAGGGAGTAAGAGCTGGCACTGCTCCAAGGTGAGGTTAGATACTCCGCCACTGCGAAAGTCTGTAGAAAACTCTCATTTATACTATAAACATGGATCCTTAGGAAAATGAGGATTTAGTGACCCTCCTTTCCCTTGGACAATGTTCAGAAGCTCCTGCAGGGTGGCTTCAGAATACTCAGAAGCTTCCTTACAGTGCTCTGAGGTTAACAGTCCTTACTGATGCCTTTGTAATGAGGATCAGTAAAATTTGCCTGCAGCTTCCTGACCTGGGGACCCGAGTATGTGGTTGCTCAGAGTGGACCTTGGAGAAAGCCTGAAACTCTCTATTACTGACAACACGAGATTTACTACTCTAACCAAATCCACCAAGGAGGATTTGTGCAACTAGCTACTACAGCCCAAAGCAGCAAATCTGCATTTCTCATAAAATCTCACCCACCTCAGGGAGATGTATCAGGCACAGTAACCACACATACAGATCAGCATCTCGAGCTAAGGAAAGTTCTAGAAGTCAACTACCGAAGTCAAAGCCAAGGTAGACAGAAGGTTTAAGCCAGAATCCCCACATAGGGAAGAGTGAATTTCAGAGTTAGCATTTAGGGGAGGAAATACCTCTGCACTTGTGAGCCATGTATAACATGGATGGTGAGGGCATGCCATCAGTCTGAGGTGACTTCGGCCTCACATGTGAGTAGGACATTCATCACCCTGCATCCTGTCACTGACGGTGGAGAGAGGAATGGAGAGACATGGCATCTGTGACAGCCGTGAGCAGAGCTATGAAGATGAACCACAGCAGCCCCGGTTTCTGTTAACCCCTGTGACTTGCCAAGGTGTCTGTGCAGTAGAAAGGAAGATTTTAAAAACAAAGCAGGCAAGGACCTTGTGATTCAAGTAAAGGTGACTGGAGGTAGAGTAAGAAAACACAAGTAGCTAAAATGAAAGAGTGGGGCAGTGTCCTGTGTCCTGTGCTGGCTTCTAGTCCCGCGTCACCAACAGTAACTGGGGGCTGAGGGCACCTAACTAAAGCGAGAGCCATGGGAACTCCTGAGTGACAAAGATGCCAACCACGGTTGCTGCCAAGGCGTCACCTGGTCAGGCCTGCTGAGGCACCTGGTATTGAGGCAGGGCGAACGTACCCACACTGGACAGGAGCACCTGGGCCCAAGCCTTCAAGGAACCCAACAAAAGTTGGCTCAATTCAGCCATTCCTGACCAAATCAAAGACCACCATGGTGCAAGGCTACTGTGATCTAAGAGTTGGCCACATCATCAGTTCTGGACAGTCTGGGTTTTAGTAAGACCTGGAGCAATAATCACAGCTTTTGGAGGGGGAGGGGAAGTAGACCAGCCCGATGGCAGGCCTTTTGTGTATTCGTATGCACACAGTCAAGCAGCACAGCCTCCTACTCAGCATTTCTAGGGCTGCCAGCTCTAGAGCCTTGGAGGGGGGCGGGGAGGGGGTCTCAAGATCAGGAGTCACAAATTCAAATGGCCACAGGGCCTAGGCAGGCAACCTGGAGGACTGAAGCAGTGCATGTGGAGATGGGTGAGAGTGTTCTGCTTCTGAGCAGGGCAGCCCCTCTTTGGCTGTGGCCGACAGGCTGCCTCATGGGGACGCAGGCCCAGCATTACCTCATCTCCCAGAAGCCAGAAATCTGCACTTTCACATCAACTCTTGATTTTTCAATGTTGGCAGCAGACCAAACCAAACAGCTGCAGGCCATGTCTGGGCCACAGGCCTCCCAATCTGCAGGAAGAACTGTCCAGGTGCCGCATGTGCAAGGCCCCGGGGTGGGGGTGGGGGGGTGTCTGGCCAGCCTGACTGGAGAACAGGCGTGGGAACTGCGGCAGGTGACAATACCCTCCTCTGATGAAGAGAAGAGTGCGGAGAGAAAACCAAGGGGTCTTTCTAATGGAAGCAAGCATGGCCTTCAAGGAGCCCAGATAAGAATCAAAGATGAGATCACTCAGGTGGCTCAAGAGGGAAAAGGATTTATTAGCCCATTTCCAGGGCAGGGAGCCAGGGGCAGTGGCTGGGTTCAGTGTTCCCACACTGAGAGGGAAGAAAATGCAGCAGTAAAACCCACCTGACTACCTTCACTCCTTCTGAGCTAGAGCTTTGTGCTCACAAAAACCACCCTCTCCTCCTGCAGGGGACACATATGGCCCGGGATGCTGACCTAGGAGGGTGGGAATGGCTTGGTTTTACTCTTGGCCTTCACAGGCAGGGCTTGGGCTGGCACCCCAGGGCATCAGCCATTGTGTTCACAAGGAGTAAAATTCGGGTTGGAAGGGACAGGCGGAGGGAGCTGCAGGCCATCCTGAAGGTCTGCGGCAACCCCACAGTACGGGCTGCTCCCACTCCTTGACGCTTCTGGGAGATCTGAACTTTATTTATAAACAAGACAAAAATCCAAGCAGCATTAATTTAGGGGAACAAAGAAAGGTTTAAAAAAAAAAAAAAAAAACCACAGAGAGGCAGGACAAGGAGTTGGTGAGCATCCAGAAGAAGAGGAGGAGGAGGAGAGGAAGGAGGAAGGACCAGTACTCCACCCAGTGCTGAATGTGCTTGTGTCTCTGCGGCCAGGGAGGCCCTTCCTGCCTGCTCCCTGGCCGGCGGCCAGACAGCAGAGGGGACGCTGCAGTGACGTGAAGACGAGCCCTGGAGCGCTGTCTGGCCACTGACTTGGGGAGTGCCGTGGATTTATTACCCCAATCAACCCCCCACCTTCACCGTCACTGAGTGAAGACATTTTTAACTCTCCTGTCCAAAGTCCTCTGAGAATTTCTTCACTTTCAGGAGGTCGTCTGCATTCACGGTGGGCCGAGTGGTGGCCAGAGACCGGAGCATGTCCGACTGCAAAGACAAGGGCACGAAGCTGAGGAGGAGCCAGGCCCCAGGTCCTCGGCCTCCCCGTGTCGCAGACCCAGGGGGTCCAGCAGGAAGAGGCCAGTGTTCCCGGTCACTCCCAGCCCCAAAAGCAAAGCTCTCTCTGGTTGCCTGGCGCCTGCCTGAATGTCTCCCATGACAGGACCGCTCTTCCCTCCTGGGGCGGCTCATGTCGTTTCCAAACGGGCATATTTCTCGTCTGAGAGAATCCAAGCTCCCCTCACGTCTTAACTCCCGGGAGAAGCTCGCTCTGAGCGCACACCCGCCACCCCGGCCATGCTGGCAGACACCTGCCCCACACGACAGGCAGGGCGTCGGGAAGACCAGGACGAGGACAGGGCAAGACTAGTGCCGTGAGGCTGCCTGTGCGCGGCATCAAAGCAAACTGCCGACAGACGCTTGCTGCCTCCTTCTGGGCACAGAACAAGCCAAAGCCGTGGAATGATGTCGTCACGCCAGCGGGCCTTTATTCTTGCTGAAGAAAATAAAATGCTCATGCTATGGCCTCCGTCTTGGGCCCCCGCTGAGTCTGTAACAGCAGGAGCCCCAGCTGCCCAGCACCCCAAAGGCCATTCTCGGTTTCAGAAGAGCCACGACAGCCCAGGACAGAGAAGGGGAGAAGCCTATTTGTATTTTCAGATCCATGACCCCAGTTTTCTGGGCTCTGTGCAGTCCCTCTCCCAGCCGGCCACTTACCATGCAAACCACAGGCTCTAAGAGTTTGTCACCAGGGACATCCATCCAAGTCATCTCCATGGCCCCTGGGTCCCCTGGTGAGCATGGGGTCAGGAGGTCATCGATCATAACGCTAGGGTTGGTGCGGGAAGGGCCACAGACCTGAAATCAAATAGGAGTTGGGCTGCAGGGCTTGCACCTCAGTGCTTGGGGGAGGGACAGGATGCCTCAGATTTCTGAGTCCTGAAGAGAAGGTGGTGGTAGAGGATGTATGCATGCCTGGCATCAGTCTGAGAAGAGAATGACTCCTTCAGAACTCTCAGGCTGGCAGTCGAAGTAGCTCAACGTAGGATTTCAGAGGTTTGTGATTAGCATGATATTCCAGGCACTATTCTCCAGAATCTCAATTTGTGGCCCAAAGTGTCTTGATATCTTCCTCTTCCTCATTAACTCCATCAAATCTCACCACAAATGCAGTGACATCAAAAATGTTTTTCTAACCACAATCTGCTTTATTGGCAATATCCCCCCAAATATCCCCAAGGCTAATTCCCTCACCTCCTTCAACTCTTGACTCCAATGTCACCTGGGTGGCCTATCCTTTAAGAATACAACTTGCCCAGGCGCGCCTGGTTGGCACAGTCAGTTAAGTGTCCGACTCTTGATTTCGGCTCAGGTCATGATCTCAGGGTTGTGAGATGGAGCAGAGTCCCTTGGGATTCTCTCCCTCTCCCTCTGCCCCTCTTCCCCATCCCCACCCCAGCTCACCCTCTCTCTCTCTCAAATAAGTAAATCTTTTTTTTTATAATACAAGCTGCCCACCCAACTCCAAACTTCAGAAACACCAGACTCCATCCCCTTTGTACCCGCCGATTCTTCAGACACCAAGTGGGGTCCCCACACACAGCAGAGCACTGACTGCAGGTGGCAGAGGTGACTGGCACGGTGCCATGTCCTCTGGCTTCACACAATCTGAGATGGTCACATTGGAGCAAGAAGAGCTATAGGGAAAGAGAGAGCAGTGTAACCCCAGCCCCTACAGCCAGGGGGCTCACTTTATACTTGGCCTTGGTTCTCCAGGAGACCGAAGCTATGTCACTTGAGCAGCCAAGGAATTGGCAAAGAAAGCTGATATCCCCATTCCTGTAACACTTTCTAAGCAACTCCTTGCTGGCTCCACTTACCTTTTTTTAAGTGGGCTCTACACCAGGCTTGGAGCCCAACGTGGGGCTTGAACTCACAACCCTGATCAGATCAAGACCTGAGCTGAGATCAAGAGTCAGATGCTTCACGAACTGAGCCACCCAGGCGCCCCTCCACTCACCTTTTTGAAGTGTGTTGCTGAATGAACTTTCCTGACAGGCTGCATGAGGGAGTCCCGCACAATGATACTGATGTCAGCACCGGAGTAGCCCTCCGTCTTCCGGGCCAGCTCATGGATGTTGGCATCCGTGAGGTTGTGGGGAGTGCTCCCCAGATGCAACCGGAACATCTGGGCACGGGCAGCCTCCTCAGGCAGCGGGATGTAAATCCGCTTTTCAAACCTAGAGAGCGAAGCACATGGCAGGTCTTGAGAAGAGATGGCCTAAGAGTCTTTGTGGAGAGGGCCGCTGGGGCCCTCCAGAAGCTGGCTTCACTGAGGACTCTGCTCAGCCTGCAGACACGAAGAGGCCTCTGGGCAAACGGGGTCAGGCTGCACCCACGGCTGCCAGCAGCAGGCTGACTACAGCTGGAGAAAGACCTCAGCCCCTGGCTCCTACTGGGGAAGACTCACCTCCTTCTAATGGCTGAATCCAACACCCAGGGGATATTTGTGGCACCAAGAACCAGAGTCCCATCGTTGTTATTCCCCACCCCTGTGGAGAAAGGGACACACAGACGCTGAGTCAGAACACCTGCAAGATCAGGGAGCATCTGGGGGAGGTACCTCAGGGCCTTTGTGTGTTCTGATCTGCGGCCAGCCCCGTGCCCCCACCAGCAGGGCCCCAACTGGCTCTGCTGGGCCAAGAGCCTTCTCTGAAGCCCTGCCGGCCTCGGGAAGGGCAGAGGGCTCGTGGGCAAAGGCCGGGATAACCTCTCTGCAGGCCTGTGGAGAGGGAGCGGAGAACGGCTGCACTGACATTTTCTCTCCATCTAAGGATCATCGAACCCAGCCGCAGCTAAACAACGAAGCCCTGCGCTGGCTGCAGGTGGACTGAGAACCAGGGCGGGCGCCCAGCACTGGCACGCACCCTGCATCTGGACCAAGAACTCCGTTTTGATCCTTCGGGCAGCCTCGCTCTCATTTTCATTGCGGGAGCCGCAGAGGGAATCCACCTCATCGATGAAGATGATGGAGGGCTTGTGCTGCCTGGCCAGCTCAAACAGGTTCTTGACGAGCCTGGGAAGGTGACACGTGGGGCTGGGATCAGGACACCCACACCCAGCCCAGCCAGGGGCCCAGTCACTGTTTCTCTCTCCCTTCCCACAGGCAGGTCAAGCCTCCAGTCAGGCCTGGATTTCAGACAGTGGCCATCACAAATCCGCTGGCAGCACGGTTCCATGAGGAACAGCCAGCCTCAGTGACAGCCCAGCTCATTAGCTCTGGATTTAGGACAAGTCCCTTCCCCTCCGCCTAGCCTCAGTGTCATCCTCTGCACAACGGGAGTTGGTGTGGAAAATGCCTGAACTACATGAAGTCCCCAACAGAGGACACCCACCCGATACCCAAAGACTGTGAGTGCCTTTGCCTTCCGTTCCTGAGGGCTCCTCTCCCCCAGCCGAGTGCCCATTCAGTCTCGGCAGGCTGTGTCAGGACACGGTCCCACCCAGCAAGCTAGCAGAATTCCCCTCCGCTGGCTACTTCTCCCTGACACCCACCAGCGGCTCCTCTGGGCCGTGGCTCACGGGCAGGGAAGCAGGCCTGGCAGCTGACTTACTTCTCACTTTCCCCCAACCACTTAGACATCAAGTCTGAGGAGGACACAGAGAAGAAGGTGGAGTTTTTGGCCTCTGTGGCCACCGCTTTGGCCAGGTAGGATTTCCCTGTGCCAGGGGGTCCAAAGAGCAGTATCCCTCGCCAAGGTGTACGCTTGCCTACAACAAAGAATAAACTGAGGTGAGCTTCCTCCTGCCTGGGGAAAGGGAACAGAAAAAAGCAGAGGGAACTTAGTTACTGTAAGTACGGACAGAAGAGCAAAGTTCTACAAGACAACTGGTTCTAGAAGCAAAGGAATAAAGGGACCTGCATTACCTGCTGAAAGCCTGCTCCTAGCCCTGGCTCATGACCCCCAAAACCTTGCAAAGTGACACTGGCTGGCACTGGTTCCTGACCCTACTCACCCACCGGGATGGTCAAGTCAAAGTTCTAGTCGCAAAGGTGTTTCTGACACCAGAGAGGAGCCAAGACAGTTGTGATGGGTAGACCCTGGGGCCTCTCTTGACTGAGAGCCCTGGGAGGGAAGGTTGGGCCCTCACCGCCGGAAGGCCCACAGAGCTGAGTGGTCACCTGCTCCTGGACACCTTCAGAGTGGGAGCCCTGGGCTGGCTTCCTGAGAAGCCTGCTCTTTTTCCATCTGGGCCTAAAGTAGCTCAACTCTTACCTGTGAACAAGTGTGGGAATTTAATTGGCAAAATGACAGCTTCTTTGAGGGCCTCCTTGGCCCCCTCCAGCCCAGCCACATCACTCCACCGAATGTTGGGCTTCTCCATCACAACAGCACCTGCAAGAGGCAAGGTGAGCCTTCCACCTGGAGTCCGACTGATGAGTCTGAGCCGACCCTCCAGGGGCCCTCGCCACATCCCGCTCCCACTGCCACGGGGCCGCGGGCCTCTTACCCATCAGTTGTTCTTGCAATTTCTTTTTCTCTGGATTATCCCCTTCACTGTCACTATCACTGCTGGGAAAGGAGACAGAAGACGACAGACTAAAGCAAGAGGCAGTCGGCAAAGAGGCTCTGAGAGTGAGGCCAGGCTCTCGGTCATGAGCCGCCTGCCCTGCTCAACAGTGGTGACAGACCCACCAGCAGGGGCCTCAAAGATGCTCAGACCACCTGTTAGCGACACTCCCCTCCGCGTCCTCCAGGAAACACTCCCGGAACCCATCCTTGTTTCTTCATTAAGGGAGTAAGAACAGAGATGTGTGCGTCCCCAGAAGGCTGGTGAGGGACATGTGCTTTGGGGGGACTTCAGGAGCAGCTGGATGGGCAACCGGAGCTGTCACTGGCCTTTCACACAGATTCACAACCAGACAGCAGGTGGCTGTGACTCGAAGGAGAGTGACGTTTAAAGAGGGGGACCTGGGGGCGCCTGGGTGGCTCAGTCGTTAAGCGTCTGCCTTTGGCTCAGGTCATGATCCCAGGGTCCTGGCATCGAGCCCCGCATTGGGCTCCCTGCTCCGCGGGAAGCCTGCTTCTCCCTCTCCCACTCCCCCTACTTGTGTTCCCTCTCTCGCTATGTCTCTCTGTCAAATAAATAAAATCTTTGACTTTGGAGGGGGACACAGAGGCCCTGCGTGTGGGTCCAGCCTCCATCCAATGCCAGCTCCATGACCTGGGCCACGTCTGAACTTGAGTCTGCTGCCTCCTCTGTCAGATGAAGAGAGTAGCTCCGAGCATAAGAGCAGCTGACTCCGTCCTTCCTGCGCACCCCACTTTACTCTCGGAGCTTTACCCGCATCATCTCACCCGCTCCTTAGGGCAACGCTGGGCGGGAGGGGGCGTTACCCTTCTTCTACAGATGAGGAGCCTGGAAGCACAGGGGGTCATGGCACGTGTCCATGGTCACCCGGCCAGGAAGTGGTGGCGCCGGGATCTACCCTGAGAGCCTGACTGCGGAATCCCAGGCTTGTAACCTCCCTGCTGGCTTGCATTTCACTCGCAGCTTTTCTGTGCGGATCCAACGCAGCACCGTCCGAGGCAGTACTGTGCCCAGTGCCCGGGGCGAGCAGCTCGGGGCGCTAGCATGTGAGTGGCAGCGCCCCGAAGGAAGGCAGCATTAGCACCAGGAATGACAGCACCAGGAAAAGGACACACGCTCATGGGGTCTCTGCTCCTGGCCGGCTCCTCCACTCCTCTGTACTCACCCTTTGCTCTCACTCTGATTTTCTTTGACTGGCTTCTTGCCATGCTTCTCTTTGCTTCGTAAGTAATCCTTCAGCTTCTCCGCCCGGTCTAGGTATTGCATGCACTTGGCTCGAATGCTCTCCTTGGCCTTTTCGCTGTGTGCCTCATCTGCAAAAGGGGAATTGGAGAGGGTGTGCGCACCCTGCTCTCCAGGGGCTCTGCAGCCCGGGAGGGCCCTGCGTGGGACTCACATTTGATAGCGTGTAGGAAATACTCCACAGCATGCTGGTAGAGCCGGAGTGCCTCCTCGTAATTCTTGGCTTTATCCTCCTCCGTGGCTTTCGTCACCAGATCAATGGCTTTCTGGAAATGCGAAGCAAATACCTCAGTGCTTCCCAAGAGACCCAAAAAGCCCTTGGGGTCCCAGGGCAGCAGGAATCCTGCGGATCTGTTAGTCACACACCATTATGTCGGCCTGTTTTTCCAACATCAACTAGAAAGGCCTTGAAAGGAAGCCGTAAAAGACAGCCATCCCTCTTCACAATACACTCATACGGGTGAAAACAACCTCCTTCTCCATTTCACTCTGGCTTTCAGTAAGCGGAAACCTGACCAAATATCTCAGGTTAGGGCTCAAGGGGAGAATCCACTTTCTATTCCTTGCGTGGACCTGGACCCGGCACCTGGAACAGGGGAAACACCACAACTGATTGCTGTGCGGCTCAGCATGAAGGCCAGGAACCGCACTTGACCTCGAAGGCCAGAGAAGAGCCAGCCCTGGGTTCTACCAGACTGGTCAAAGGGATCTCTATTTCCTCCTACCGGCCCAGCCTGCTTCTCTGTGGGGAAAAAAGAAGATGGTTTTCCTAAACTTGCTACTTAGGGAAGGGATGCTTAGACACGGGTCAGTAACCAGTAGCTCTAGTAAGGAAGGTGCTTGCTGGCACGCCTGGGTGGCTCAGTCAGTTAAGTGCCCGACGCTTGGTTTTGGCTCAGGTCATGATCTCAGGGTCAAGAGATCAAGCCCTGCATCGGGCTCCGCACTCAGCGGGGAGTCTGCCTGAAGATTCTCTCCCTCTGCCCCTCCCCCACTGGCGTATGCACACGCTAAAATAAATAAATCTTTAAAAAAAGAAAAAAGCAAGAAAAGGGCTGGCTTACTCCAAAGACATGTATGTGCTGCCAACTGAGGGGAATGGTCCTCTGGCATCTTCTAAGAACCCCGTGAGAGTATCTTTGTGAATCTCACAAATCCTGTAGGCCTGTGCTCTAGACCGAACTCAAAGCAGGCTGGATCTTTCAGGCAGCTGCCCCACACCTACATATCCAGTTTTAGAAACCACGGCTTCACCAACCCAGGAAGCGCTACCAGAATTATCCT
This sequence comes from Phoca vitulina, assembly GCF_004348235.1. Lineage (NCBI taxonomy): Eukaryota > Metazoa > Chordata > Mammalia > Carnivora > Phocidae > Phoca > Phoca vitulina. Next base: position 19,582,348 of record NW_022589733.1, on the reverse strand, counting down.
CCTCAAGCTGATCGGCACTAGATGCCAGGCCGGCAGATCCCATTGTACACACACAGTTCCGTCCACAGCAAACAATAAACCTCCTGACCAGCTCTTGGCAGGGCTCAGGCATTTGTGCATCCCTTCCTCATCTGAAAGTAAGAAATCTCAGAAAGACACAGCTAGCTCTACAAAACGAACAGACTGAAGCAGGTTGGGCCAGGTTGATGATAAATGAACCCACCAGGTTGCCTAGATGAGGAAAGGCGAAGAGTGTTGGCTACTATTTTCAAGCTCAGCTACCTCCATTACCTACAAATAGAGAATGGCCAGGAGCCCAGAACCTTCTCGAATGATTAGCTTAAACACAAGCTTCACAGGTCTACTCTTCCCCAACGACCCGCTCTTCTGATGAGACAATGAAATGAATTCTCCTGTCCCTGATGGCTTCTCTTCTCCAGAACAAACATGCCCAGTTCCTTGGACTTTTTCACTCTATATGCCTTCTTGCTTGGGTCTGTCCTTTGGAAAGGCAGGGCTCAGAACAATACTTGAGGGATGCTCTGCACCTCCCTCCGAGATACTTTATTAATTAACGCACCTAAGAGCACATTAGATCTTTTTGGCAACTGCATACAATGTTTCAAAGGCAAGAGGCCTCAGCTGCAATTTGAAGAAGAATAGTTTTGCATAACACAAGGGTGAGGTGATAAATAAAACTGCCAGCCTGCTGCATCTCTAGTAACACATATGGCAAGGATGAGGATGAAGGACAAGTTTAAGGAAGATGTGCTAACAGAAGAGCTGGCAAACTGTAAAGAACCAGATGGTAAATAGGTTAGACTTTCCTGGCCATACAATCTCTGGAGCAACTACTCAACTCTGCCTTTGTAGCCCAAAAGCAGCCATAGAGAATACGTAAATGAAGGAGCAGGAATGTGTTCCAATAAAACTTTATTTATAGACACTGAAATCTGAATTTCATAATTTTCACGTGTCATGAGATATCTTTCCCAGCCTTTTAAAAACATAAAAACCTACATTATGTTAAGTGAGAGAAGCCAGTCACAAAGGACCACATATTGTATGATTCCAGTTATATAAAATGCCAAAAATAGGGGCACCTGGGTGGCACAGTTGACTGAGCATCCGACTCTTGGTTTCTGCTCGTTTGGTGATCTTGGGGTCATGGGATCGAGCCCCGTGTGGGCTCTGTGATTAGCCAGGAGCCTGCTTAAGTTTTTCTCTCCCTCAGCCCCTCCCCCCTCTAAAATAAATAAATCTTTTAATAAATGAACAAATACATAAAGTGCCCAGAATAGGCAAATCCATAGGACAGAAATTAGCTGAGTGTTTGCCCAAGGCTGGGAGAGATACAGGATTTGTGGGGTTAATGGTAAAGGGTGTGGAGTTTCTTTTTGGGGTGATGAAAATGTTCTAAAAGTATGGTGATGGTTGCACAACTCTGAATATACTAAAAGCCACTGAATTGTATACTTTAAATGTGTGAATTTTCTGGTGAGTTATATCTTAATAAAGCTTTTCTTTTTAAGATTTATTTATTTGAGAGAAAGAGAGCCTGAGCAGGGGGAAGGGCAGAGGGAGAGAATCTTCAAGTAGACTCCCTGATGAGCACAGAGCAGAAGCAGGGCTCCATCTCAGGACCCTGAGATCATGACCTGAGCGGAAATCAAGAGCCAGACGCTTAACTGACTAAGCCACGCGGGTGCCCCTTAATAAAACTTTAATAGAAATGTAAAAACATTCTTAACGCACGGACAAAAACCGTCTGGGCAGGGGGGATATGCAGGCGAAGTTTACAAACCCCTGTTATAACAAATCCGAGCTTCTGCTGGTGGATGGTGGGGGTCTGGCTTTGGACTCTAGTTAATTCTTGGCCAAGTGGCCCAGTTTATTCCATGCCTCTGTTCCCACTTTTTCCTCCACCTTCGGATATCTGAATGCTACCCACCCTTTCCGGATCCAGCCAAATGCCCCTTCTTCCATGAAGTCTTGCCTAGCTCCTTCACAGGCTTTATTTTGAGCACTTACTATGTGGCAGGCACTGTGTTAAGAAGGCTTCACCCGAATTACTCAGTCCAGAGCCACTGTCACAACAACCCTACAGGGTATTACCCCAATTCACTGACAGGAAACCCCAAAATCCAAGATCAAGTAACCAGCCCAAGGTCACATGCGGGTGAGTGGTAGAGCCAAGACTGAAGCCCAGGTCCGAGGCCTGGGCATGTTTCTGCCCGCCGGCCCAGCAGCACCGGCAGCACCTGGAGGATGGGTCAGTCATGCATCCAGGTGGCGCCACCCCAGCATCACCAGGCAAGACCTAGGGAATGAATGAAGGGTCGCTGGCCGACAGGAGGGAATCCGAGCCTGGAGAAGGAGCGGGGACTCGTCCTAAGGGAAGCAGGAGGAGGAGGGAGGGCAAGCGGCCCGACTGCGGGGCCGAGCTTCCCGGGCGGCGCCGGTGCGGTCCGCAGGAGGCTGATCCCCGCGGCGGTACCGGGGCGCCGCCGGCTGCACGTAGCGGCCTCGGGGCTCCGCCTGGCCCGGGCGGGGGGTGGGGTGGGGGTGGCAGGGGAGCGGGAGTTCTGGAGACAGCCCGTGGCTCCGGGCGCGTGAAAACAGAAACGGGCGGAGGCGGCGACAGGGCGGCGGGGCGAGGGCCGCGGGGCCGGGGTACCGAGCAGACCGCCCGCCCGACTGCTGGCTCGCAGGCCCCGCCGCGCCTCCTCCGGCCTCCGGAAGCCGAGACCGGCCGCGCCGAGGTACCTGGAGGGTTGACGTTGTCATTTCATCTCCTGGGTCCGCCCCACACCCCGCGGCGCTGCTTGCGGCCTCAGTCCGGCCCCGGGGAGCCGAGCTGCTGGGTCGGGCGCGGGGAGCCCGGCGGCTTGGCGCTGGGCGCGGGCAGGGCTGCCGCTCGCAGCCGGAGCCGAGTCGGACGGCGAGCGAGGAGCGCGGCCCAGAGCGGTCGGGCCCGAGCCGCGCGGCTGCCCCCCGGCGGCCACGGCTGGCACTGCAGGCGCCGCTCCCCGCGGCCAAGGGGCGGCCCGCACTAGGGCCGCGCTGGGGCTGGGCAGGGGGCGAGTCAGGGGCGTGTTAGGGGCGGGGAGCTCAGCGAAGACGGGGTGGGGGCGGGGCGGGGCAGGGCGGGACGTGTGGGCCGCAGGGGCGGGGCCAGGGGCGGGGCCAGAAGCAGGGCTGGCTAGAAACCTCAAGTCCTCGATCCCATTTCTAGTAAAACAGCTCCTGTAGGACAGCTTTTCTTGCACAGTAAACCTAATTCCCAGAGCTTTGGGTTTCTGATGTTTAATAGGGTATGCTAATAATTAGTATCTACCTTGTCTGGCTTTTGGGGGGAATAAATGAGCTAGCTAATGTAAACACAGTGTACCCCACACTGGGGACTCAGTCTCTGTTAACAATTTAAAAAAATTTTTTTTTGAGAGCGCGCGCGAGCACGAGTGGGGAGAGGGGCAGAGGAAGAGGGAGAATCTCAAGCAGGCTCTGACCAGCGCAGAGCCAGAAGTGGGGCTGATCTCAGGACCCCAAGATCATGACCTGAGCAGTAATCAAGAGTCAGGTGCTTAACTGACTGAGCCACTCAGGCGCCTCCTCTGTTAACTATTATTATGATGCTGGTGGCTGTCTAAAGTCAGTTTTTGTTTTAAGATTTATTTGTTTGTTTATTTATTTGAGAGAGTGAGTGAGAGAGAGAGAGCACAGGAGCAGGGGGAGAGGGAGAGGGAGAAGCAGGCTCCCGTGCTGAGCAGAGAGCCCATGTGGGACTCAATCCTGGGTCTCCGGGATCTCCCGGGATCATGACCTGAGCGGAAGGCAGACACTGAACCAACTGAGCCACCTAGGCACCCCTGGTTTTGTTTTTTAATATTAACCCTGCTACTTTTCTCTTTAGGAAAATGGTTTTCTTTTCTTTTTTTTTCTGAGCCAAAACCAAGAGTCGGACACTTACCCAACTGAGCCACCCAGGCGCCCCTGTTGTTGTTTTTTTTTGATAGGTGACTCTAGCCCTACTGTGCAGAACAGCTTGCAGGGATGGGCTGGCTACTGCATGCAAAGCTATTGCTGTAGTCTGGAAGAATGAGGGGAGCCTGCACCAGGGACAGGGGCACGGAGAGACATATAGAATGAGAGATTTTGGAAGACAAATCATAAGCACATGGAAATGTTTTAGATTTGGGGTATGGTGAGGGCAGGAAGGGAAAGAGGTGACTCCTGGGCTATGGCTTCAGGACCTGGACAGATGAGTTGGGGAATACTGAACAGAGACCAGGTTTGGGGGCTGGAGGAGTGAGGAAGACCACGAATTTGAGGTGCCTTTGAATCATCAGGTTTCAGTTAGATGCGTCTGGAAGTCAGAATAAAGATGAGGCCAGAGATAAAGAGCTGAGAGACATCTGGGTATACGTGGCAATGAGATCTCCTAGGGCAGAGCAGAGTGCACGCTGAGGTGAGGGGAGAGCCTAGGACAGAGCTTGGAAGTTTGTTGGCTGACGAGAGGAGGATGAGCCTGCCAAAGAAGCTCAGAAAGACAGCTGGAGAGGGAGGATAGCCACAAGAGTGTTTTGGGAGTCAGGGAAGGAGAGCTGAGGAGGTGGAGGCGGAAACCACCCCGCAGTGGGCTGGCTGAGAGGGGGTCACGAGGAGGCACAACTCCTTCAAGAAGTTTGGGGGAAAGAAAGGGAGGTCTAGAGCATTAGCTGCAGGAGTTGAGGGGTCCAGGAAGGAATCTGTGATGGGTTTTAATGGGAGAAGAGTTGATCCAATAGGAAGGATCTAGTTGAGGAGGCTAATGAACAGGAATGGGATCCAAGCAGAGGTAAGAGGACTGGCTTTAGACATTGTAGTTGGAGGGAAGAAGATAGATGCCTACCTAGGTCAGCCGGAAGGTAACGAGAAGTTGGGAGAGTACCTTGGGGCGGCTGCTGTTTTCTCAGTGAATTAGGAGGAAAGAGAATCTGCTGAGAGAGAGAGAGAGGTGGGAGGCCTGGGGTTTGAGGAGAGTAAAGATGGTTTGAAATCCTTTCAAGTGACCCCAAAATGAGCAGTGTTAGGGGCGCACCTGGTAAAGGTTGGCAGCCTCTCTAAATGAGTAGAGGTCCCAATCTGCCTTGAGCTTTCCTCCCCAGGACTCAGCTATTCAGCGAGATGTGGGACGATAGCTGGGTTCATCCAGGTGGCTGCTGTGAAGGCAGAGCAGCAGGGAATCCACAGGTTTGGGCGAGCGTGCGGCTGCAGTGGGGGCCTATGGAAACAGGGCTGGGTGAGGTGGGAGACGAATAAGGAGAAGGTAAAAGAGCCCATGGACTAATTGAGGACCCAAAAGTTTGAAGGAGCACGCTGGAGAGGGACGCTTCCGTTCCTGGTTTTGGAAATGGCTCTGTTCCAGCAATAAGAGTCTAGGGGGCAACTGTGGGAGTAGGAGGATGGCTGAGCTGGAGCCGAAGGGCCATTGTTCACACACGTCATACACGAGGAGGTTGAAGAACCAAAAGGCCGAGCAAGGTGCTGAGCGTGCCTGTGGACACTGCAGGCAGGATAGTGGCTGCAGTGCTGGGACAGGGCTGTGACGAGCCTGGGTGAGACAGGGAGACACACACACGGGACGAGTCATGGCTTCTCAGCTTCCACCCCGAACCCCGCGCTTTCAGACACTGATGGAGCTGTGGCGGGTGGGGAGGCTTGTATGTGCTGCTACGCACGTGCCATCGGCGCTGTCCATCACTGAGAGGGCAGGGCTGGGTCTTTCCCAGGGCTTGATAGAGGCTCACTTAATATTTGCTGGCAGTGTTAATAATGAATTCATCCAGACGTAGTAAGTGAGCAAATAAAAGAGAGGGCACCTAACCGGTGGATGAGAGTGAGGCCGAGTCGAGAGCAGATTAAACCCACACACTGGCTGGGCTGTACGAGTCGGAAGACCCTGCAGTTAAGGAGGGCTGGGTTAGTCTGCTAGGGCTGTCATCACAGAAGGGGGGGGTCGCTGACACAATAGAAATTAATTGTCTCCACAGTTCTGGAGGCTGGAAGTCCAAGATCAAGGTGTTAGCAGGGTTGGTTTCTTCTGAGGCCTCTTGGCTTACAGATGGCCATGCTTTTGCTGTGTCCTCACCGGGTCTTTCCTGCGTGTGCATGCACCCCTTATCTCTGTCCAAGCTGCCCTTTTTTTTCCAAGGACACCAGTCAGATTGGCCAAGGGCCCACCCTAACGGCCTCATTGTAACTGAATCACCTCTTTAAAGGCCCTATCTCCAAATACAGTCACCTTCTGAGATGTGGGAGGGTTGGGCTTGGCCCGTGAATTTGGTGGGGCACAATTCAGCACACAGCGAGGGCTGGGTTTGAGATCCCCTGGCTGTGTCCGCTGTCTCTTTGTTCTGCTTATTCGGCTTTCTTGGGACTCGTGGCTTAGCTTCTGTCTTTGGTGAGCCGTCAGTACAGACATCGGCCCCGCTGACAAAGCACAGCTTCCCAGAGGAAGCTCCCCGCCCCGGAGAGAAGCTCTATACTGAGCAGCTGCTTCTGATGGCAGGAAATGGGGATCTCCTCCCCACCTCACTTGGTTGCCCGTTGCTGACACTCTCCTCGGAGGATAGCTTGAAACCAGACTCTGAGAAGCCCTCAGTTCTGCAGTCGTGTTGCCATCGCTGGCGGTGGGGGGTCCGTGGAGGGGAGAAAGGGGAAATGAGAGCACTACACAGGATTTGTGGGCTGGCACATGGAGCGTGCTTCGGCTTCGCAAATCCGAATCAGATCAAGAACTCCATATTCTAACTTTCTCGCTAGAGCAGGTATCAGATTCTCAGCTCCCACACATTGGAGCGCCCACACTTCAGGTAGAGAGTCATTGACTTGCAAATACACGGTTCCATTGGTGCCTCCGTGCCCCGCACTTTCCCAGACTGGATTCGGCTGATGCTGGCAACGCGGCGCGTTCGGGGAACCTGCGCTTGGACCAGCGAGTCGATTCTGCTTAGCCAGTACAACCCAGTAAAATCAGACCGTACGAATGCCGGCATTCTGGGCTCCTGCCAAGCAGTGGGTTCTTAACAATTCTGTTAAGGAAGTGGGGGCCAAGAGGAGTGTGGAAGAAGAGCAACAAAAACTAAGTTCAGGTGAGTAACAGTTTGGAGAGGTAGGGCCAGGGCGAAATCTCATGCAAAGAGACTGACACCCGAATGCATGGAGCACTGATGATTCCTGATACGATTCCTGAGAAACCATCTCCCCTCCTCCGTGTCACTCAAAGTATAATAAAGCTCAGATGGACCCAATGATTAAGCTCCTGTTGGTGAAAGTCAGTGGTGGAACTCTACCAAACTAGGTTTTTAAGTGTTTGGAGTTGCCCTACATCTGCTTAAAAATGACACCAGAAGAGATGAACACCACATGTGGTACTGGAGAGGCTCCTGTGCTGGAAGTGAAAAGGAGATTTGCTGGGACGACTGGCATCACGTGAATGGGGTCTGTGGCTTGGGTGGTTGGTAGTGTTGGGCCGGGGTTGATGTCCCGGTGGGGGGAGGGCTGAACGGCGGCAGTGCAGGAGAGCGTCATTGTGTTTGGTAGGACACACTGAGGACTTAAGGGTGATAGAGCAACATGTCAGAGAAAGACAGGAGGGGAAAACGGAACAAATGTAAAATGTGAACAACTGGGAAACTTGGGTGAAGAGGATGGATGTAGGAGATCTTTGTACTGCTCTTGAAATTTTCAAAATGGTTTGAAACCATTTTAACGTAAAAATAAAAGAAAAAATACAAGTCTAAAAGCATTTTTTTTATTTACAGTATAAAGGTTACAAAGGTATATATGTATTTATATATATAATATCCTTAAGTTACAAATTTTCATTGTAATGTACAATGCTGTATGTTGATGTGCAACTCAAGGGGAAGTGTTGTTTATGCATTTATATTTATAGAGTACACATAAAGCTTTTTTTAATTCTTAAGAACACAAATACTGCCCTGTTTTATGCCATAAGTTTTGATTTGGTAGTCTGGTGATACCAGAGGATTTGAAAACTAAATTTTAAACAACACTTAAAAAGAAGTCTTGTTTAAATACAGGGTTCTACAAAGAAGAAAAAACCAGAATATCACATTCTTTTAATTTCTTGTAGAAGAATTATTCTAGCTTTCGAAGACTTAATACTTAACAAAAGTGAAAGTTGTGTGGAACAAAATACATACAAGGGGGTATAATCAGAATTTGCCCGCAGATTAGCCAAAATAGGCCTTCATAGGTAGTGGTTTGCCACCTTATCTTCTAGAAGACCTTGGGTCTGGTACCAAAAGGGAAACAGATTCTTTGGGCACCAAGGTCTTACCACGCTGAACACATCCAACAGATTGTAAACATAATACTGGAGTCTTATGCTGGAGAAAAAAAATACAAAACTAAAACCGGTTCTTGTAATCAGGGCAGACTTGCTACAGGTGTGAAGAATATCACTGAGATTGATGATTGTGCGAAACCCAAAACTTAGTTGAAATCATTTCCTCTCCCCCAAATTTTAGCAATTCACAAAACAGGTGAAAACCACAACTGATATCCTCTCGAACAGGACTAAGATAGAAGGAAAGCACTTCTGCCAATCTAGAAGGAACAGACACACGACAATACTTATGTTCTGGTTCCAGTAACATAGGAATCATTAGCACCTGATTGTCAAAGGGTAGGTTTAAAGGAGGAACACACTGAAGGCAGGACCTAATTTGTGTGCACTACTTAGGGACGCTGGAAAACAAAGGGGAAGGAGCCCACGTTACTATGTGCCCTGTGCCATTCCAGTCACAGATGACTGAGGTACTTTCTGGGTATGATGAAGGATGCTGCCTTAAAAACTGACCCTAGTAATAAATGGAAGGCAAGATGGATGGGAGGGGGCTGTCACTGTACGAAAATGATGGAAAAATTCAACGAGCCTCCCTTGTTTCCTTTAGGTGTCCTTTTTATTGAGTTTGAGTGTCAGAGTGTTCTAGAATAAGTGGAATTTTGCTAGGTTTAAAATATCTTCATTTTGACACACGATTACAGACAAATGTTCCTTTTACCATGGATAAGGACTTTCAGCAAATGAGATGTTTAAAGGGTGTAAGTGTGGAAATGCATGCATCAGCACAATTTAGGAATAGGTGTAGATGAAATATACATTCAATTTTGCTATTTTATAGTTTAAAAAGCATTTCTTTAAAAAGACTTTCTTGTTGATCCACTTTGGGCAACAGAGCTTAAGTTTTGTTGTTGTTGTAATTTATTCCTAGGGATATTCTACACTGTTCTTCCCAAACTAAAGTCTAATTTTTTAAAAAAGATTTTTAAGTAATCTCTACAACAAACATGGAGCTCAAACTCACAACCCCAAGATTAAGAGTCGCATGCCCCACCAACTGAGCCAGTCAGGCGCCCCACTAAAGTCTAATTTTGCATTAAAAAAATTAAGCATAATAAAAAGACTGACCTACTTAAATGTGCTTGGAGTTCTTTCATGTCGGCATGCACCAAAGACCAAGCATCATTTTAAACGTTTTCCAGTCAGCCAGGGGAGCAGAACTGCAGAGGTACTTTGGTAGAAGTATGAACTGGTTAATTACTTAACCACTGATTGATAGATAGATGGCATGGTGTAAATGAGAAATAATGGATTATGTGCTACTTGAGGGCAGGAACTTTCTTTTGGACCCTTCAGAATACCTAATAAATGCTTATTAGATGAAACAATACTTGAATTAATATGTCATTAATTAGCCTTGCAGTTTCAGAGTTCCTCCAGGCCCCCAAAGAACATTTTGTCTATTCACAAGAGACTTCTATCACTTTGGAAGAGGTGACAGAGTGCTCAGGTTCCAAGGGTATAATATGTGACTGGGATAAAGAGGGACACTAAAACAAAGCATTTGTGTAAATAGCATGGAGGTAAAAGATAACAACAGAAATGAGGAAGGTACTAGGAATCTACCAGGGTAGCTAATCTTACAATATAATAAAGCATCGTTTCTCTATTATAGCTTTTTAGTTTCAACCAATCTATTTTGGAGCAATTCAAGGATTACAGTTCGGAGGGGAGGTTTTTTTTGAATATAGCCAAATGTTCATTAGAGAGCAAGGATCATTTGCAAATGGCATTATTTATGAATCACACGAAGTGTAGATTCACTTTCAAAACTTAAGTCTGCTTTGGTTCAGTCACCTGAAGTGGGAAGAATAGAGGTGGCAAGAGATTAAGCTCAAGTTTATCAGTTTTGAAACAAAAGAAGAAATCTTATTAAAATATTTTGTTGAGTTAATACATAAAAACCATTCTTCTAGTTGGTAGTTTAGCTACTGTAAAAACAACAACAGACAATAGATGCACAGGTGTACTCTATGAACCTGTTTTTGGTACCTTATTTTAACTTGAAATTCTATCCTTTGATAGAATGAATCTGTTATCATTGATCTAACAGATCTATTTTTTAGAGAAATGGTTTCAAATCTGCCACTAAGCAGTCTATTTCCAGCATAAATTTCACTTATCATTACGTGATAGGAGTAGCTATATTGCTCAAAAACACATAATCCTGATACACAACATAATTATTTTATAATTGTCTGCCATCACACATTTATTGTCTATATACTCAGCACAGGGAAGGAGACAGCTTTAAAAAAGGAGGGAAGGGAGAGACTGCTGCTGTCAGTTTTTAGACAGTATGTAGAAAGTAAAAGAATTCTAGATTACCAAGCAATCTTGGGAGAGAGAGAGAACAGTAGCAAATGGCAGATTCCTCTGCTTTCATCTTCAGGAAGGGGAATAAAAAAGCCACAATAACAATTTAAATTTAACTGAGATTTCCAAACTTAAGACAGAATATAATATAATACCACCTGGTACATTATAGACCTGATAAGATATACATACAAAAAGAGTGAATATGATTATGGTCAAATTCAACTTAAACTTAAAGTTTAAGCAGAATCCCAAATTTTTTCTTTTCTTTTTTTTTTTTTTAAGATTTTATTTATTTATTTGACAGAGACACAGCGAGAGAGGGAACACAAGCAGGGGGAGTGGGAGAGGGAGAAGCAGGCTCTCTGCTGAGCAGGGAGCCCGATGTGGGGCTCCAACCCAAGACCCTGGGATCATGACCTGAGCAGACGTTTAAGGACTGAGCCACCCAGGCGCCCCTAGCGGAATCCCAAATTTAAAGAACTCTCTTTTTCCTTACATAGATACTTGATCTGACTAGAGCAATCTGCTTTGAGACCAAAGAGACCTGGCATTTTACTTCTTCATTAGCAATTGAAAAAAGATGACCTTTGGCTTTCTACCCAGCCATTCATTCAGGGTGTCAATGATGGATGGCAGTGACAGGGAAATGTATGCTGGATATTTGGATAGTTTCAATATTATGTACAATCAATAGCTTATAACCAGTGAAAATAATAAGAACAAAGTTCAGCGTAAGTGTCCAAGATAAGATACAAAAAAGCAGAGAAAGTGCTTAAGTCTACAGGTCTTCCCTGAAAGCTTCAGAAATGTTTAACTTTTGAGTAGGTAGGGCTTTTAATAGAATTTGCATAGCAGCTTACAATATAATTTGCATTAAAAACATGGAGATTCTTCCACGTTTTTGAAAACATACAAATATAACCACATGCACATAAATTAAACAAGAAGACCTGGAGGTTCTCACAAAATTAAAAAAAAAAAGATCCATTGTAACCTTTTCTCAGAAGTGGTCACACTTTTGTCCATCAAAACCATTTACAGTGAAAACTTTTTCTGGGAGAAACATAATCTTGTCCAGATTCCACACAGTTTAATTTTTTTAAAGAATAAATTTTGGTTTATTAGCTAAGTGCATTTAATCAGCTGAAAAAAGCTTTGTTACCATTCTGCTTAGGAAGATAAATTAGGAAAACAAATAATCAGTGACAACTTTAATCATTTGTTGGTTAGATTTTTCCACTTATAAAAATATAGGAAATAAATAATTCAATCTCTCCTGCCATCCAATAATATTCCATAACAACGTTTGTGAGGGTACAGCTGATAAAAACAGGCACTATCAGACTTTACCTAGCCTAAAAAGTGCTAAAACATGGCTTTAAAAGAGGTGAATGACATTTAAAGTAATATTTTTGATTGCTTGTACATGTCCCAATGTTTAATCTGTAACTGTCTACTAGGTAGGTGAGTTTACAGTTATAAGTATCTAATAAATACTGTATAAACATACATTAAAGTATTTCTTCATATAAAATATTAGATATTAATTTCCAGGTAAGGTTTGTTTGATAAATTCATGAAAGGGCTTACCTTTTTCAGAAAAAGAATAACTGAGCCTTTTCTTTCTTTCTTTCTTTTTCTTTCTTTCTTTCGTTGGTTCTTTCTTTCGAGAGGAAAGGGAGAAATTTTAGGGAATGAGGAGGAATAATTTTCACATGCCAACTGGCTACTTGTAGACATCTGTGTGGAATATGGAAAGATGTCTAAGCCCCAGGTCTGGGGGTAGTTGAGGGCACAGGAATTGGGTCCATTGGGATGAGGTGGATACTACTCTGCAGCTTCTTTTCCATTCTATACATGGAAGCCCACAACATTCTCAGCAATTTTCCTAATTCAAAATGAAAAAGAAATGACAAGTTAAGCTGTTCTATAAAAGGTGTGAAATACCCCAAATGCCCATTTTTAGTTAAAATAATTTGCCATATTTTGGCATCTTAATACAAAATACATATTTATCAAGGCTGTCCTATTCATAAAAAGCACTTCATTTGTGGTTTTAAAATTCCATAAACACTCTTAATTGAAGAACAAGCTGGTCACCCATGATTGGAAAGCTGTTGATGTTACACAAGCAGCTTAAGGGCTCTTGCTCTTGGGGGTGCTAGTGGTCAAAGGAAATCTCCCACACATTTTCATTTCACATTAAGACTCAAAAGATTTAAAAAACCAAGCTTGAACAAAATGAGCCAAAATGGCCCACACGCTTTACCTTCTCCTGCTCACATGTTTATCACACCTTTTTTAGAGATCTTTTTCATGTAACTGATGAGCACGGGGGCTCAGAAGTTCTGCCTGAGAAAATTCTCAGTGGCTTAGCCTTTCACACTAACCAAGAAAACCTCAACCACATGGCTTTGTTGCAAAATCTGTGACTGCATTGTGCAACTTTTCAGGTTAATAATGCTCTCACTGCAAAGAGTGTCTAAGCTCCCTTATCTGAGCGTAAGTGTCCAAGATAAGATACAAAAAAGCAGAGAAAGTGCTTAAGTCTACAGGTATTATGTGTTGAAATTCTGCTTCCAGAAATCACAGCTGGACCTTCAAGATATTTTTTTTCTTCCCTTGCAAATTTACTTCAGATGGAACCAAACATAGGTTTATGAATCTTTAAAACATAAAAAAAGTTCTTGAAAGACATATTCTAGTCTAGATTCCAATTTCCAGTTTTAAGTGGATCAAGTCATTTATTTTTGGAACTGTAGCTGGGGGAAGAACAGTTATCAGTTATCTCTCCCCAGCCCCTGCATGTGGTTAATCTCACTGTACAAAGGGAAGGAGGACTGACTTATGGGCAGAAGAAAGACAGTGGGGTTACAATGTCTAACTCAAACTCTCTGCTCATGAGTCTGCTCTTTCAAATGTCCCACCTAGGTCAGTGTGCACTCACACCAAACAGCTCATGTTTTGCATTTATGGTTGTGGGGTTTTTCCTCCCTATATGGAGTGCTACCCTCCTCCACTCTCCGAAGTGCTCACATCCTCTTATAGTACTCCTAATAAATCTAGTAAGTGAGAACTATTCCTAGACTTTTCTTCAGAGAACATTCAAGTCAATATTCCCTTTTCTTTCAGATCTGGGGACTGCAGTAATCTTGACATTTTATATAGCTATTATCCTATTTTAAATGCTTTCAGATATATACCTCCTTCATAATTAGGAAAAACAAGCTGAGTGTGATTCTTTGATACCACAAAATCAGCAATCTTACTGCTACTAAGTCATAATGATGACATCTGGCAATGCTTAGCAAAATCCAGGTAGCTGTTCTGTGGTCTCGTCACCCGCCCACTGTAGAATGCATTACTAAGCCAACAGTGAGTCTTGAATTAGCAGCTGCCTATCCATGCCACTCTGCTGCCACAAAGGGAGAGGACAAAAGGGCCAGGATCCAGCATGGGCTCACGAAGCCCAAGGCAACTCCACAGGATGTTTGTGGTGAAGAGCTGGCTTTACAGAGCCTACTCTTTAAACAAGCGGGCTCTCCAAGATTTATCTCCCTCAATGAGATCTGCCCACTAGAAAAGATGCTCCTAAGGAAACCCATCTCAAAGACTATTCCTCAAAACTAAGATGGATGCTCTCCCTGGAATGGCAGTGATATCCAGTTATTCAAATAGTGACTAATAAAGCTCCACTAACCCTAACCAAAGGCACATTTGGTAAGCAATAAAAAATGGCTTAGGCTAAAATGAGGATTTTCTTTTAAAAGAAATCTTATCACCTGGCTCCTACCAAAGATAAATCAGAAAAATCTAAAACAAGCAAACCTCTTCTTTCAAATCAGTGGTTTCCAACTTGGTCGCCACTAGAAAGGGAGTGGAAGGCAAGGCAAATCAAATTTCACAAGTTCTAAGTCCTAAAGTTAGCACTTATGAGTGGCAAAGCTCGTGATGCGGTAGGAAAGTGATGGCCAGGGTGGGATGCAGGACAGCCAGGACAGATGGGAGAACGCTTTGGTGTGCAATTCAAGGACTTCCTAGGGTGGAAGGATTATGTGACAGTAAGCTCCAAAACCACATCCGACCTATCTAGAATGGCCAAGAAGCACAGGCGGCTGTAAACTAGCATGTGGCAAGAGACGGTTGAACTAAGCAAGATGTCAAGGCTAAGCTTGGAACAAATCCTGTAGGAAGAAGAAAATGAAAACAACTCTTGGATATTTGATTATGTCCAAAAAAATTGGATGTTTGATTATGTCCAAAAAAACAAAAAACAAAAAAACCCACAACGAGCCATCCTTCTTCATAGGGGAAATAAACCTAGTGACTTAGAAACCACATTAGGAAATGAGGCAATAAATCAACAGCTTCGTTTGGAACTTATTAGAGTCCTAGAATTTCTGGCCAAGGTAGCTTGTGAAAGGCAGGCTCTTCTTTAAACACGGTTACTGGTCAGCAGTGATCTGCAGGTCCTTGTCAAGGCACTGTGCTGGAGGGGAGAGCAAAGAGCTTTCTTTTTGTGCTTTTTTTTTTTTTTTTTTGAGGTGGAAATACTTCTTGTGACATTCACGACTCTTCTCTGATTTTGTGCTGCTCATACGAGCAGTCCCATGCGAGTGACTTTGGCTGACAAGAACGTGTGCAATACAAAAACGATCGGCTTCGGACAAGAGTGAAGGTCCATGGTCTGTGGGGAAAGCATAAGAATTATCACTACCATACACAGAAGCTTTCATAAACAGACACAAAATAAACAAATTTGGATGTGATGTTCTACTTTTTAGAAAGAATGTGTATTAAGAAGGTGCCGGATTTATGGAAACATCTCTCGGGAACTTAAAGCTACAAATGCAAAGTATTCTCTGAAGTAAGGTCATTCCATGTAGTAATGACACACTAGTGTGAGCCTCCATGTCACAGTTAGGAGAAAAGTGGTGGGGTGCTGGATTCCACCGTGCCTGGTAGGGAGAACTAAACAGTAGAAGATGGAAAAGAAAGAGGAATACCCTATATGGAGACCGTTAATTATGATTATATTCCCAGCGGGGGATCACAGTGAACTCAGCTGAATGTGACTATGGATGGGTATGATTTTTGGTATCTTTCATAGGTTTGTGGTGGGAATGACAACTCCTGAGGCAGGTTAGGAGGGCTAGTCATAGCTTCCTAAGCTCAGGCCTCTATCTGGACAGCTGACACCAGGTGAACAAGGAGACCTGCCATCAGGCTGCGTGAGTCAAGTGATCCGTCAGTCATTGGCACTGGTGCAGAAACCAGGAATAGGACATAGTTAACTATGCCTTTTAAAGAAAAATGTAACTTTATTCAAAATATAAGTTACAGAGCACGGATTTCATCATTAAACTTTGTATATATTAAGTATAAAGCAGGGATTAAAACTATATAGCCAGGAATAATCTAAGACATAGCTTGCTAAATGACAACTGCTATTAGTAACTGGTTAATTTAACAGAAGTTAATTTAATAGAAGCATTTAACTCTGCCTAATGCTTCAGGCTTTTTTTTTTTTTAAATATGCACATATCTTTATTTCCCAGCAAGGTCAAATATACCAGAGATATAGATACAATGCTTAAATCCAAATGATTTTAAAGTGCTTATTGGATTCTTGAGGCCCTTAAAACACTCCCTGATCTAATCAAAGACTTTTGGGTGGGAAATCAGTGATTTGATGCTTCAGAGTATACTTCCTTCTGGCCTTCTGAGGGATGTGTTTCCCATTTCTTTTTTTTTTTAATTTAAATTCAATTAATTAACATATAGTTTATTATTAGTTTCAGAGGTAGACTTCAGTGATTCATCAGTCTTATATAATACCCAGTGCTCATCACATCACATGCCCTCCCCAATGTCCATCACCCCGTTACCCCAACCCCCCACCCATCTTCCCTCCAGCAACCCTGTTTCCCATGATTAAGACTGTCTTATGGTTTGTCTCCCGCCTGACTTTGTCTTGTCTTATTTTTCCCTCCCTTCCCCCATGATCCTCTGTTTTGTTTCTTAAATTCCACATATGAGTGAGATCATATGGTAATTGTCTTTCTCTGATTGACTTAATTCGCTTAGCATAATACCCTCTAGTTCCATCCACGTCCTTGCAAATGGGTGCTTCAGGCTTTTGAAAAGCCCTGGTCCATGGCCCAACCAAAGTCTCCTAAAGGTTCTTCATTCAAAATAAGATTTCTAGACATGATTTCTTATTTGGAGGTTAATATCTCTCAGATCTCTTTCAGTAATAAAATGTCAAGATTCTGTTTTGCAAATTTCCACCTATGGTGATTGTGTCAATAGACAAAATATTTCATGTATAATACTTGAACTATTAGCTCAAAACTGATAAGACAGAAAAGGCATTTTTTTACTCCTTTATCTATCATAATTTATGATTTCTGAAGTACACCTGACACACTTCTGTGGTTCCCTAGGGGAAATCATGAATTCCTGCTGATCTTACCTTAAAAAACAAGGAGATTTAAAAAAAAAAAAAAAAAGATGGCTGTGTGAAGATAGCTCTGTATCTTTTTTTTCTGATCAGCAGAATTTCTGTAGTAACCAAGTCATTCTATCACTTTTAACTCATCTCAACCAACTATTAATAGTAATGGATAGAATTTATTTATTAAAGTTTACCAGCTTTTGTATTTTATAGCTTATATTTGATAAAAGCCTATTTCTTAAAAGGGCTATCCATTTTTTTCTTTCTACCATTCAAACAAAACTTTTTAAAAAGGAATGAGTTCCTAATGTGGGGAAAAGAAAAACACATACACACATACATCCCAAACCCAAACCCAATACATCTTGAAAACCGAAGAACAATTTCCTGACTCCAAATGGACTATTAGTCCATAATTTTCTATACAAAAGGTAAGAAGCAATGAGAAAGAAAGAAAATACCTATTAGAGTAAACCTGGTTCCCAGAAACACTCTTACCAGTTCTCCCTCAGGACCACCAAAATCCAGATACAGATTTCTGATGCCATCATCAGCAGACATTTTCAGCCTTTCAAAGGGGTAGCGGTACAATATGCTGCTGGAACCTCCATTTTCCTTGGAGATAGTGAACCCATTTTCATAGTGGACAGTGAATCTTACCTCTTGGCCATTTAGCGTGCAGCCTATTGAAGACAAGCAAAAACCATCATTAATGGCACCTGGGTGGCTCAGTCAGTTAAGTGACTGCCTTTGGCTCAGGTCATGATCCCGGGGTCCTGGAATCGAGCCCCACATCTGGCTCCCTGCTTAGGAGGGAGTCTGCTTCTCCCCCTACCCCCTGCTCATGCTCTCTCTCTTTCGAATAAATAAACAAAATCTTAAAAAAAATAAAATAAAAAATAAAGTTACCACTGCAGTTATCAAGTGGAAAAGGATTCTTCTGACTTCAACAAAGGAAAAAGAACCTTTTCTTGAGAATGTGTGATACCTCTTATTTGGACCTCCCTAAAGTAAGTTTTGTTCTGGTTGCTTGGGTCAACATCTTGACTGAGATGAGAAAGAGATGACAATAGCTCTCCAGGACATCTGATCTGATTCAGTTCAATTCAATGAGTATCAATTAAACACTTGTGCTGAGAGTAAGCTGTGCGTGGTACTGGAGAAGTAAGAGGCATGGTCCCCACTCTCGAAGACTTCATAAATGAACAGGCATAAACATGAAATCCCTAACCGTGTTAGGTAGAATGTATAGAGCACGACTAAACACACTAGCGTGAATAAGGCCAAAATCAAGGAAAAGTTTCCTGGAGGAGATGGTACATCAGATAGGCCCTAAAGAATAGGTCAAACTGGATAGGCAGTGAAGTAGAGAAAGGTTTCAAATGGGCAAGAAGAAAGAACCACCAAAGGAGAGAAGGCAGAGATGCTTTTTAGGGGCAGTCACACGGTTTGGTTGGTATTTGGGAAGAGGATAAAGGTAATGTTTATTATCAAAGGTAAAGGCTATAGTTAGCAGAAGTCATTTAGAGGGGGAAAATCAGGGGCCTAAGGCACTGGTTTTGGAGTCAGAAAAGACCCAATTCAAGCCCTCGCCACATTAACCCCAGTTCTTTCATCTTAAAAATAGAGGTAATAAAACTTGGCTTAGAAGTGTGTGTGTTAGGATCAGAGGAAACATGCATTCAACTTACGACTTGTAACAACCCTGATAAGTACTCATCATTCTTTCTGCTTCTGTCCTTCCTACTTCAAAGGCAGGGGTATGTCTACTGTATCTATTTCAGAACAGCCAGCAACAGTACAGAGGATATACTCAATCCATACTTGTCCAGTAGATGAATAAAAATTCAAGAGAATTTTACAAAATTGAGAACATGGTAAAAGCAAACTCTTTCGTCATATATGTTAACAGTATAAATACTTTAAAATGGTCATTTTTCTTCTCCTCTTGCAGATTTTCTACATATTTACTAATGCAACTCCTCCTATATCTACTACTTCTTAGCCTTTATAACATCAAAACTACAGAAACACGAAGTATCTTCATAAAGTTCTTGTTTGATTTAAAAATTGTAATAGTTTGGGTAATTGGTATGATGAAATTCGCCTTTAAAAGCATACTTATTAAAGTTCAATTATATACATATATGTATTTTCATATTTTGAATTCCTGTAACAAATGGAAAATGGTTTTATATACCAAAGGGAATTAACTGCATTCTCTGCCTAGTGATCTTGAGGTTCATATTTGCTAAAAGGAAAAAGTCCTTGTGTACTGGAAGGATCACAGATCAATTCTACTGTAATCTAATAAAACTTTAAAACTAAATGAACATTATGAAGTTCATGCATTGCATTCACTAGCAAAATCTTACAGGTAGTCACTGAAATTTTTCTAAATGATTAAACTATACAAAAAATAAATAAATGAGTAAACCACAACCAAAACACATAAGAGAAAGAAACAGAGCTTAAATGATTTCTTCTTGTCAACTTCCTAACATTCTTTAGGCCATGGATATCTGAATAGGTAGTACAATGTGCCATAATTATAGTTTTATTTTATTATTTTTAAAGATTTTATTTATTAATTTGACAGAGAGAGAATAAGCAGGGGAGCGGGAGAGGGAGAAGCAGGCTCCCCACTGAGCAGGGAGCCCAAGGCAGCCTGGGATCATGACCTGAGCCAAAGGCAGTTGCTTAACCAACTGAGCTACCCAGGCGCCCCCATAATTAGAGTAACCTTTCTGAATCTCCCAATAATTTAACACAAAGTGGTAACATGCGTCTGAAGGACATGCTTGCTTATGTATGAGTGTGTGTATATATGTGAATGTGGATATGCACATTAAGCATACACATATTAAGACATAATAGGGGTGCCTGGGTGACTCAGTTGTTAAGCGCCTGCCTTCGGCTCAGGTCATGATCCCAGGGTCCTGGGATCGAGGCCCGCATCGGGCTCCCTGCTCCGCGGGAAGCCTGCTTCTCCCTGTCCCACTCCCCCTGCTTGTGTCCCCTCTCTCATTGTATCTCTCTCTGTCAAATAAATAAATAAAATCTTAAAAAAAAAAGACATAATAGATTAGGTGCGTGCGCGCACGCGCGCGCACACACACACAAACACACACAAACACATTTTAAAGGAATTCTGGCTCTCATCAAAGCAGTTTACCTTCAGCCAGTTTAACACATGTGGCAGAGTTCTAAATACACAGTAAGTGATTAGTAAGTACATCAGTTGACCTGAATTGTGGAAATGAAAGTACTACCAAGGTAATATTAAAATATAGCTGTAAATGAGAATTAAAAAGTTCAAAATTACCAAAAAATGTTTCTTTTGTCTATTTTAAAGTATAAGGACCCAACCAATCCTTATTCTCTCTCTCTCTCTCTCCTCAAGCCATCTGTATTTAAACAACTGTGAGCCAGGGACTGGACAGATTTTTGTTTCCTGCCAGAAGTTTAGCTGCCAGACACCAAAGCAGCAACATGAAACTAAAAAATGTTAAAAATCTAAGTTGCATTCTTTGTTTTGGGAAACATATCTCTGTGGATTCTTTTTTTTTTTTTTTTAAAGATTTTATTTATTTATTTGAGAGAGAGAGCATGCACAAACAGGGGGGAGGGGCCGTGGGAGAGGGAGAAGCAGACTCCCTGCTGAGCCGGGAGCCCGATGGGGGCTTGATCCCAGGACCCTGGGATCAAGATCTGAGCTGAAGGCAGATGCTTAACCATCTGAGCCACCAGGTGCCCTTCTCTTTGGATTCTTAAAGAAGATATGGTGATCCCAGATGCCAGTAAAGGGCCTAATGAATGTTCCTGGGCTCCCCAAAGGAACACAGGGCACTGCAGACCTTCACATTGAGGACACAACCCTGAAAGCACATTCTGTGGCCAAGACTAAAACCAGAGCCCCACAGCCCTTAATGTGGTCACCAATCACTTCATAAAGAAAATGGGCGGGAAACACACAAGTGAGAAAGACAGTGTGGATATGGTGGCTTTGGTAGAAATCCAAGGTGGGGTCTTACTAGTCATTGGTGTCACTGCTTGAATCATCACTGTGGTTGTAAGGAAAATATCAAGCAATTACTAAAGAGTTGAAGAATTATGTCATTTTGACAACATTTAAAACACTGTCCCTCTGCCAGTGTTAGAAGATGACCCACGGAAATGCTGCCTATGCAGTTCTAAAGCCATGGAGATCCCTCACTTTCCAGAAGCAACGGAAAGAAAGGTAAATTGTAAGACACTCTGCTCTTTAAACATTTTCTCTTTTTATAAAATTCTATAAAACTGTTTATAAAATAAAATACATAGAAAACAGGAACAAAAGTAAACTGACTTGGAACCAAGATAATAAAATTCATTCAAATCATATTAGAAACTCTGTCCCTTCATTTTGACTATTCTTTGTTCTTGTTAAGATGAAAAGCAATCTGGAAATATCTATACATATATATACATGTACATACACACAAACATATACAAATGAAGCCCATATAGACTAGCCACAAGAGGGCGCTTCAACAATGAAAACACACCACCAGGCTTCTTTAGATGCTTATTTCATTCAGTAAGTACTGGGCACACATTTTCAAACTTTTGAAAACAAAATCCTACTCAAAATTATTCTTATTTTTCTATAGCCATAAGCCTTGCCAGATGCCCACATTTTAAGAGTGTCTCTCCACATCTTAGACTCTAAATCTTCTGAACTAGAGGGTTAGTGCATCTAGTACTTAGTAAATGAGTCCTTATACTATCACATACAGATTAAAATGATGAACAGCAAAACTGCCATGCTCTACATAGGATGTTAGGATGCAGCCATATACAAGGCTTAGGAAAACTTTACTACTGAAACAGAAAAACCAGGTTCTTCCATCATGATCATTTTAAGCTGCCATATTTTAGAATATTTTTGAGTCTGGGGGCGCCTTGGTGGCTCAGTCGTTAAGCATCTGTCTTCGGCTCAGGTCATGATCCCAGGGTCCTGGGATCGAGCCCCGCATCAGGCTCCCTGCTCTGCAGGAAGTCTGCTTCTCCCTCTCCCACTTCCCCTGCTTGTGTTCCCTCTCTCGCTGTCTCTCTCTCTGTATCAAATAAATAAAATCTTTAAAAAAAAAAAAAAAAAGAATATTTTTGAGTCTGGCCCATATGATAACGGTTCTCACTTTATTATTTTTTTTAAGATGTAAAAAAACAGGGGCTCCTGGGTGGCTCAGTCGTTAAGTGTCTGCCTTCGGCTCGGGTCATAATCCCAGGGTCCTGGGATCGAGCCCCACACCAGGCTCCCTGCTCCACGGGAAGCCTGCTTCTCCCTCTCCCACTCCCCCTGCTTCTCCCTCTCCCACTCCCCCTGCTTGTGTTCCCTCTCTCGCTGTGTCTCTCTGTGTCAAATAAATAAAATCTTTAAAAAAAAAAGATTTAAAAAAACATATTTTATTTACTCATTTGACACAGAGAGAGAGAGAGCATAAGCAAGGGGAGTGGCAGGCAGAGAGAGAGGGAGAAGCAGACTCACTGCCGAGCAGGGAGTTCAATGCGTGGCTCGATCCCAAGACCCAGGGATCGTGACCTGAGTGGAAGGCAGATGCTCATCCGAATGAGCCACCCAGGTGCCCCTTTTTATTAAGATTTATTTATTTATTTGAGAGAGAGAGAGGGCATAAGTGGGAGGGGCAGAGGAAGAGGGAGAGGGAGAATCCCAAGCAGGCTCCACACCCAGTGCAGAGCCCAACGTGGGTCTCGATCTCAGGACCCTGTGATCATGACCTGAGCTGAAATCAAGAGTTGGATGCTCAACCAACTCAGCCACGCAGACATCCCTGGTTTTTACTTCAAAACAAAATATAACATTTCCATGTAATTACTATTAGAAATGGTATGTCAGGATCTATACCTAGAGAGACTTCCTTAATTAGCTCAGCAGCAGCATGGCAACCCTGAACAAGTATCCTGGTCCAGGTTGACAGATCCCGATGTGTCTCCACCCTGAAGAGATGCATCTCAATGCCCTGCCGAGAGCCTGTTCTGGTAGCAAAGGTAAGGTCAGATCCAAGTGAGGGTGATCGACATCCGGAGCCAGAATGAACCAACCTAGGACCACAAAGAGGGCAAAGATCAAAAGTAATTAATGTACTGGTATAGGAAAATGTCAGCAATTTATGCTGATAAATAAGCAGAAAGTTATAAAAGCCATCTGTAGTTTTTGGAAAAGTATGTTTCAAAACAATATTATAGTCTTTGAAGTATATACCGTTCTGTTTTCCCATAAAATGACCCCTTGAGTCACAGGCAGAACACTGGGCTGGATGAGCTAAGGCCAAATTTTCCATTGGCCTTTTTATGCTCTGAAAACGCTGGGCATGTCAAAAAAAAAAAAGGTTCAATTTTGATTAGGAAGTGTTAAGCCCCCACATACGAACAGCCTCCCTTACTATCAACATCACTCACTAGATGGTACTTTTTTTTTTTTCTACCAAGAATGAGCCTACACTGACACATCATAATCACCTGAAGTCCATAGTTTACTTTAGGGGCCACTCTTGGTGTTGTACATTGTATAGGTTTGGACAAATGTGTAACGACATATATCCATCATTATAATATACAGAGTATTTTCAATGCCCTAAAAATCCTCTTTGCTCTGCTTATTCATCCCCTCCCCCTCCTCCTAGCAACCACTTATCTGTATACCTTTTACTTCCTTTTCTTAACTTAGTGCATTAGCAAGGATTGCTGGTATGATGTTGAAAAGGAGTGGCAAGAGGGGACAGGACATCTTTGCCTTATTCCTGATCTCACTGGGAAAGCTTCATGTTTGTCACTATTAAGCATGATATTGGCAATAGATTTTTTGTAGATCGTCTTTATCAAGTGGAGAATGTTCCCCTCTCTTCCTAGTTTACTTTTTTTAATCATGAATGGGTGTTGGATTTTGTCAAATGACTTTTCTGCATCTCTTGATAGATTCATATGATTTTTCTTGTTGAGCTTGTTGATGGGATGGATTACATTAACTGATTTTCGAATATTGAACCAGCCTTGCATATCTGGGATCAATCCCACTTGCTCATGGTGTATAATTCTTTTTATACTTTTTTGGATTTGATTTGCTAATATTTTGTTGAGGACTTTGCATATATATTCATAAGAGATATTGCTCTACAGTTTTCTTATAATGTCTTTGTCTGGTGTGGGTATTAGGGTAATGCTAGCCTCACAGAATGAGTTAGAAAGTATTCCCTCTGCTTCTATCCTCTGAAAGAGATTGTAGGGAATTTCTTCCTTAAATGTTTGGTAGAATTCACCAATGAACCCATCCAGGCCTGGTGCTTTCTTTTGGAAGACCTTACACTTTCCGCAAAAAGTAACTCAAATGGATCTTAGATCTAAATGTAAAATGCAAAAGTATAAAACTTCAGAAGACATCGTAAGAAAAAATTGAGGTAATCTAAAAAGATACAACACCAAAAGCATGATTCATGGAAAAAAAATTGGTAAGTTGTACTTTCTAAGTTAAAAACTTCTGCTTTGAAAGACACTGTAAAAGAATGAAAAGACAAGCCACAGAATAGGAGAAAATATATGAAAAACACATATTTGATAAAGGACTAATATCCAAAATATACAAAGAACTCTTAAAACTCAACAATAAGAAAACAAAAAACCCAGTTAAAAGATGGGGGGAGAAAAAGGGCAAAAGACTCACTTCCTAGTATATATCCCAAAGAATTGAAATTAGATTCTTGAGATATTTTACATCTATGTTCATAGCAGCATTATCCACAATAGCCAAGAGGTAGAAGCAACTTAAATGTCTACTGGCAGAATGAATGACTAAAGAAAATATGGTATATACATTCAACAAATTATTATTCAGTCTTAAAAAGAAGGAAATCTTGTCATACATGCCAACACACATGAACCTTTTAGACATTATACTAACTGAAATAAGCCAGTCACAAAAAGACAAATACTGCCTGACTCTACTAATATTAGCTACCTACAGACCAACTCTTAGAAACAGAAAGTACAATGGTGAGTTGAAGCCAGGAAGTCATATCAGCGACCGTGCATCTCAGGGTTTTAATGAAATGCTCACATGAACACTTCATCTAACTCCTGATTGACTGGAGAAGGGACCATTATTTCTGATAAATGTTGTACCTGGGGATTTGCAAGTCTAATCTGTTCTAAAAGCTTTTATTTTTAGGCTGTGAAAATTATGATAAGAATGAGACATAATTGGGGTGCTTGGCTGGCTCAGTCAGTAGAGCATGTGATTCGACCTCAGGGATGTAAGTTCAAGTCCCATGCTGGGTGTAGAGATTACTTAAAAATAAAATCTTTTTTCTTTTTTTTAAGATTTTACTTATTTTTTTGACAGAGAGAGAGCACAAGCAGGGGAGTGGCAGGCAGCAGGAGAGGGAGAAGCAGGCTCCCTACTGAGCAGAGAGCCCGCTGTGAGGCTCGATCCCAGGACCCCGGGATCATGACCTGAGCTGAAGGCAGACACCCAACTGACTGAGCCACCCAGGCGCCCTTAAAAATACAATCTTAAAAAAAAAAAAAAAAAAGAATGAAACATATTAATTTCTGTTCCTAAAGTAAATAGCCAGTGAAAACTGATTTCCTAACCTTTGGAACTACTTGACTACAACTTTTGACTCCCATTCACTTGAGATGTAACTATATTAACAAAACAAAAACGATGTGCCATCTTTTTACTTTGAAAAGTGAGTTCCAACTCATTGGGGGGGGGTAGGTAGTGATGCTCCTGAAATATTTTTAGATGTAACAAAAAGAGAGCTTGAATTAATCATTTTGGGGAAAAGGTTCAAATCAAGTATGAGATAGCAATGACACAAAGTACAGAAGAGAAAAAACACTGAGAAACAATTAGCAAAAAACCTTAGAGTTTCTATCATACACTGTATATACTCTGCCCCATGAGATGGTCCTAACAATAGAGTTTCAAGGACAAAGAAAAGAAATATAACATTCATGAACTAAAAACTATTTTCATAGGAAAAGAGCAGAATACTGTCTATGAAAGTAGTAAGTGTTAACAAAATATATATATATATATTTTAAGATTTTATTTATTTGACAGACAGAGACACAGCGAGAGAGGGAACACAAGCAGGGGGAGTGGGAAAGGGAGAAGCAGACTCCCCACCGAGCAGGGAGCCCGATGCGGACTCGATCCCAGGACCCTGGGACCATGACCCGAGCCGAAGGCAGACGCTTAATGACTGAGCCACCCAGGTGCCCAACAAAATATATTTCAAAAATCCCTTCAACTGGGGCGCCTGAGTGGCTTAGTCATTAAGCGCCTGCCTTCGGCTCGGGTCATGGTCCCAGGGTCCTGGGATCGAGTCCCCTATCCGGCTCCCTGCTCAGTGGGAAGCCTGCTTCTCCCTCTCTCACTCCCCCCTCCTTGTGTTCCCTCTCTCACTGTGTCTCTCTCTGTCAAATAAATAAATAAAACCTTAAAAAAAAAAAATCCCTTCAACTAACAGTGAAAAGCTTCCCACAAAGAAAATCTGAAGCCCAGATGGTTTGCTGGTAAATTCCACCAATTATTACAAAAAATAATTAATGCCAATTCTTCATAAATTCTTCAAAAAAGCAGAAGTGGGAATACTTCCTAACTCATTCTATGACGCCAGTAATACCCCAAAACCAAAACAAAAGACATCTCAAAAAAAAGAAAACTACGGACCAATATCACTTATGAGTGTAAGACACAAAAATCCTCATCAAAATATTAGTAAACTGAATCTAGTATGACCAAATAGGATTCATCCTAAAAGTGCAAGGTTGGGGGCACCTGGGTGGCTCAGTTGGTTAAGCGACTGCCTTCAGCTCAGGTCATGATCCCGGAGTCCCGGGATCGAGTCCCACATCGGGCTCCCTGCTCGGCAGGGAGTCTGCTTCTCCCTCTGACCCTCTCCCCTCTCATGCTCTCTCACTCTCTCTCTCAAATAAATAAATAAAATCTTTAAAAAAATAAATAAAAATAAATAAAAGTGCAAGGTTGAACATCCGAAAATCAATATGGTAATACACCATATAAACAGGTAAAGGACAAACCCACATGATCATTGTATTAGACATGGAAAAAGCATTTGACAAATTCCATACCCTTTCATGAGGAAAACATCTCTTACAAACATGGAAGAGAAGGGAACTTCTTCAACCTGATAAAGGTATCTATGAAAAACCCATAGCTAACATCATGCTTAATGGTAAAAGACTGAATGCTTTCCCCTTAAGATCAGGAAAAAGACAAGGATGTCTGTTTATGCCACTTCTATTTAATCTTGTACTGGAGATTTTAGCCAGAGCAATTAGGCCAGAAAATGAAATAAAAGGTACCCAGAAAAGAAAGTAGTACAACTACCTTTTATTTGAAGATGACATGATCTTGTACATAGAAGTCCTAAGGAATCCACTAAAAACCTACTAGACTAATAAACGAGTCAAGCAAGAATGCAGATCAAGATATAAAAATCAATGTATTGGGGCACCTGGGTAGCTCATTCGGTTAAGTGTCTGACTCTTGATTTCGGCTCAGGTCCTGACCTCAGGGTCATGAGATGGAGCCCCACCTTGGGCTCCATGCTGAGCATAAAGCCTGCTTAAGATTCTCTTTCTCCCTCTCCCTCTGTCCCTCCCCCCCCCCAAAAATCAATGTATTGACTGTGTATAGTAGGAGCGAAGAATCTAAAAAGGAAATTAAGAAAAAAAATCCATTTGCAATAGATCAAAATGAAAAAATACTTAGGAATAAATTTAGCAAAAGAAGTATAAAACTTATACTAAGAAAGCTACAAAACATTGCTGAAATAAATTAAATACCTAAGTAAATAAAAAGATACTCTGTATTATGGACCAGAAGACAATATTTTTAAGATGGCAAAATTCCCTAAATTGATCTACAGATTCAAGGCAATCTCTACCAAATTTCATCTTTTTTTTTTCCCCCCAGAAATTGACAAGCTGATCCTAACATCCATGTGAAAATGCAAGGGATTCACAATCACTGAAATAATTTTGAAAAAGAACAAAGTTGGAGGATTCACACTTAAAACTTACCACAAAGGTATAAAATTGAGAGCCCAGAAAAAAACCCTCACAGTTATGATCAATTGATTTTTGCCAAGAGAGTTTAATGGAGAAAGAATAGTCTTTTTAACAAATGGTACTGTGATAACTGAATATTCCCAAGCAAAAGAATAATATTTGATCACTACTTCACACTATACAAAAATTGACTCTTTATGGATAAAAGAATGAGTGTGAGAGCTAAAACTATAAAACTTTTTTTTAAAATATTTTTTATTTATTTATTTGACACAGAGAGAGAGAGAGAAAGAGCACAAGCAGGGGAAGTGGCAGGCAGAGGGAGAAGCAGGCTTCCCGCCGAGCAGGGAGCCCGATGCAGGGCTCAATCCCAGGACCCTGGGATCATGACCTGAGCTGAAGGCAGCCGCTTAACTGACTGAGCCACCCAGGCGCCCCTTAAAACTATAAAACTTTTAGAAGAGCACACAGGAGTAAATTTTTGTGACCTTGGATTAGGGAAAGCCTTCTTAGATATAAAACAAAAATGCAAGAGAAGACTGATAAATTGGACTTCATCAAAATTAAAAACTTCTGTGCTTCCAATGACACTGTCAAGAAAGTGAAAAGACAACTCACAGAACAGGAAAAATATTTGCAAATCATATATTTGATAAGGTATTTGTCTATAGAATATATAAAGAACTCTTACAATTCAATAATAAAAAGGCAACCCAATTAGAGGATCAAGGATTTGAATAGATACTGCTCCAAAGAAAATACACAAATGGCCAGTAAGTACATGAAAAGATGCTCAACATCATTAGCTATTAGGGAAATAAAACTTAAAACCATGAGGATGTGGGGGCACCTGGGTGGCTCAGTCAGTTAGGTGTCTGCCTTCAGCTCAGGTCATGATCCCAGGGGTCCTGGGATCGAGCCCCATGTCAGGCTCCCTGCTCTGCGGGAAGCCTGCTTCTCCCTCTCCCTCTGCTGCGCCCCCTGCCTATGCTCTCCTGCTCTATCTCTGTCAAATAAATAAATAAAATCTTTAAAAAAAATAAATAAAGTTAAAAAAACAAACAAATATGAGGATGGAGAGAAAATGGAAAACTCACACCGGGCTGGTGAGAATTTCAAATGATATAGTGCCTATATTAAACAGCCTGGTACTTTCTCAAAAAAATGTTAAACATAGAGCTCCATATGATCCAGCAATTCTATTCCTAGCTATATATGCCCCCAAACCAACATATGTTCACATAAAAACTTGTATATGAATATTACAGCAGCATTATTCATAAGAGTCAAAAAGTGTAAATAAGCCAAATGGCCATCAACTGATAAATGTGGTATATCCATACAATGGAAGATTACTCAGCCATAAAAAGAAATGAAACTGGGCGCCTGGGTGGCTCAGTTGGTTAAGCGACTGCCTTCGGCTCAGGTCATGATCCTGGAGTCCCAGGATCGAGTGCCGCATCACCCGCTTCTCCCTCTGACCCTCCCCCTCTCATGCTCTCTCTCTATCTCATTCTCTCAAATAAATAAAAATCTTTATAAAAAAAAAAAAAGAAATGAAACTGAGACACATGCTACAATATGGATCAACCTTGAAAACAGTATGCTATGGGAAAGAAACCAGACGTAAAAGGCTACATATGATTCCATTTACATGAAATGTCCAGAATAGGCAAATCTATAGAGACAGAATTAGATTCCTGGTTCCTAAGGGCTGGTGGAGGGGAAAATGAGAAGTGACTGCCAATGCGTAAGGATTTCCTTTTAAGGGTGATGAAAGTGTCCTAATATTGATTATAGTGATGGTCACACAACTCTGGGAACATACTAAAAACCATTAAATACTATATTTTGAATGGGTGAATAGTATGGTATATGAGTTATCTCAGTAAAGCTGCTAAAAAAATAACAGCGAAGGGGTGCCTGGATGGCTCAGTCAGTTGAGCACTGGACTCTCGATTTTGGCTCAGGTCATGATCTCAGGGTTGTGGGATTGAGCCCCGCGCTGGGCTCCGTGCTCCGCTGGGAGTCTGCTTGTCTCTCTCTCCCTCTGTCCCTCCCCCACGCTTTCTCTTGCTCTTTAAATAAATAAATCTTCAAAAAAAAGAACACAGGAGATAGAATTCATCAATCTTTTATTAAGCTAGATATAAAGAGATCAGCAAAAAATACAAAACAATGCCACTCTTCACATTAATTTTTTCTTGTTTTGGAAAATATTATTTTAATACAAATAAGTTATTAATATTGAGACACGATAGGTTTTTTTACTTTTATTTTTAAATTAATATTTTTTAAATTTCTCAGTTTTAATTTCTTTTTTTTTTTTTTTTAAAGATTTATTTATTTGAGAGAGCGAGAATGAGAGAGAGTACATGAGAGGGGGGAGGGTTAGAGGGAGAAGCAGGCTCCTCGCCGAGCAGGGAGCCCGATGCGGGACTCGATCCCGGGACTCCAGGATCATGACCTGAGCCGAAGGCAGTTGCTTAACCAACTGAGCCACCCAGGCGCCCTAATTTCTAATTATAGTAAATATCAATCAGTATAACCCAGATAAGGAAAAGCAATTTTGTGTTTTCATTAGTTTTTAAGAGTATATAAAGGTCCTCAGACCAGAAAGTTGGCAGACGACTAGTTTAGTGCTTTTCAACTGGCTACACATTTGAATCATCTGGATAAGTTTTTATTAATAAGAATAAGATTGCCTGGGCCCCACCCTAGACCAGTTAAATCTGAATTTTTGAGGATCTGAACCAGACATAAGTAATTTTTTAAAGCTATGCACCAGGTAATTCTAGTGCATATACACGGTTGAGAACTAATGTGATTAACTTGGCTAAACCAGTTGGTAGATTAGAAGAAATTACCTTTTTCTTGAAAGACACACTGTTGCTTTTTATCTGAACCAATAGTGGCTTTCTGACAACTAAAGGAAATGTAAAGGAGCATCCATTTGCCCTTAGAAGTCCTTTTGCTTGGTATGCCTGGGTGGCTCAGTCGGTTAAGCATCTGCCTCTGGCTCAGGTCATGATCCCAGGGTCCTGGGATGGAGCCCCACATCTGGCTCCTTGCTCAGTGGGGAGCCTGCTTCTCCCTCTCCTCCTCTGCTGCTCCCCCCTGCTTGTGCATTCTCTCTGACAAATAAATAAAATCTTAAAAAATAAAAAAGTCCTTTTGCTCAAATTACCATTAGAGGAGTGAAGGATGGAACCAGCAAATTTTTTAGAAAAATATTATATGGCCTACAACGAAGCTAAGAACAAGCCTTTTTTTTTTTTTTTTTTTTTTTTTTTTTTTTTTTTTTTAAGAACAAGCCATTTTATTTATTGCTCTTTAAGGTACAATCCTCATCCAAATTTTCAAAAGTCCTATATGAAAAACATTGTCTGAGAGTGATTTTTTTAAAAGATTTTATTTATTTGAGAGAAAGAGAGTGAGTGAGAGGGAACACAAGTGGGGGGTGGGGGGGATGGGGGAGAGGCAGAGGGAGAAGCAAACTCCCCTCTGAGCAGGAAGCCCCATGCAGGGCTGGATCCCAGGATGCTGGGATCATGACCTGAGCCAAAGGCAAACACTGAAGCTTAACCTTAACCGACTGAGCCACACAGGCACCCAACAGTGCTGTTTTTTAAACTGCTGCTTCTACACTGGAGCTCCTTGGGCGGTTTCTTGTGCTGTCTCTTTAAAGGGTGGGGACTCAGCTTCCTAACGCCCTTGGGGCTCTCCAGAGCTGAGCCCACTGATTTTTAAAATTTCAGGCTTTAAGTCCCACTGGCTGTAAGAACTCAGGAAATTCAGCCCCTCTCCCTTTCAAAGGCAAATGTTACGGGGATTTGTCTTCCCTGCGCAGGCTTCCTGATGTGATAGTCTGTTTCTTGCCCTGTGGCTGCACCTGTAACTAAAGGTATTAAAAAATTAATGTGAAGAGTGGCATTGTTTTGCATTTTTTGCTAATCTCTATATATCCAGCTTAATAATAACTAGCTTTCCCGACCATGTCTCTGCCCTTCCTACCCTCTTCAATGCAACCTCTTCTCTGCCTTTAGTTGTGTTTGTTCTGCCAGCCTTTGGGGGTTTTCTGGATTATTTATGCTGATGTATTATCCAGTTGTATGTTTCTGTGGGATGAGGTGAGTTTAGGGTCCTTCTACGCCACCATCTTCCCAGCCTCTCTCCACAAGTTGTTTTTTCAAGTAAAAAATGGTGGTCCACGAAAAATCACAGCTAGTTCAACTAGCAAGTCAACCACACATGTGTTTTTGAGACAACCATCATACTTCAGTATGCAGCCAAAGTGCTTTTTTGAGTACTTCCCACCTCATCTTATAGAATATTAAGAAGATGAGTACTCAAGGGTTAAGATTAAATAAAACTAAATTTTTCCTGCTCCAACAAAGACATTTTGAGGTGAAAGTGGCATCCCCACCCCGACCACCCCCCGCAAGTCCATACAGTTTGGTATGGAATCAACTACCTTGATTCATGCTAAGGCACCAGCAATTTTACCAACCCTCAGTACAAATGTCAACAGGGAAAAAAGCAAGTAACATCTTAGTATTACTAAGAAAATAGTTTGGAACTCAAAGACCCCCTGAAGAGGGTATCCTCAGAGGTCCATGAAGTGTGCTTTGAGAACTGCCTCACTCAGCTGATTCCTATAGAACCAACATGCCAATTAAACATGAGTTATCTCAGCAAGAGTTAAGTTTCAAAATTATTCCACATATGATCCAAGTAGGACAGCATGGGCAAAGTGACAGGGTGGATTCTACCATATTCAGTTTGATTGCTAATCCCATGTCAGACATTAAAAAATATAAAGTCTGGGAGAATTTTTCCTACAGGTTTTGATTATGAAATATTTGGCAGAGGAAATCTAATTCAAACCAGGTGCTGGACTCTTGCTGAGCAGCAGTCGGTTGGAACACACTGCCAAAAGGACCCCTTTAGTGGGGAGGCCAGATGAGCTCATGCAAAGGCGTTTTTAGCAGCTTTTGCCCCCTAAATCCCATAAGCACAACACCACTCAATTTTCCACATTGTAAAGTAGCCACACTTTCTTTGGATCTTTTTCTCTTCCAAAGAAAGTTTATAGGAAAAGACTACAAAATGCACATCCTGCAAAATTCATAGCACCTTTAAAACCAATGGGTTTTTCTACCTGTATCATGTATCTGGCCTTAATCTTAAGAAATACGTAAAATAAAAATTTAAAAAATAAAATAAAAATCTTCTTCATTTATCACATATTTTACTCAAATTCCTCACCAGCGTGAAAATACCAACTATTAAGTGTACACACACACATATCTTGGTTTCTAAGAATCTGTAAATGTGCAAGCCAATAAAGGATGTTAATTTATATTACCCTAACAACATTCTTTGATTTTCAAACTACAATTAACTCTTATTTTATTAGGGGCTACCTACTTTTGTGGATCATCAAAGTCCTTGATTTCTTTTCCTTCCCTATGTGTTTATACTATCTTCTTTTTTTCTTTGTCTCATCTACTCATAAGAATATGTTCCAAAGTATTAGAAGTAGAATCAATGAAAGTGAATATGCAGCCCTTTCTCATTACTCATAAATCTCAACTCCTCTCTTTCCCCCACACCAAAAAGACATAAACATACCACTTTTTGGCCTTGCTGCTCTCTGTGGCATACCTCCTGGTCTGGTTCCATCCTTTGGTTTCTCCCAGTGGCCAAACTCTACCCACTACGGGAGGCAAAGGATGATTAAGCCCCACTTAGTTCTATCTTGCAGTGACTTCAACCAATTCCATCTCGCTGACACGGCCACATGGAAAAAATAAACCTCTCATCTGCCTGTCATCTTTGCTCCTAATCTACTGGTACTTCCTGAACAATGAGTAAAGAATCCTTGCTGCAACATGAATTAAACTTATTAAGAAACAACATGTTCAGAGAGCTACAGGCTCCACCCATTTAATTTATGGCCAAGTTCAATTTGCATGTCTAGGTTGGTCCAAATAATACATTTGAATTCCTCACATTTAACATGAAACTTTCACTATTTATAAAAACTATTGGGTAGAGCTAAGCTCCTCTTTTAACAATGGCCAAATCAACCCAATTATTTTTTACATAGAATTCCTCTTTGACAGATTTTCACTTAATAATAAATAATAATAATTACAATTAAAGCAGCTAACACTTACTTATGCACTTACAATGTGTCAGGTACCATTGTAGCATTTTACAAGTATTAACTCATCTGATACTCACACCCACCCTATCTCATTAGGATTCTCCAAACAAATTAAAATTGTACAGCAAAGAAAGACTAAGTAACATGCTGCCAATTACCTACTATAAGTGGCAAAATAGGGACTCAAATGCAGTCTATTAAGGATTGGTCTTAGTTTCTTCTATTAGATATTTGGGGTTTTTGGGGGGAGGGGTTGTTTTA
Source organism: Phoca vitulina (assembly GCF_004348235.1). Classification (NCBI taxonomy): domain Eukaryota; kingdom Metazoa; phylum Chordata; class Mammalia; order Carnivora; family Phocidae; genus Phoca; species Phoca vitulina. The sequence continues at coordinate 19,547,626 of NW_022589733.1, read as the reverse complement.
ATTATAACAGCTTTATTGAGATACAATTAGTGGATTTTAACGTACTCAGAATTGTGCAACCATCACCACATTCAATTTTAGCACACTTTCATTACCCCAAAAAGAAGTCCTATACTCATTTGTCATCACTGTCTATTTTTGTCACAATCCTTGGCAATGACCAACCTACTTTCTATTTCTATAGATTTCCCTATTCTGGACATTTGAAATAAACTAAATCATATAATATGTGGTCTTTTGTGTCTGGCTACTTTCACTTAGTATGTTCTCAAGGTTCATCCATGTTGCAGAGTATATCAGAACACATTCTTTTTTTTTTTTTTTTTTAAGATTTTATTTATTTATTTGACAGAGAGAGACAGCTAGAGAGGGAACACAAGCAGAGGGAGTGGGAGAAGGAGAAGCAGGCTTCCGCTGGGCAGGGAGCCTGATGCAGAGCTCGATCCCAGGATCCTGGGATCATGACCTGAGCCAAAGGCAGCCACCCAGTCTCCCCAGAACATTCTTTCTTATTGCTAAATAATATTTAATTGTATGGATATACCACATTTATCAATTGATGGACACTTGGGGTTGTTTCCATTGTTTGGGTGTTATGAATAATGCTGTTTAGAACACTCACATATGGAGCGCCTGGGTGGCTCAGTCGGTTAAGCCGCTGCCTTCGGCTCAGGTCATGATCCCGGGGTCCTGGGATCGAGCCCCGCATCGGGCTCCCTGCTCAGCGGGAAGCCTGCTTCTCCCTCTCCCTCTGCCTGCCTCTCTGCCTACTTGTTCTCTCTCTCTGTCAAATTAATGAATAAAATCTTTAAAAAAAAAAAAAAAAAGAACATTCACATATAAGTTTTTTCTTTTCTTTTTTAAGATTTTATTTATTTATTTGACAGAGAGAGAGAGATAGAGAGAGCAGGAACACAAGCAGGGGGAGTGGGAGAGGGAGAAGCAGGCTTCCCGCTGAGCAGGGAGCCTGATGTGGGCTCAATCCCAGAATCCTGGGATCATGACCTGAGCCGAAGGCAGATGCTTAACGACTGAGCCACCCAGGCTCCCTCTTTTTTTTTTTTTTTTAAAGTAAGCTCCATGCCCAGCAAGGCGCCCAACATGGGGCTTGAGCTCATGACCCTGAGATCAAGACCTGAGCTGAGATCAACAGTCAGATGCTTAACCAGTGAGCCACCCAGGCGTTCCTCATGTAAAAGTTTTTGTGTGGACATAGTTTTCATTTCTTTTGGGTATACAACCTAAAAGGGGGAGTGGAATTGCTACGTCGTATGGTGACTCTATGTTTAGCCTTTTGAGGAACTGCCAGACTGTTTTCCACATGCACCATTTTACATTCCCATCAGCAGTGTAGGAGGGTTCCATTTTCTCCATTTCCTAGTCTACACTTGTTATTATCTTTTTAATTATAGCCATCCTTGTGAGTGGGAAGTGGTATCTCATCAATTTGCATTTCCTTCATGGCTAATTATGTTGAGCATCTTTTCATGTGCTTATTGGCCATTTGTATATCTTCTTTAGACAAATGTTTTTTAAGATCCTTTCCCCATTTTTTAATTGGGTAGTTTACTTTTTTATTATTGAGTTGTAACAGTTCTTTATATTTTCTAGATACCAGTCCCAAATTAGATAAATGATTTGCAAATATTTTCTCCTATTCTGTGGGTTGTCTTTTCACTTTCTTGATGGTGACATTTGAAGCATAAACGTTTTTAATTTTAATGAAGTTCTATTTATTTATTTATTTTCTTGTTGCTTGTGCTTTTGGTGTCCTATCCAAGAAGGTCTGCCTAAACTAAGGTCACAAAGATATACTCCTGTATTTTCTCCTAAGAGTTTTATAGTTTCAGCTCTTAAATCTTATTTATATCTTTTCCTTATTTGCAAATTATTGCCACACTGATAGTAGACACAGAACCATCCTATTTCCTTCTTTAGTACCAAAGTGCTTTGGTGGTCTAGGCCCCGTCTAGTCAATGGCCAGAAATTATTTGTTTATAGGATTCTACTTTCTAGTATTGAACAAAGGCTCATCTATGGGATGTCACAGATTTCTGCTCCATTTCTCCAGTGACACACAATTAAGGAAACGTCTAAGGATAAAGCTACCCTCCTTGCATTCTATGATCATATCTAGAGTATAAGCTTCTTCCATAAAATTTAAACTTAAGAGATCTCTTTTGTCATATTCATAAACTCTAAATCTTTGGGAAATACAAATTTAATTGTTGTAATTACAACTACTGAGGTATGTCATGTTTTCATAGGATTCCTGTCATGCTCCCAATGTAAGTATGACCGAGAAACTATAATTTAAGTAATAGAATTGAACTCAATTAAAATTTATTGAGGGCCCACTATATGCAAAGCATTATGGGAGTGCTGAGATGACTAAGTCATAGTTCTTGACCTCAAAGAGGTTATAATTTAGTGGGGATTAAAAAAAAATCCAGAGGGGGGAATAAAACCAAACCAAACCGGAGAACTGATGATTAAATTCAGTCTTTCTGCAGAACGCTTATATCCTCAAGGAATTAATTAATTCTTAGGCTCAACAAATCCTTTATTTCTATTCTGTGATCTAGGTGCTCGAGCTCTAAATTACAGAGAAATTCCTAAAAGCTATGTGAAAACTATATTTTATAAAAAGAATGATATATGTAAGAGAATTTGGAAAGTTGAAGGAAATCCTATATAACGTGAAAGTCTTCCTGTAATTTAAAGAATACTCTTCCTCAAATGACTCTTTGCCAACTCAAAGCAGGAACCCCCATCACCATTCCTACCTCCACCACACCGCTCCCTGGAGGACATACCAGATGGATCCATCATGTAGCTTTTTTTACTACCAAATACTTTTCTGTGGAGCTCCTTTTTTAATGTATAGTTTTTGAGTTATTTCAAAACCTGATTATTTTTTTAAGCTCAAATAATGCTAAATGTGAATATGTTTTCTAGTTTCAGACTAGTTTCTAGTTACCTCTTAAGACATCTTGGCCCCCAAATCTATATATCTCTATTCTTTTCCCTTCCAACTTTCCACATCTGGCATGCTAGAAACTTCCTGTTGCTTCAGGTCAAATCGATGTTTATTTGCTGGCATCATAATTATGTGCTCTTATACTAGAAAGAGAATTGAAGAATATTTTGGCTGAGTTGTGTGGTTTATCCACAGTACCACATTCTGGTTTAAGTGATTTCATCACTCAGTCAAAAGGCTACCCCAGGTTCAGTGGTTTTCTAGTCACAGTCAATAAAGTAAAGGAAAAAAAACCCCTACTATTTATCTTCATGACTAAGCAAGACTTGAAGGGAACAGTTATAGGAAGCTGTTTCAACAACTTAAAAAATGCTAATGACAGAAAACGTTTACTGAGCTGGGAGCTGCAAAATAATCAATGAGGTTGTGAAAGGAAAAGTTTTTGTCTCAACCATCTATATTTGCTACTTAAATGCTATTTTAGGTACCTAAGATAATAGAATTCACTTTAAAATTTTTTGGTAGAGTTAGGAGTAGGATAGCTATTTTATTTTTTTTGTCTTTAGACTTACCTTGTGGCAACAAGAGGGTAGCTATGACACGGTGATGCCCAGGCATCCCTTGTCCATGGCATACAGTCATAAAGCAGCAAATCCTTCTCAGTCACAGCCATGAGGACAGGTCTCCATTGTTGTCTTCCACCATCTAGTTTTGCCTGTTACAATGGTAAAATCCAGAAAGCAGAGCTAACTATAATGATATGTATCTGTAAAAGTCCCTTCAGCGATGGTCTAACATGGGTCTCCATTTTGTTCCCTGAACCTAACAGGCTTGAAGAACAGGAAACATCCCATCAGGTTCCTTTCCACTGGCTGGGATTCTCCAACGGGAGGTGTGAGGTGGTCTGTGTAAGCTGGAAAAGCTCTCTCTGAGTGAGAGACATTATCTAGTGATAGGACTCTGTTTTTAGAGTTCCCCATTAACTTTAGGAAGTTTCTGTTTCTGTTTCAAATGTACCATTGCATTTACCTGCATAAAGTTCAGTTACCTCTGTGAGGATTTAAAAATGTAGGAAAACAACCAATATTTATCCATATTGTCAAGGATCCAAAGCCAAAAACCAAAGACTATGGTGAACAAAATCCCTGGTTTATCAAAACATTTCCCCCCATGAAATGACAGACAGGGAACGCTTAACAATAGCGTTATTTTTACACAGATCCTAAAACAAAAACAAAAAAACACAGATGCTTCAGGGGCGCCTGGGTGGCTTAGTCGTTAAGCGTCTGCCTTCCACTCAGGTCATGGTCCCAGGGTCCTGGGATCGAGCCCCACATCAGGCTCCCTGCTCGGTGGGAAGCCTACTTCTCCCTCTTCCACTCCCCCTACTTGTGTTCCCTCTCTCACTGTGTCTCTGTCAAATAAATAAGTAAAATCATTAAAAAAAAAAAAACACAGATGCTTCAGCTATCACTGATGGCTTCAAGGAGAAATCAAAATGATGAATCACTTGTCTCTTATAGAGTTGTCTTTAAAGCTACTTCTTATTTTCTCTTCCTTAATGACTTCTGAAGGTCATTTGGACATGTCAGAGCCCCTTAACAATGTATCTATAATCTGAAAAGTGGCCTGAGTGGTTCGGTTCTGTGTTATAACATCTACTACTAGAACTTTCCCCTCATAGTTAGAGCCACAAACTGACTCCAGGAGTTGGAAATGAATTCTAGCCAGTGAAGTGACCCATGTTCTTGCGTGTGCTGAAAGCACAAAATAGATGACCCTACTCTGAGATTCCAGCAACGTATTGTAGAAATAATTTTACTTTTCTTATCAGTGAACCCAAGTTTTCTAAGATTCTATATTTAGTCTCTGGGTAACTCTATAATACCCGGAGGGAAAATATCAGTTCCAAAGAGGTTCTCTTGGATTCTTACATTTTTGGGTCACAGAAAACCCAAAGGGATTTCTAAGTCTTTGTCTCTGAGATTGTTATGAATAATATTTCAAAAGGGAAGATATGGTAGTCTTCCCTTATCCACAGTTTTGCTGTTCATGATTTCAGTAACCCACAGTCAACCATAGTCCTGAAGCAGATGATCCTCCTGCTGACGTGTGGTCAGAAGGTCAACCGTAGCCTAATGCTGTCACATTGCCTGCGCCATTCACCTCACTTCATCTCACATCATCATAAAAATCACTAATATAGTACAATAAGATATTTGAAAGAGAAAGAGACCACATTTACATAATGTTTATTACAGTAAATTGTTATAATTGTTCTATTTTATTGTTAGCTGTTGTTACTGTTGTTAATCTCTTACTGTGCCTAATTTATAAGTTAAATTTTATCGCATGTATGTATGAGAGGAAAAAACAGTATATATAACATTCGGTACTATCTGTGGTTTCAGGCATCAACTGGGGGTCTTGAAACATATCCTCCATGCATAAGGGGACTACTATAATGTAAAATCTATCTTCCCAAGAGGTTAAAATGGCAATCTGACTTTTTTTTCTTTTCTTAAAGATACGGAGAGAGGGAGGAGGTCTTGGCTTTTCTAATCAATATTCAACTGCCTAAAAATACTGAAACAACTTCATTTATATGGAAGATTTTCAGTAAATACACCTCATGCCAAAAGAAATGCTTACCTATAGTGAACAGATTATATAATCTATAATTATTTTGACCACTTTCATACTCAAAGAATAAATAATCTTATAGTTAGAAAAAGCTTTGGCATTTACTGAATTCAACCTTTATCAAATACATAAGCTCATTATAATACCTCTGAGAAATGTATCCAGTCTTGCTTGAACACCTTATTCCAACAGTGGCATCTGATTTGGATAACCCAAACAACTACTTCAAAAAAGTAAAAATTGGGCGCCTGGGTGGCTCAGTTGGTTAAGCAACTGCCTTCGGCTCGGGTCGTGATCCTGGAGTCTCGGGATCGAGTCCCACATCGGGCTCCCTGCTCAGCACGGAGTCTGCTTCTCCCTCTGACCTTCCTCCCTCTCATGCTCTCTGTCTCTCATTCTCTCTCTCGCAAATAAATAAAATCTTAAAAAAATAAAAAATTTAAAAAAATTTAAAAAAAGTAAAAATCAAGATTATTTTAGAAATAGTACATTGAGGGACACCTGGCTGGCTCAGTCAGTTAAGCATCCGCCTTCGGCTCAGGTCATGATCCCAGGGTCCTGGGATCGAGTCCTGCATCAGGCTCCTTGCTCAGGGGGGAGCCTGTTTCTCCCTCTGCCTGCTCTGACTGCCGCTCTCCCTGCTTGTGTTCTCTCTCTCTGACAAATAAATAAATAAATAAAATCTTTAAAAAAAAAATAGAAATAGTACGTTGAATTAGTTCAGTAGTACTATTTTTTAAAGAGATTAAACTTTTTTACTTAGTATTATTTCCCAACTCTGAGCTTGTGTTCTTGGACAATATTTTAAAATTAGTAATTTGTTTGCTTGCTTTTTGTATGCATATAGATATACACAAGAAAATTACTGAGCATCTACTTTATACATGGCATTAGGCTAAGTTCTCTGGGGGCAATAAAGATTTGGGAAAAAATGTGCTCCCTCTTGCAAGAGCTCAAAACTGACTGGAGGAAACACCACATAAATATAGTCCATCACATATTGTGATGAATTGGTGGCTTTGTTTTTCTCCTTTCTACTTGTCTTTATGTAGCATAAACCAAACTAATTTCACTTTAAAAGTTTAACAACTCTCATATATTGCTGGTGGGAATCTAAATTAGTTCAACCCTGATGGAAGGCAATTTGGCAATATTTATCAAAATTACAAATGCACATGCCCTTGTGGTTCTTTAAAAATATGTCCACAAATTCTTTACTACTCTTCCCTTTAAGAGGTGGAGCCCTTGGTGTAGAGTGGACTTAGTAACTTGCTGCTGATGAAAATACAGTAGAAGAGACTAGATCATAAAAGGCACTGAGGCTTCTAGCTTGTTCTTTCTCTCAGATCAGTTCCTCTGGGGAAAACCAGTAGCCATGTCTTAAGGACACTTAGGCAGCCCTGTACCAAGGTCTGCATGGCAAGAAACTGAGGCCTCCTGCCGACAGTGAATGAATCATGCTGGAAGTGGATGGCCCAACCTCAGTCAAGCCCTCCAAACGACTGCCCCCTGGCACACAGCTTGACTGCAATTTCACGAGGGGTCCCAAGCCCGAACCATCCAGCTACACCACTGCCGTATTTCTGATCTTCAGAAACTATGTGAGATAAATATTTGTTATTTTAAGGCCACTAAGTTTTGGAGTCATTTGTCATATAGCGATAGATAACTAACACACCCTTGGACCCAGCACCTCTGGGGACTTATCCTCCAGGTACAGAAATACCTCCTACTCTCTAAACTCTCAATATCCAAATATAGTAACTGCTACATCAGTTACATTTTGATAAATCCCTTACTACCCAAAGTTTTAGTACTCACCCCCAGAAACTTAAGAACCAAATATATTGAGATAATACGGGTTCCCTTGTTATCTGATCTATCTGAACTTGGAAACCAAAGAGTTTGGATAGCACACGTGTGGAAGAACAAATTACAAGGTTATTCACTGTACCATCCTTTATAAGGGCAAAAGATTTTAACAGCAAAACTGGGAGGAGTGCTTATTTAATTGTGGCCACACAATGGAAACCCATACAGTTGTAAAAAAAAAAAAAATGCTCTCTCTGCATTAATATAGAAAGATCTCCAGAATATATTGTTTAATGAAAACAAGAAGAAGGTATAAAGTAGTATGCATAATATGCTGTCTTCTTTTATAAGAGAGAAAAAGAAGAATATGGGTTATTTGCTTTTATTTTCATAAAGAAACTCTCAAAAGATTTGCTAGAAAGGAGTGAAAGTGATTACCTCTCTGGGGAAAAGGAGTGGGAACTGGGTGGATGGGGGACAGAAAGGAGAGTAAGATTTTTCACCAACTAACTTTTTTTTTTTAAGATTTATTTATTTGACACAGAGAAAGAGCACAAGCAGAGGGAGCAGCAGGCAGAGGGAGAAGCAGGCTCCCCACTGAGCAGGGAGCCCGATGTGGGGCTCAATCCCAGGACCCTGGGATCATGACCTGAGCTGAAGGCACACACTTAACCAACTAAGCCACCCAGGTGCCCCACCTATTAACTTTTTATTCTGACCTGTGAACCACATGAATGAATGTATTACCTTTTATTTTTTATTTTTATTTTTTTAAAGATTTTATTTATTTATTTGACAGAGAGAGACACAGCGAGAGAGGGAACACAAGCAGGGGGAGTGGGAGAGGGAGAAGCAGGCTCCCTGTGGAGCAGGTAGCCCGATGCGGGGCTCGATCCCAGGACACTGAGATCATGACCTGAGCCGAAGGCAGACGCTTAACAACTGAGCCACCCAGGTGCCCCGAATGTATTACCTTTTAAAATCATGAAGATTTCTAACATTGCTGAAAACACAGCACAATTACCACTCAGTTGAGTTTTTCAAGCAGCATATAAAAATTTAGAAACAATGAATTTATACAACTCAACACCCAAAAAACAAATAATCCAATTAAAAACTGGACAGAACGGGCACCTGGGTGGCTCAGTCGTTAAGTGTCTGCCTTCGGCTCAGGTCATGATCCCAGGGTCCTGGGATCGAGCTCCGCATCGGGCTTCCTCCTCCGCGGGAAGCCTGCTTATCCCTCTCCCACTCCCCCTGCTTGTGTTCCTGCTTTCACTATCTTTCTCTCTGTCAAATAAATAAATAAAATCTTTAAAAAAAATTTTTTTTAAATAAAAAAATAAAAACTGGACAGAAGACATGAACAAACATTTCTACAAAGAAGACATCCAGATCGCCAATAGACACAAAAAGATACTCAACATCACTCATCACCAGGAAAATGCAAATCAAAACTACAATGATCTATCACCTCACACCTGTCAGAATGGCTACAATAAAAAAATACAAGAAACAACAGGTGTTGACGAGGATGTGAAGAGAAAAGAACCCTCTTACACTGTTGGTGGGAATGCAAACTGGTGTAGTCACTGTGGAAAACAGTATGGAGGTTCCTCAAAAAATTAAAAATGGAACTACCCTAAAATCCAGTAATCAAACTACAGGGTATTTACCCAAAGAATACAAAAATACTAATTTGAAAGGATATATGCAACCCTTTGCTTATAGCAGCATTTTTTACAATAGCTAAACTGTGAAAGCAGCCCAAGTGTCCATCGATAGATGATTGAATACAGAAGATGTGGTATAGGGGCGCCTGACTGGCTCAGTCAGTGGAGCATGTGACTCCTGATCTCCGAGGGTTCTAAGTCTGAGCCCCATGTTGGGTGTAGAGATTACTTAAAAATAAAATCTTAAAAAAAAAAAAAGATGTGGTATATACACACACACACAATGGAGTATGATTCAGCCATAAAAAGAATGAAATCTTGCCATTTGCAGCAACATGGATGGAACTGAAGTATAATGCTAAGTGAAATAAGTCAGTCAGAGAAAGACAAATACCATATGATTTCACTCATATGTGGAATATATGGAATTTAAGAAATAAAACAAATGAACAAAGGAAAGAGGCAAACCAAGAAACAAACTTTTTTTCCTGAGGATAAAAAGTGCAATTTATTTTTTTAAGATTCTATTTTAATTCCAGTTAGTTAACATAGTGTTACATTAGTTTCAGGTGTAAAATATAATCATTCAACAATTCCAGACATCACCTGGTGCTCATCACAAGTGCACTCCTTAATCCCCATCACCCATTCAACCCAGCCCTCCACCCATCTCCCCTCTGGTAACCATCAGTTTGTTCTCTATAGTTAAGAGTGTGTTTCTTGATTTGTTTCTGTCTCTCTTATATTTTCCCTTTGCTTGTTTGTTTTTTTGTTTGTTTGTTTGTTTCTTAAATTCTTTTTTTTTTTTTTTACAAGAGAACAAATCTACACCTTTATTTACTTTTCATTAAATTTAAATCCTTGAGGGGTACAGCATCACACGGATTCTGTGGCCAATGGCTTTAGCAGGAAGGTTGCTTCGAAATTTGGCACGAACCATGCCACTGTTTCCATGAGCACGAGTTACTTTTCCCCAGATTACTCTGGTTTTGTTTGGTTTGCCACCAGGAGTCACTGTGTTGTTCTTTGCTTTGTACACATAAGCACATCTCCTGCCTAGATAGAATTCCGTTTCATCTCGAGCATAAACACCTTCGATTTTAAGAAGAGCTGTGTGCTCCCTCTGGTTCCGGAGACCCCGCTTATAGCCAGCAAAAATGGCCTTGGACCACAGCCTTCCAGACATTATTTGGCGTTATAGGAGTCCTGTTCCCAGCAGGCCTCCACAGACTCCAAGATGGCGGAAAAAGCTGTTTCTTAAATTCTACATATGAGTGAAATCATATGGTATTTTTCTCTGACTTATTTCACTTAGCATCTTATTGTCTAGCCCCATCTATACTGTTGCAAATATCAAGATGTCATTCTTTTTTATGGTTGAATAATATTCTATTGTGTATATATACCACATCTTCTTTATCCATTCATCAGTCATTGGACACTCGGGCTGCTTTCGTATCTTGGCTCTTGTAAATAATGTTGCAATAAACATAAGGGTGCATGTAACCTTTCAAATTAGTGTTCTTATATTCTTTGGGTAAATACCCAGTACTGTGATTGCTGGATCATAAGGTAGTTCTATTTTTAATTTTATGAGGAATCTACATACTATTTTCCACAGTGGTTACACCAATTTGCATTCCCACCAACGGTGCACAAGGGTTTCTTTTTCTCCACATCCTCCCAACACTTGTTTCTTGTGTTTTGGGGGGCAGTTGAGCTGTATAAGTTCTTTATATATTTTGGCTAACCCTTTATCGAATATGTCATTTGCAAATATCTTCTCCCATTCAGCAGGCTGCCTTTTAGTTTTGTTGATTGTTTCTTTTGCTGTGCAGAAGTTTATTTAGATGAAGTCCCAATAATTTATTTTTGCTTTTATTTCCCTCTCCTCAGGAGACCTATCTAGAAAGATGTTACTACAGTTGATGTCAGAGAAATCACTGCCTGTGCTCTCTTTTAGGACTTTTATGGTTTCATGTCTCACATTTAGGTCTTTTTTTTAAAAGATTTTTATTTATTTATTTGTCAGAAAGAGAGTGCTAAGCAGGGAGCCTGATGCAAGACTCCATCCCAGGACCCCGGGATCAATATCCAAGCCGAAGGCAGCCACTTAACCGACTGAGCCACCCAGGCGTCCCTCACATTCAGGTCTTTAATCAATTTTGAACTTATTTTTGTGTATGGTGCAAAAAAGTGGTCCAGTTTCATTCTTCTGCATATAGCTGTCCAGTTTTCCCAGCACCATTTGTTGTAGAGACATTCTTTTTCCCATTGGATATTCTTTCCTCCTTTGTTGAAGATTAATTGACCATATAATTGTGGGTTTACTTCTGGATTTTCTATTCTGTTCCACTGATCTATTTTTGTGTCAGTACCATATTGTTTTGATTACTACAGCTTTGTAATACAACTTGAAGTCTAGAATTGTGACACCTCCAGCTTCCCCTTTCTTTCTCAAGATTGCTTTGGCTATCCAGAGTCTTTTGCAGTTCCACACGAATTTTAGTATTCTTTTGTTCTAATTCTGTGAAAAATGCTGTTGGTATTTTGATAGGGATTGCATTAAATGTGTAGATTGTTTTGGGTAGTATAGACATTTTAATAGTATTTGTTTTTCCAAGCCACGAGCATGGTATGTCTTTCTTTGTCATCTTCAATCTCTTTCATCAGTGTTTTATAGTTTTCTGAGTACAGGTCTTTCACCTCTTTGGTTAGGTTTATTCCTAGATATCTTATTATTTTGGGTGCAATTGTAAATGGGATTTTTTTCTTAATTTCTCTTTCTGCTGCTTCATTTTTAGTGTATAGAAGTGCAGCAGATTTCTGCACACTGATTTTGTATCCTGTGGATTTTACTGAATTCACTTATGAGTTCTAGCAGTTTTTTGGTGGAGTCTTTTAGGTTTTCTATATAGAGTATCATGCCATCTGCAAATAGTGAAAGTTTTACTTCTTCCCCACCAATTCAGATCTCTTTTATTTTTGTTGTCTGATTGCTGTGGCTAGGATTTCTAGTACTATGTTAAATAAAAGTGATAAGAGTGGACATCCATTGAGTATGATGTTCCCTGTAGGTTTTTCATATCCAGCCTTTATTATGTTGAGATATGTTCCCTCTAAACCTACTTTGTCGGGGATTTTATCATGAATGGATGTTATACATTATCAAATGCTTTTTCTGCATCTATTGAAATGATCATATGGTTCTCATCCTTTCTCTTACTGACGTAATGTACCACACTGATTGATTTGTGAATCAAAGCACACTTGTAGGGGCGCCTGGGTGACTTAGTCGTTAAGCGTCTGCCTTCGGTTCAGGTCATGATCCCAGGGTCCTGGGATCGAGCCCCGCATCGGGCTCCCTGCTCCGTGGGAAGCCTGCTTCTCCTTCTCCCACTCCCCCTGCTTGTGTTCCCTCTCTCGCTGTGTCTCTCTCTGTCAAATAAATAAATAAAATCTTCAAAAAAAAAAAAAAAAAGCACACTTGTAACCCAGGAATAAATCCCACTTGATTGAGATGAATGATTTTTTTTAATGTATTTTTGAATTTGGTTTGGTAGCATTTTTTTGAGAATTTTTCATCTATGCTCATCAGGGATATTGGCCTATAGTTCTCTTTTTTAGTGGTGTCTTTATCTGGTTTTGGTATCAGGGTAATGCTGGTCTCACAGAATGAATTTGGAAGTTTTCCTTACTTTTCTCTTTTTTGGAATAGTTTAAGAATAGTTATTAATTTTCCAAGAAACAGATTCTTAACTATAGAGAACAAACTGATAGTTATCAGAAAGGAGGTGGATGGGGAATGGGTGAAATAGGTGATGGGGTTTAAAGAGTAGGCTTACCATGATAAGCACTGAGAAAAGTACAGAATTGTTGAATCACCATATCGTACACCTGAAACTACTGTAACACTGTATGTTATCTAGGCTGGAATTAAAATAAAAAACTTTGGGACGCCTGGGTGACTCAGATGGTTGGGCGTCTGCCTTTGGCTTGGGTCGTGATCCCGGGGTCCTGGGATCGAGCCCCACATCGGGCTCTGTGCTCAGCGGGAAGCCTGCTTCTCCCTCTCCCTCTGCCTACCTGTCTGCCTACTTGTGATCTCTCTCTCTCTCTCAAATAAATAAATAAAATCTTTAAAAAAAAAAATAAATAAATAAATAAAAAACTTAAAAAAAATTTAGAAACAATGATAAACATAACTAATATACTAAAACTTTCAAAGTCATAAGTGCTTATATACCATGATTCTCATTAGTTTCTTCTCTGCTTAGTTATCCTAATTGTGCTTCCTACAAATTATCATAGCGCTAATTCTGTGTTCTAATTTATTATAATTATTACTTGGAACATTTATAAAATTTCAGAGCTCAAAAGAAAATACAGATTAGTGGAGTCCAGTGTTGGTTTCCACACAATCTCCTGGTGAGTTACCAAATAAGACTGCAGACCCCACCACAGATCTATCAAATCAGAACTCTGCTGAGGTGGGGCATGGGGGAGGCCAGACCTCACAAACTCTAGTTAAAACAAAACAAAAACAAAAGAACAAAATATTCCTGGGCTGATACTGACACAATCCCTGCGCCCTTGGACACACATGAGGGAACTAGGATTCAAAGGGATGAAGGAACCTTTAAAAAGATCTAAGAGCAGTGGAAACTAGAACTACCACTTGAACACTCATCTTGGAACCCTAAGTCTAGTCTTCCTTTTTCAACTCCTGGTGCCCCAGCTGACAGTGAAGGACCCAAAAGAAAAAGGATGTACTATAATTTCATGTATACTCAAAGTTTCCCTTTTGTCAAAATGGGATTCAAACTAACTTGGATTAAGTTCTTCCTTTCCTTTTACCAATGTCTACTTAGGTTTTGTTTCTCCTCTTTTCATTTTTCAGTGGTGGAAGACAACTGTACATTTGGCTGATGGCTTGTAAAATATTTTGCATATTTTATACTTTTCCCAGAACAGGAGAGTAAGCTTTCTGTCCCTGAAACTGGCAGTAGACTAGACCAGGGGTTGTGAAGCTATGACCTATGGGCCAAATGCAGCCCAGTACCTGTTTTTGTACATAAAGTTTTATTGAAACACTGCCACACCTCTCCATTTTCATACTTACCACTGTTCTCTTGCTGCAACCGCACAGTCAAGGAGTTGTGACACTATCTGGCCCTTTGCAGAAAAAGTTTGCTGATCCTATTCTAAAATCATGAAAATTATTCTCTGTCATTAAGGACGGAGATGGTAATAAGAATCTCTTTTTAGTTATGTTGTGTTGATGACTATCATGACAGTCAGTTCTTCTGGTGGAGGTGATAATTAGCAACAAATAACTAAATGGTAGGGAGGAGAAACACAAAACCAACAAACAAAAGATCTGCAAGCTAGATATCCAGGGCCTGACTGCATGATAAATATTATAAATACATGAAATGGGGGAACCACCTTGGCTCTGAATGGTGACCAGTGAGACCTTGCCCTGCCTCTCGACCTACCTGTTCTGCCAGCCAGGCAATGTGCTTGACCTCCTTGCTGCCTCCTGCTGTCCTGGTTGCACCAAGCATGGCATTGAGTTCAGCCAGTACCTGTGGGAGGAGAGCCATTATGTTGGTGTGGAGAGCTACGAACCAGGAGTGTGCTGTGGCTGTATCCTTGCAGCGTAGGATCAGCGTGTTCCTGCTATCAGGAGAATGGAGTTCTATCAATCTGTGTGGAAAAAGAAAAAAAAAAGTAAGCTAGATCAGAAGTCATCAAACCTGCCAGAGTGTAACATACATAACTGGAAATCTATTTTAATTTTACATTCCAGAATAGAGATACTTTCTCTTAATTCCTTAGGGCCCAATTTCAGAGAAAACCACATATGGAAAGATAATCATCAGAAAGACTAACTGCTGGGTCTGCTGTTTCAGTGTGTTAATTTAATGATCTCAAATGAAGGAACCTATTGTATGGTCTATAGTAAAACACCTCACTTTGTTTTAATTTCCATGTCAAAAAAATGGAAAGCATGCTTGTTGAATGTCATAGGCACATTGTAAAGAAGGAACTGATATTTTTTTAAATACTTAGAAAATTCTGGTATAAGGTATTGCTAGGTAAATAAATCTGACTGCCAAAGAGTGAACTGAAATTTCCACCATGTGGAATAAAGAAAAAATAACTAAAGAATATGGTTCATTACGAAAATCTAAAACTTGGTTTTTAGGGCCTGGGTAGCATTATCTGATTAAATCATCCACTGAGTCATAGTAGAAAAAGAGTTAAGAGATCTTCAGTCCTATGACTGTTATTTGTTAATGCTTAACTGAGGACAACCCAAACTTCAAAAGTCACCTTTAGGAATTTGCTAAATTTCTTTACAAGTACATTAAACAAATTTCTTAGAAAGCAATTTATTGGGTGCTCTTTTCTGTTTTGGTCAAAGTTTTTGCCAAGATGAGTTTAAAAAGTGAAACAAATAAATTAACATATATACACTTCTGTGTTCTAACAGTGAACATATGTATCTTTCAAAAAGGAAAAAAGATAAAGCTCTTAGAAGTGTTTTTCATGGTAGGCTAGAAAGTGACAAACTGCCACTGACTAGGTACAGATCTTTTTATTATTCATCTTTCTGAAGACAGTTTTTGCTGCCTTGAAGCAAGGTCATGAGATCCTGCACCACCTGTGGAAGACAAGCAGTTTACATGGATACTAGCATGCCTGCCTTGAAACTTGCGCCCCTCCCTCTTGCTACTTTTCTAAACCCTTTATGATTCCAAGTATTTCAATTTGCCATATTTAGTATGGCAAACATTCACTGTCATTTCAACTCTGGTCAGTCTATCGTTTCTTAAGTAAACATTTATTGAGCACTTACTACGTGCCAGCCACAGTGAGACACTGACATTGGAGATACAGTGGTGAAAAAAATAGTCTTTACCTTCATTGGACCTATTGTCCGATGGGGAAGGCAGAAATTTAACAATTAATATAATTACAGGTTATAAAAAGTGCTCGTATAAAGGACTGTGATAACTACTATGAAGTTCTTGTCCAAAGGAAGCAAGGTGGTAGGGGCAAAGCAGGACTGCAATGGAGGCCTCTCTATCTCTGAGGCACACTTACCCAGCTAGTGTCATGCTTTGAAACAGGTTATAAACACATCTATCTCATACTTATCAACTCACCTATCTAGTCACCTACCCTCCCACTGAAATTAGTCACCTAGCTACCTGAAAGGCTAGCCACCAGTTTATCCATGTTTTATACGCCTTCAAAGTTCTAGGGCAATAGCCAAAAGGCCAAGAAATTCTAGAAAATAGCCACAACATAAAATAAGATCTGGGAACAGTCTTAAGCCCATAGAAAGCTCATATTAGTCAGAAAAAAATCTTTAGATAGTAAGTCATAAGCAATTTGAGCTATTTGCTTTTGTTTTGTTCTTCCATGCTGGGTGCAAAACCTGCTTAAGATTCTCTCTCTCTCTCTCCCTCTCTCCCCCCACAAAAAAGGTAAAAACCACCTAAATGTCCACCGATGGAATGGATAACCAAATTGTGGTATTATACCAAGAATGGAATATTATGCAGCCTTAAAAAGGAAGGAAATTCTGGCACATGCTACAACATGAGTGAATCTTGAAGACATTATGCTAAGTGAAACAAGCCAGTCACTAAAGGAGAAATATTGTATGAGTCTGCTTATATGAAGTATAGAGTATTCAAACTCATAGAAACAAAAATTAGAATGGTAGTTGCCAGGGGTTAGGAGGACAGGGGAATAGGGAGTTGTTGTTTAATGGGTATGGAGTTTTAGTTTTGCAAGATGAAAAATTTCTGGAGATTGTTGCACAAATATACTTAATACTACTTAACTATACACTTAAAAATAGTTAAGATGGTAAATTTTATGTTATGCATATTTTACCACAAATAAAAATTGTAATATAAATTAGAAATAATCTTATGGTGGGATGTAAGATGGATTACAGTAGAAAGAGATATGGCCTGGGGAAATTTAACTGGACCCAAGAAGGATGAAACTACACAGAGCTTACCAGTGGGATAGACTCTTATGCAGGAGGAATTCCTCCATCCTAAAAGCCCAGCAAAAGTAGAAAGAGGAAGATAAACAAATAGCTTAATATTCATATTAACCTTTACTTAGTCCTCTATGTTATTTTATCATATCTATTCTTTTTGATGTTATTTTTCACTATATCAATTGTTGCTGCCATGATCCTTAAGATACCTATTGGTTAAAAAATTGGTTATATTCTCTGGAAGAAAAACAGCTATTCATTTGTTATGGGAAGATTTAAAATGGTACATTACACTCAGTAACAATAAAATATCACACTAAAAGGCAGAATCATTTCTGTGCTAATTCTTTTAATGAGTTAATAATTGTATTATATAGAGCAACTGCTCAAATAATCATTAAAGTAGCGAAACTTATTTTAAAGTTACTTAATGATAAGTAGTTATCTATAAAATTCAAGGCTAGATTATTAGATAATGTGTGAAAGCAAGTTCTTGTTTATTTTATTACTTATACTAATCTTAAGAAGAAAAAGTATTTCCAGTATTTCTAGAACTTCCTATGTAACACAGCAATTGAGCACACACATTTAGTCTACTCCTTCCTGAAATCCCACTAAAAACAGTTAAAGGGGATTTTTAAAAAATTTATATATATATATTTTAAAGATTTTATTTATTTATTTGACAGAGAGAGCGAGAGCAGGAAAACAAGCAGGGGGAGTGGGAGAGGGAGAAGCAGACTCCCCACTGAGCAGGAAGCCCAATGCAGGGCTCGATCCCAGGACCCTGAGATCATGACCTGAGGTGAAGGCAGACGCTTAACGACTGAGCTACCCAGGCGCCCCTTAAAGGGGATTTTTGAAAAACTTAATGGACTTTTTCTTTTAGCAGTATTAGGTTTACATAAAAAAACTGAGTAAGAAGTACAGAGAACTCCCAAACACCCTTCCCTGCCTCTCCACAATACACCCTATTATTAACATCTTGCGTTAGTGTGGTCCATTTGTTACAGCTGATGAGCCAGCCAATATTGATATAATATTATTTACTAAAATCCCAGGTCACTCTTTGTGTTGTATATTCTGAGTTTTGACAAATGTATGCCATATATCTACCATTACTGTATTCCACAGAATCATAATTTCACTGCTCTAAAAATCCCCTGTGATCCACCTATTGATCCTCCATCACTCAGGCCCTGGCCCTGACTCCTAGCAACTACTAATCATTTTACTGTCTCCATGGAATCATATAGTATGTCACTTTCTCAGACTGGCTTCTTTCACTTAGCAATATGCATTTAAGGTTCCTCCATGTCTTTTGTGGCTTGAGAGCTCATTTCTTTTTCTTTTTCTTATAAAAAGATCTACGATTTATTATATTTTTAATTTAAATTGAATTAATTAACCTATAATGTATTATTGGTTTATTTGACAGAGAGAGAGACAGCAAGAGAGGGAACACAAGCAGGGAGAGTGTGAGAGGGAGAAGCACGCTTCCCGCCGAGCAGTAAGCCGTGAGGGGCTCGATCCCAGGACCCCAGGATCATGACCTGAGCCGAAGGCAGATGCTTAACGACTGAGCCACACAGGCACCCCATGTATTATTGGTTTAAGAGGTCAGGTCTGTGATTCATCAGTCTTATATAATACCCAGTGGTCATTACAACACATACCCTCCCCAGTGTCCATCACCCATTTACCTCATCCTTCCACCCCTCTCCCCTCCAGCAACCCTCAGTTTGTTTCCTATGAGTAAGAGTCTCTTATGGTTTGTCTCCCTCTCTGGTTTCGTCTTCATTTTTTTTCTCTCTTCCCCTATGATCCCCTGCCTTGTTTCTTAAACTCCACATATCAGTAAGATCATACGATAATTGTCTTTTTCAGATTGACTTATTTCGCTTAGCATAATACCCTCTAGTTCCATCCACGTTGTTGCAAATGGCAAGATTTCAGTTTTTGATGGCTGCATAATATTCCTGTGTGTGTGTGTGTGTGTGTGTGTGTGTGTGTGTGTATACACCACATCTTCATCCATTCATCTGTCGATGGACATCTGGGCTCTTTCCATAGTTTGGCTATTGTGGACATTGCTGCTATAAACATCGGGGTGCAGGTGCCCCTTTGGATCACTACATTTGTATCTTTGGGGTAAATACCCAGTAGTGCAATTGCTGGGTCGTATAGTAGCTCTATTTTCAACTTTTTGAGGAACCTCCACACTGTTTTCCAGAGTGGCTGCACCAGCTTGCATTCCCACCAACACTGTAGGAGGGTTCCCCTTTCTCCGCATCCCCGCCAACATCTGTCATTTCCTGACTTGTTAATTTTAGCCATTCTGACTGGTGTGAGGTGGTATCTCTTTGTGGTTTTAATTTGTATTTCCCTGACGCCAAGTGATGTTGAGCACTTTTTCATGTGTCTGTTGGCCATCTGGATGTCTTCTTTGCATAAATGTCTGTTCATGTCTTCTGCCCATTTCTTGATTGGATTATTTATTCTTTGGGTGTTGAGTTTGGTAAGTTCTTTATAGATTTTGGATACTAGACCTTTATCTGATATGTCATTTGCAAATTTTTTCTCCCATTCTGTCAGTTGTCTTTTGGTTTTGTTGACTGTTTCCTTTGCTGTGCAAAAGCTTTTTATCTTGATGAAGTCCCAATAGTTCATTTTTGCCTTTGCTTCCCTTGCTTTTGGAGACATGTCTAGCAAGAAGTTGCTGTGGCTGAGGTCACAGAGGTTGCTGCCTGTGTTCTCCTAGAGGATTTTGATGGATTTCTGTCTCACATTTACGTCTTTCAACCATTTTGAGTCTATTTTTGTGTATGGTGTAAGGAAATGGTCCAGGTCCAGTTTCATTCTTCTGCATGTGGCTGTCCAATTTTCCCAACACCATTTGTTGAAGAGACTTTTTTCCATTGGACAGTCTTTCCTGCTTTGTCAAAGATTAGTTGACCATAGAGTTGAGGGTCCATTTCTGGGTTCTCTATTCTGTTCCATTGATCTATGTGTCTGTTTTTGTGCCAGTACCATACTGTCTTGATGATGACAGCTTTGTAATAGAGCTTGAAGTCTGGAATTGTGATGCCACCAGCTTTGCTTTTCTTTTTCAACATTCTTCTGGCTATTCGGGGTCTTTTCCGGTTCCATATAAATTTTAGGATTATTTGTTCCAGTTCTATGAAAAACTTTGATGGTATTTTGATAGGGATTGCATTGAATGTGTAGATTGCTCTAAGTAGCATAGACATTTTAACAATATTTGTTCTTCTAACCCATGAGCATGGAACGTTTTTCCATTTCTTTGTGTCTTCCTCAATTTCTTTCATGAGTATTCTATAGTTTACTGAGTGAGAGCTCATTTCTTTTTATTGCTGAATAATATTTCCTTGTCTGTATGTACCAGTTTTTGATCCATTCACCTACTGAAAGACTTCTTGGCTTCTTTCAAGTTTTGGCAATTATGAATAAAGCTTCTATAAATATTTATGTGCAGGTCTTTGTGTGAATGTAAGTTTTCAACTCTTTACAGGTAAATACCAAGGAGCACAAGTGCTAGGTCATATGGTAAGACTATGTTTAGCTTTATAAAAAACTGCCAAATTGTTTTCCAAAGTTGCTGTACCATTCTTCATTTCCACCAACAATGAATAAGAGTTCCTGTTGCTCTTCGTTCCTCTACAGCATTTGGTGCTGTAGGTGTTTTGGATTTTGGCCATTCTAATATGCATATAGTGGTATCTCATTATTTTAATTTGCAATTCCCTAATGATATGTGATGTTGAGCACCTTTCATATTCTTATTTGCCATATGTATTTCTTCTTTGTTGAGGTGTCTGTTCAGATCTATTGCCCATTTTTAATTCGGTTGGTTTGTTATTGTTGAGTTTTAAGAATTCTTTGTATATTTTGGATACCAGTTCTTTATCTGATAAATATTTTACAAAGATTTTTCTCCCAGCTGTGGCTTGTCTTTTCATTCTCTTAACAGTGTGTGATGGTTAATTTTATGTGTCAACTGAAATGGGCTAAGGGATGCCTAGATACCTGGCAAAACAATATTTCTGGGTATGTCTGTGAGGGTTTTTCTGGAAGAAATTAGCATTATCAAAAGACAATAAAGAAAATGGCTTTTGCCAATTCGAGTGGGCATCATCCAATCTGCTCAGGGTATGAATATAACAAAAAAGTGGAAGAAGGGTGAATCTGCTCTTTGCTTGAGTTGGGACATCCATCTTCTCCTGCTCTTGCACACTAGCACTCTTGGTTCTTGGGCCTTTGAACTCAGACTATATTATGCCACTGGCTTTCCTGGTTCTCCAGCTTACAGAGAGCAGATCATGGCACTGGCCTTCATAATGGCATAAGCCAATTCCTATAATCTATCTCTCTATCCATCCACCCATCCATCCATTCATCCATCTATCCATCCATCTATCCTACTGGTTCTGTTTTCCTGGAGACCCTGTTATACAGTGTCTTTTACAGAGCAGTTTTTAATTTTCTTGAAGTTCAACTTTTTTTTAATCAAATTTTTCTTTTATGTATTCTGCTTTTGATGTATCTAAGAAGTCATCAGCAAACTTTAAAGGGGATTGTTTGATTGATTTGATTTTTTTAAAAATATTTTATTCATTTATTTGTCAGAGAGAGAGAGAGAGAGAGAGCACAAGCGGGCGGCAGGGCACGGCAGGCAGAGGGAGAAGCAGGCTCCCTACTGAGCAAGGAGCCTGATGCGGGACTCGATCCCAGGACCCTGGGATCATGACCTGAACCAAAGGCAGAGGATTAACCAACTGAGCCACCCAGGCGTCCCTTGATTGATTTGATTTTAAATAATCTCTACCCCCAATGTGGGGCTCAAACTTATAACCCCGAGATCAAGAGTCACATGCTCTACCAACTGGGCCAGAAGCCAGGTGCCCCTAAAGAGGACTTTCAAGAAGCATAATCTTACAAGAGAGAACAGGAGAAAAGCAACTACAGCAAAATTTTGGAAGGCGGCAAGCAGACAGGGAGTTAAATGACTTAGCAGACCTAAGAAAAATGGGGAGTAAAATCCCAGTCAATCCATTTTGCAGAATCCTGAAGAGGATGGGGAATTAGAGGCACCAGTTACCTCTGGGAGTGGGAGTAAAGCACACAACTAAAATAAAGAAGCTGGCTGCAAGTCTGTTCCAGCATTCCCCACGCCCAGCAGCCAGTGACTGCCCCACCCTCAACCCAGACAAAGATTCATATCCACCCTCATCCCACTGAACTGAGTAGAAGAGCCAGTGATATCCCTAATTCAGTCCCTATATCAGGCTAGTTGTTTGGGGCTATTTATTTCCACCTGGTTGCTTTGGCACTGTAACCAGCTTAACATCCTTTAAACACATGCTAAAAAGTTCAGTCGCAAAACCATGAGAAATTTCTTTCACTCCTCCTACTGACCTACTTAGTACTAAAGATAGGTATCTGTTCATCCTTCCCTAGGCACAAAACGTTCCACCTTCTGAAAAAGACTTTACACTTCATACTGTTTCTGGGACAGTCTCTCAGACTCCTCTGACATAGTCTGAACTCTGAAAATCCTGATGTCAAGGATCCTAATGGAATGGAAGATAAATGGAAGAATGGAAAATAAATCTGTTACAAAATAAAACTAAACCTGATTAAACAGATACTGGGACCATTAAGCTGGAAAAAGATGAAAACTGACAGTAAATTAGTTCACAAGGCAGGAGCACCAATTTTTCATGAAAAGAGAAATTTAAGTGTTTCTTAAGAAGGGATTGTGAAATAGAAAACTAACTAACAAGAAACTGAAATGAAACTCCAAAACAGAACTGATGATTCTAGGATCCAGAAGACTTTGCCTTTGGAGAAGGAGCCCTAAAACTTTGATAAAGGGGACAAAGTATTTCAGAAAGTCTACTGCTGTTCTAAAAGAAAAATTCAAATGGAAACTCTGCTAATAAAAATTTAAAGGCAGTCTGCTAGTAATTGTTTGGGCTCACAGGAGAGAGGAGACAGCTACAGTGTGAAGAGTTTTGGCCTCTAATCAAACCACTGAGGATTTCCTGAGAAATGCAAGTACATTTTGATCAGATGAATCAAATCAATGTTTAGGTACACTGGAACACAGGATTCTGTAAGTTTAGCCTGTTTATATCTTCTTTTAGTAGTCTTTGACACAACTTATATATTTAATTTAATAATAATCATACTGTTTTATATGCCATAAAGCCAAAATTTACCTTTTACATGGAAAATAGCCAATGTGAAGATGACCAAGACTTCGTGAACCAGTTCAAGCTAACAGCTAATATTTCTGGAAAGCAGCATTTAAGAACACCTTGTCACTACTAAACTCCACACTGCCCACAGTGCTGTTTGGGAGGGAATGGGCTCATGTTCCCTGGACTTCATCATTATTTACTTAGCCTTCACTTTCCACAATGAACTGCTTAGAACCATCAGAAGCCTCTAGTGAGGTCTTGAGAACTCAAGCTGGAGGAAGAGAACAAACTTCTTCCTCCTCCTTACTTACTCATACTGATGGTCAGCACTTTTTTTCAGCTCTAGACACTGAAACTAAATCAAAGTAGTAAAATAGAAAAAAAAAGAAGTTTCCCTCTCATGTCAAGTAAATTTCTGGTTTAGAAAGTGAAACCTTGATATCGAGATGAAGGATGATTCACAAAGAGATTCTACTATACACCACAGGAAGAGTTAATATTAAAAAGACTGACACCACCAATGTTGGTGACGATGTAGAACAACACAATCTCTCATACAACGCTGGTGTATTTAATTTATTAATAACAGTATTCATTTAAATGGCACAATCATTTTGGAAAAAAGACTAGCATTTAAAAAACTAAACTTTTATTTAAAGATTTATTTATTTATTTGAGAGAGAGCCAGGGCGGGGGGTGGGGGGTGGGGAAAGAGAGAATCTCCAGCAGACTCCTGCTGAGCAAGGAGCCCGACACGGGGCTCAATCCCATGACCCTGACATTATGACCTGGGCCAAAATCAAGAGCTGGATGCTCAACCCACTGTGCCACCCAGGCGCCCCAGAAAATTAAACTATTTGACCCAGCAATTCCACACCTAGGAATTTACCAAAGAAAAATGAAAATGTATGCCTACAAAAGGTTGTACAAAAATATTCATAGTAACTTTATTAATATTAACTCTAAACTGGAAATGGCTCCCACCAATGGGAAAACAGATAACAGAACTGTGACATATAACACGGTATCATTCAACAATAAAAGAGAAAAAAACTAAGGATATATGCAACAAGATAAATGAATCTCAAAAACCTTATGCTGAGTAAAAGAATTGTACCACAAAAGAGTACATATGATTGCATTTATACAAAATTTCAGAACAGTTAAAACTAATCTATAGTAGAAAGTCAGAAGAGTAGTAACCTTTGAAGGTGGGAGAGGGAATTGAGTGAGAAAGGGCACAAGAAAACTTTCCAGGGTGATGGTAATATACTACATCTTTTTTTTTTTTTTTAAAGATTTTATTTATTTATTTGACAGACAGAGAGAGAGAGAGAGAGAGCACAAGTAGGCAGAGTGGCAGGCAGATGGAGAGGGAGAAACAGGCCCTCCGCTGAGCAGGGAGTCAGATGCGGGGCTCGATCCCAAGACCCCAGGATCACGACCCAAGCCGAAGGCAGCCGCCCAATGGACTGAGCCACCCAGGTGCCCAGGTAATATACTACATCTTGATAGGCTCGGGTTACATAATTGTATGCATTTGTCAAAGTTTATGATTTGTGCATTTTATTTTATGTAAATATTTTCTCAAAAGAAAAAAACTATAATGAAACACTGAACTCTACTTATTTATATGCATACTTAAGTATTTAGAGGGAAATATGTTAAAGCCTGCAATTCAGTTTGAAAAGTATCAAGAAAAATTAAAATGGAATGACGGCTGGATAGATGGGTCAATCTGTGCTAAAGCAAATAAAATAAAATATTCATGGTAGAATCTAGTTGGTGGGAAAATGAGTATTGAGCATAGAATTCTCTGACCCTGCTTTATGTTGGAAGATTTTTCACAATAAAATATTAGGAAAAAAGTAAAGAATGTTGGGAAACCACATGCCTACCAAGGGCTTAAAGAACAGAATAAGTATTTTCCACATTAGGGAACATCTAGGCCTATTTCTTGCTCTGGGTTTTACAAGAGACTATGTTGAAGATTAAAATTTTCAAATAGAAATATGGTCACTTAATATAAAACTGCAACTTGATAAATGTTTTGCTCACAGATATCCTAACAAAACTTATTTTTACTGTTCCTATGATGGACTGTTTTTTTTTCACGGCTTTAAATGTTGCAGCTGTGTTACTTGTCATGACATTTTCCTGAGACAGAGCTGAGATAAATTTAAGGATCAAAGAGCTCCAAGTGATTTTATAGATATTATCTTATTTATCCTTGAAGTAGTTCTAAAAGACTCTAGTTGAGCAAGCACTATTATGTCCATTTTACAGACAGAGAAAACAGAACAGAGAAATTAAGGGATTTATTTAAGGTCACAGGACACAAATGGCACCTATAATAATAATATACGGAAAGCTTACTGTGTCAATTTTACTATTATCCTCTTATTTAATCTGCACATAAGCTTTCATTTTATAGAGCAGGAAACCAAGGCTTACAGAAAACAAATAGGTTGGCCAAAGTGACAAAGCCCATCATCCTAACTTCTATCTAATTAGCTAATGGGTTCTGAACAATTTTTCTACTATGACATATAGGATAGATGTTCACATTCCTGTGGACATAACTAAAGTTATGCATAATTTTGCCAGCTACTGGTAATTCTACTGCTTCTCTTTTTCTCCAGAAAGCACACTGGAATGCAAGTAAGAGTGATATAGAAAATAACCTTGAATCTCTACCAATTTATATTTTACAAAAAGCAAATTATCTACAAATTTTAGTATTTCAAGTAAAATGAGAAACAAATTACTTTGCAGTATTAAGACTGAGAATCTGCAATAGTCTGAATCTTCTAAGACTTTTCCTTGTATAGTATATCATGTTCCAGGAGACTGACCATCTTAAGAGCAAGGTGTGATACAAATCTTGTAGCCTAAACTGCCCTCTCCAATTGGTTCTGAAGACCTATTTCAAATGTGATCATGCACCAGATGTCTCTAGCATTTAGCACGAATGCTAGAGAGTGTGCAGCCCCATATTTTAATGAAGGCCAAGGTTACTCAGCTCTAAAAGATGTCTAGGTAGAAGATAAAGTAGCACAACCTTCAATAATACAGCCAAGTCATATCCCCTTCCTCCTTTTTTCCCCTCCACTCTCACAACCCTAAGTTCTGTAGAAACTTTGTAATACTTCGCCTTTTCCTCTAATACCCAGCTATATCAGCAGCACTACAGGTGTTAAAAACTTAACCCTTACTGTGATATTAGGAGATGGGGCCTTTGGGAGGTGATAAGATCATGAGGGCAGAGACCTCATGAATGAGGTAAGTGCTCTTATAAAAGAGACCCCAGAGAGCTCTCTAGACTCTTCTGCCCTTGAGGACACAGCAAAAAGACAGCCATCTATGAATCAGGAAGCCGGCCCTCACCAGACACTGATTCTGCTGGCATCTCATCTTGGACTTCCTATCCTCTACCAGAACTATGAAAAATAACTTTCTGTTTGTTTATAAGCTCCCCCATCTATGGTATTTTGTTATAGCAGCCGCAACAGACTAAGACAGGAGATATCTATTCTCATTCTCAGAAATGATTTACAATGAAGAGACTTAGCCTGAAAATATTCCTCAGTCTGACAACCAGCTGACAAATTTAGTGGCTGTTTGTTCTTTATCACATTGTTTCTCTATTCTAGTTCCTTCTTTGTGGTCCCTACTAATTTTTTTTAAGTCCATGATTAACCAAAGGCTCTACATAAATGTATCTCATTTGAAGAAAAAAAATTAATTTTGATTCAAGAGGCAGAGGTGGTGACTTTACAAATTAAATTCTTACTTTATGAAAAAAATAGAGCAATTCTTTAAAGACCAAGCTATGTTGTATTTAGATACGATTTAATGTGCACACAATCTTTCATAAATAAATCTATATGTAACTTGAAACAATTTCTATAATATCTTGAACTTTTAAAAGAAAGCAAACAAAAGCAATACAAATATATCAGAATATAATTTTCAAAATGAGCATACCTAGTTGGCAGTTAAGACTTCTTTAAGCTACTCTTTCTTAAGAAACTACTATGTTCTGTGCAAAGAACCTGGCTCTGTGCAAAGGGCTTCATATGTACTGTCTCATTTAATCTGCACACTGAGTATTCTTTTTTTTTTAATTTTTTAAAAAGACTTTATTTATTTATTTGACAGAGAGAGAGCACGCAAGAGAACTCAAGCAGGGGGAATGGCAGAAGGAGAGGGAGAAGCAGGCTCCCTGCCGAGCAAGGAGCCCAATGCGGTACTTAATCCCAGGACTCTGGGATCATGCCCTGAGCCGAAGGCAGACACTTAATCAAATGAGCCACCCAGGCGCCTTTCTTTTTTTTAAAAGAGATAAGGATATAGTGGTTTATGGAGGTGAAAGTATTTGCTTAGAGCCTTCTTTTCAGCAGGTCACCCTAATTAAGATTGTCTGATTTCCACAAGAAGGTCTATCCGATTGCAGAGCTCAACTCTTTCTAGTATACCACACAACATATTACAGAGTAGGATCTTTAATGTCCCTATGGCCTAAAATGCCCAATGTTGGGGGCTGCCTGGGTGGCTCAGTTGGTTAAGCATCTGCCTTTGGCTTGGGTCATGATCCCGGGGTCCTGGGACGAGCCCTGCATCGGGCTCCCTGCTCAGCGGGGAGTCTGCTCCTCCCTCTGCTCCTCCCCCTGCTCATGCTCTCTCTCACTTTCTCTCTCTCTCAAAAAAATAAATAAACTTTTAAAAAAATGTCCACGGTCACTCAACCTCTTGCTGTCTTCTTGTGATCCATCCCATCCTGACTGGACACCTGGCTGTGCATTGAGATCAGAAGAGACCATAAAAGTGAAAGTACATTATAAAAAGTCTGGCCCTTGCCTAGGTCTCTGGATAAGTTCATCTTTCTCTCTCTCCCTTTTTCCCCCTAATGTCTAGTCTAACTAGGTTTACCAGTACCACTTCATGCAATCACTGAAGACAGAGTCAGAGAACCCAACTGGTTATAGAACTATGAGGGACGTAAGAAATTATTCAATCCAACTTTCTCTTTTTACAAATAAGGAAACTCAAGTCAAGAGATGCCAACTTGCCAGGGTCACACTGCTAGTTGATGCAGCCATATCTATAATCAGATCTCTGACTCTGTGTTATCTACAATATAAGGAGTTTCCATCTGAGGGGACATTTAAGATTTCTTTAATAATGTTTTTAAAATTATAAAGTAACTTCATAGTGAGAAAAGTACTAAAACTCCAGGAAAGTATAAAATGAAGAGTAGAAGCCCCTTCTCTCCTTCTACTTTCTAATCTTATTTCACTCCCTGGGAGTAACCAGCATTAAATTTCTTGTGTGTTTGTCCCAAATTTTTCTATATATGTATATGTACATATATGTGTGAAGTAATTTAAATATGGAACTCCAAAAATTATTCTTTCATCTCAGGCTGATGTTTTCCTCTGTATAATGTAGTCAACAGTCATATTATTAATAATATGCATAAGCAATATTACAACATGTCCCTAAGTTGTAAAGCCTTAAGTTTGATATTCTCCTTAGGTACAGCTCACCTGTTTTCCAGATCCGGCATGCTTAGGTTTCTAGCAGCAAAGCACATTTTGAGAGGGATGACCTTCCTGTCCTTGGTGCTGTTCTGGTGTTTTGGAGAACCAGAGTCCTCACTGCCACTAAAGCTTGGTGACTGAGGAGATGCACCTTCCCATGGTAGATCTGATACTAATGATGGCTTCTTGATATATGGTGTTACTTCTCGGATGAACTTGACTACAAACAAAAATCAAAGAAGAAGGTTACTGTTTTTGCTTCCTATGAAAAAAGACAATTGAAATACATACATACATGTAATATCTGCCAGGAAGTGAAAAAAGACACTAAGTTAAAGAGCCAGAACACAGAATCTTAGGATTGGAGGTATTTTAAGGCTACCTAATCCAAATGAAATACCACTGTATTCTAAAAAGTTTAACTTCTGCACTTTTGCATGTATTTTTCCTTCTGCTTAGGACTCCTCTCTCTCTATCTGCCTGGTCAACTCTACTTCAGAATCACCTCCTCAGCAACCTTTCCTGTTAACTCTCCAGGGTATTACCATTACACCTCTGTAACAACCTCTTAGCACCCTGGGTTGTAATTCTTTGCTAATACTTCCATTCACCTGCTGGGTCTGAGTTCTTCGAGGGCAGAAATTATGATGTATTCAGTCTTAGTATCCAACACCTAGGACAGTGTGTGCTCAATACATGTTTGCAGAAATGAGTAAAGAAACAAATGGGGGTGCCTGGGTGGCTCATTTGGTTAAGCATCTGACTTCGGCTCAGGCCATGATTTCAGTGTCCTGGAATGGATCCCTGCATTGGGCTCTGTGCTCAGGAGGGAGCCTGCTTCTCCCTCTCCCTCTGCCCCTCCCCCTGCTCATGCTTTCTCTCTCTCAAATAAATAAATATCTTTAAAAAATAAAATTTAAAAAATTCCCCAAGATGTGAAAAAGAAAGAAACCAATGAACAATTAAATACTTGAATTATTTCCATAGTTGACCGGCCATGAGTGAATCTCCTGGTAACAGAATCAGTATCTCCTGAGACAGGGCCACTTAGCTTTAGACAACTCAACATTCAGAAAATTCTTGAAACTTCCACCCACTGGTTTGCAGTCTACTGAAGCATACAGAAAAAAATTCAACCTCTTTCACATGAGAACATTTCAATTATCTAAAAACTGAGATTATTTCTCTCTCTCTTCTCCCAACTAAGCTAAATATCTCTAGTTCAATTCAATTCAGCTCAACCAATATTTTTAGCTACCTACCAACTGCCAGGAATTAGGCTACCCACTAAAAATATGGTAACAAATGAAGAAGCGTGGACCCTGCCCAATTTAGTAAGGGAGACAGCTTTATAAACAGATCATTAAACAAATACAAAAATAAAGTGTACTCAAGGTAAGGTATTTTGATTAATGGTAGCTCCAAATTAAAACATAACTTTTAGTATATGGCAAACTTTTTTCTTTTTAAGTTCAATTTTAAGACCCATAAAATACTTCTTTGACCTCAGTCATGACTGGCAACTGCTGTCATTTGAGGCATGGTGTTCTTGTTTCAAAAAACAGATAAACTGAGGATTATTAAAATTTCAAGTGGCATTAAAAATGTAAATAGTTGAATGCAGAATGTAGTCATCATTACCTCTGCTATCATGATATATTATATCAGTATTCTACTTCCCTCTCAAATTCCTTTTTTTTTTTTAAAGATTTTATTTATTTATTTGACAGAGAGAAAGAGCACAAGCAGGGGGAGCGGCAGGCAGAGGGACAGGGAGAAGCAGGCTCCCCGCGGAGCAGGGAGCCCAATGTGGGGCTCGATGCCAGGAACCCATGATCACAACCTAAGCCAAAGGCAGACGCTTAACCGACTGAGCCGCCCAGGTGCCTCTCACTCTCAAATTCTACTGTGTAGGTCATTAGAGTAGTATCATGGGAATTGAAAAACTAGAAAGATATAATTATTATCAATGCTTATCAATATCATAATAGTATTAATATTCTACAGCATTGGAAGCTTTACAAGCTGGGGTGCCTGGGTGGCTCAGTCGATTAATTGGCTAAGTCTTGATTTCTGCTCAGGTCATGATGTTTAACCAACTGAGCCACCCAGGTGCCCCGAAAGGATTTTATAATAAAACATCCAGATTTCTTTCTTTCTTTCTTTTTTTTTTTTTTGTTTTTTTTTGTTGGATAGGTTCTACTATTAATAAGTTGGGAAATATTTTGCAAATTTACTCCCCATGAGTCATATTTACAGGATATTTTTGTTGAAACAGGAGCTATGTGCAGATTAAACTGTTTTCCCAAAACTTCTTCTTCCTCTCCAGTCAATGGTTTATTATCGATGAATATTATTTCCTGCAAGTGTTTATCTTGGATTTTCTTGTTCCTCTTCATCAGGTCATCATCTCTGTAATCTTCTTGGTGGCTCTGGTTTGAGAATTCTTCCTCTAAGAACCAAGGCTCCTCTCCTTGCTGCAACTTGGAAGATTACTGCTGGTTTGAAAATGCAGTTCCCCACTGAGACTAGGTTGTTGTAGTTCTCCAGCATCACATCTCTATACAGGGTCCTCTGAATAGGACCCATTTGCTGCCACTCCTGTTGGGTGAATTCCACAGTCACGTCCTTGAATGACACTGATGCCTGAGATGTGTTCATTTTCTGCTGTTGTTGGGAGAGTACAGAGAACTGTGACGGATAAGCTTCTGCAAGCTGGTCCAGTTTCCACCGTCACACAGTCTGTGATAGCTTCTGGATGTGGTGACATCACGAAGTCTGGCTCTTTCTGGACAAGGTAAATAAGAACTGCTTCTGGTGGAGCAAATTAGGACCCACTCCTTTCTGGGTTCTTCTGCATGTTCTGAAGCTGTGGTGAGGGTTAGATGCTGTTAGATGAGCTCTTCTTCCAGGTGGGACTCCTGTCCCCAGGGCTCCTCTCTTCCCTGTCACACAAGAGCTACTTTGTTCCAGACGTTGAGACTTAGGCCTGAGGGCAAACGGGCCCTCTTTTTTTTTTTTTTTTTTTTTTTTTTAAGATTTTATTTATTTATTTGACAGAGAGAGGGAACACAAGCAGGGGGAGTGGGAGAGGGAGAAGGCTTCCCGCGGAGCAGGGAGCCCTACGCGGGGCTAGATCCCAGGACCCTGGGATCATGACCTGAGCCAAAGGCAGACACCCAACCGACTGAGCCACCCAGGTGCCCCAAAACATCTAGATTTCTAGCAGCCCAATTCCCATCCCTGGAGGCAACCATTATATGGTCTTCCAGACATAGATATGCTAAGCATATGTAAAAATAAACACACACATGTACATATGTATTCATACATACACTTCACATAATGGTAGTATATAATGCTTATTGCTCTGAACCTTGCTTTTTTTACTTAATAATATTGATATAGTTTTTTATAAGCCCAGCATTCTGCAGCTCATTCTATAGCATGATGAGGTTATAGACCTTTTGCCTCAGATGGACCTGGTTCAAATACCAACTGTGTTTTCTACCTCAGAGTTACTTGACTGTTCTGAGGTCCTCATCTATAAAATAGAAGTAACACTAAACAAGTAAAAGTAAAAGT
The DNA here is from genome assembly GCF_004348235.1 of Phoca vitulina. Lineage (NCBI taxonomy): Eukaryota > Metazoa > Chordata > Mammalia > Carnivora > Phocidae > Phoca > Phoca vitulina. Next base: position 19,515,137 of record NW_022589733.1, on the reverse strand, counting down.
TTCAGTAAAATAGTACGTGACTTTCTTTTCTTTTAAGTTTTTATTTATTTATTTAAGTAATCTCTACACCCAACGTCACGGCGCATGCCAGGTGTCCAACGTGTCTTTCTTTTCCTTCCCTAAACTAAACAGTTAGAAAAGTTTAAAAATTTTAATAGCAATTAGTAGAAACTAGGTGAAATTATTTTCTTATAAGCTATTAAACAAGATCTGCTGAAATTAAGCATAATCCTAGAAAATATAAAATATTTTTTAAAATCCTAGAAAATATAATAATGCTAATGTCAGAATTTAGATATAGTTTATGTGTGTTTGTATATGTGTGTGTGTGTTTTCTATGCAGTTATAATACATGCATTTCTAGGTGGAGAATGTAAAAGCTAGCTGCCTCAGGTCACCAAGGAGATTTTTTCATCCCAGAAAAATAAGCAAGAGTGCAGCCAGTATGTCCCTGGAACGGCTGACTCAGGCATTTCAATACATGCTTTAGTTCTGTGCTTTCAAGAGAGGATTAGATCACAAGAACTTCAGCAGAAATTCCTAAGTTTCCAGTCATGGCCAATGGCAGAGACTTGTTTTGTGAACATTTAAGGCAGTATACCAAGTATTGGGCTACCAATCAGAGGAAATTAAAGGCATTCTAAATGACTACTTGTGAATATTATAGTAGCGTAAAAGGACCCTTCATGATCTACTCAGAAGTTCACTCAGTCACACAGTAGCATCACTGAACTGATGACTGCACATATATTAAGACAGACACACATACACAGCCTATTTCATGGCCTTATGAAAAAGAGCAGCAGTTTCACTTGAATTGATGTCAATGACGCCCATACGCCAATCTAACTGGCCATCCATAATGGCTGAAGAACTGTGAATAGACATCTGTTTGTAATTTACCTGAGATTTGGGAGAGGTGGAAAGTTAACAGTGTTCTGTTTTAGTCCTATAATTAGACCTCTCCAGTTACCACAGTACTCTCACCTGGATACCTGGCTGGATTAGTAAAGACTCCACACCCCTACATGGCATTCAGTTTGACTCAGAACCCACAATATATTTCAGAATTATTTCATTTTTCCTGATAGTTGAAGATTATTCTCAAAATGTTTCATGAAACACTGATGTTTGCACTGTTTTAGGTGCTTAGATGTTGAAGTTAATTTCCTTTCTTCTATGTACTGATCACTCTTATTGAAAATGATACAGTTGGGACGCCTGGGTGGCTCAGTCAGGTAAGCGGCTGCCTTCGGCCCAGGTCATGATCCCAGGGTCCTGGGATCGAGTCCCACATCAGGCTCCTTGCTCAGCAGAAAACCTGCTTCTCCCTCTCTCTCCCTCTGCTTGTGCTCTCTCTGTCAAATAAATAAAATCTTAAAAAAAAAAAAAATGAAAGAATCTTCCCCTCACCCTAAGAGCATCACTATAACCCCTTTTCATGAGAGTGACAAAAACATATACATGTACTGTTCACACATGTGGAAAGATGTCTGGAAGGATTTTCATCAAAATATCAATAGTGCTTATATGTAGGTGTAGGATCGCCTTCTTTTCTTTATACAGTTCTATATATTTGAAATTCTTATGAGTCCATATAACTTATACTCACCCAAAAAAAACTTAAGAAATGAAGAAAACTTATTCTGAAACCTTGCTCAAACTTTTTTTTAAAAGATTTTACTTACTTATTTGAGAGAGAATGAGAAAGAGAGAGCATGAGAGGGGGTAGGATCAGAGGGAGAAACAGACTCCCCGCTGAGTGGGAAGCCCGATGCGGGACTCGATCCCGGGACTCCAGGATCATGACCTGAGCCGAAGGCCGTCGCCCAACCAACTGAGCCACCCAGGCACCCATTGTTCAAACTTTAAAAATGGAACCACCTTAAACTGAAATCTTGTTGAGCCTTCAAAAACTATAATGCACTGGATGGGATCCAAGATCCAACTGATTTTTACTGAATTCCATGCTCTAATGAACAGGTTTATAGGAGGTCCATGTATTTTAATGAGGTACCCTGTGATCCTGGTTTGGGGCATTAGGCAGCATCTGATTTTGAGCTGAATGTCTTTTTATGTGGCTTTTAAAAGATACTTCATAGTGCAAACATAACTTACGGCTGTAAACACAAGTATTCTAGCAAATCAATCCCCTCCCCTCCCAAATATCGACCTTTCATATAATCATTATTTTCTTCTTTATCTCTAACACTTATCTTTTTCTTACCTAATCTGGTGGCCTATACTATGAGCTTAAGTGAAACTAATGGTCAGACAATGTGGGAGAATGGTGCCATAATTTTCCCCAGCTTTTGCAAACAAATTGTCTCTGGGTTATCCTGATTGTGAAAGAGCTGGCTTGTCATTTCACTCACAAATGAGTTATGGTGACATCACTGTTAAAGTATTCTCCCACGAGGTTTCTCCTCAACCTCATCCCAAGCTCCTCCTCCATCAGGAATCTGATAGATGGTCACCAGAAACATTAGGGAGGAATTACTTTACTTTCAGTAAAAAGCCTTTTACATTCTCAACTTGCAGGTGTCTTTCAGCTCAAGTATCCTGTCATTTGGGGTTTAAGGAAACTGCACAGTCTAGGGATTGTCAACATAAACCCTGAATGTATTCAGAGTGATTATGGTCTCACTATACCTTTCCTTTTTTTTTTTTAAGATTTATTTATTTATTTGAAAGAGAGAGAGAGAGAGGACGCGCATGCACGTTCTCGGAGGGGAGGAATAGAGGGAGCATCTAAGCAGACTGTGCGCCAAGCGCGGAGCCTGAGGCGGGGCTTGATCCCAAGACCACAATCCAAGTGGAAACCAAGTAGGGCGCCCAACTGACTCTGCCACTCAGGTATCCCTATACCTTTCCATTTTACAGTAACATTGCATATTCACTAATTTACTGAGCTCCTGGTACATGCCAGAACTGTTTTAAAACTTAGATAATAAATCCACAAACAAAGAATGCAAAAAAAAGAGATAAATGTAATTAGTAAGTAAATTATATTCTGGAGAAACAAAACTTATGGTCACATAAAAGCCTATACGCAAATGTTTTTAGCAGCTCTATTTGTAAGTGCCCAAACTGGAAACAACCCAAAATTCCTTCAATGGGTGACTGAATAAATTGTAGTACAGCCACAGAATAGAATACTACTTGGTGATAAGAAGTAATGAAATACACTGAGCAACTTAGAGGAATCTCAAAGGCATTATGCTGAGTAAAAGCCAGTGGTGAAAGGTTACATACTACATGATCTCATTATTGAAAAGACAAAAATATATGATTAAGAGCAGATCAGTGGTTGCCAAGGTTAGGAATGGGGAAGATGTGATTCATTCTTTGGAGCATGGAACTGTCCTGTATTAGAATTGTGGTGATGGTCACAATAATTTATACATGTGTTAAAACTCACAGAACTGTATGCCATTAGAGGGGAAAAAAGGCAATTTTACTGCATGATAATTAAAAGATAAGAAAAAATAAGTAGGGGTGCCTGGGTGGCTCAGTCATTAGGCGTCTGCCTTCGGCTCAGGTCATGATCCCAGGATCTTGGGATCGAGCCCCGCATCAGGCTCTCTGCTCAGTGGGGATCCTGCTTCTCCCTCTCCCACTCCCCCTGCTTGTGTTCCCTCTCTAGCTGTGTCTCTCTCTGTCAAATAAATAAATAAAATCTTTAAAAAAAAAAAAAAAGAAAAAAGAAGTAAATTATATAATAGGTTATAAGATGTTAAGTGTTAGGGGAAAAAAACAGTAGGGGAAGGCAGATCAGGAGTACCACAGGGGGGTCAATTTGCAATTTTAAATAAGGTGGTTAAGGTAACCCTCATTAAGAAGATGTTTGAACAAAGACTTAAATTAGGAGGTGGGGAATCAGTCATGTGGATATCTGGGAGAAGCGTTACAGACAGGGAGAAGAGTGTTAAAGCAGTAAGGAAAGCCAGTGTGCCTAGCACAGGGTAATCGAGGGAGAAAGAGTAGAATATGGGGTCACAGAGATAATGGGGGTAGGAGGCCGATAATGTTGGGACTTTGAGGTCATTGTAAGGACTTTTGGCTTTTACTCTGAAGTGGTAAGACATAGAGAGGTTTTAAGCAGAGGAGTGACATGATCTAACTTGTATTTTAATCATTCTCACTACTATATGGAAAATAGAGTGAAAGAGGGCAAAGGTAGAAAGTAGGAAGACCAATTATTAGAAGTGAAAGATTACGGTAGTGAGACCAGGGTGGCAGGAATGGAGGTGGTGAGAAGTGGTGAGATTCTCTACTAAAGGTAGACCTACTTAGATATTCTGACAGATAGAAATGGGGGGGGGGGGGGAGAAAAAGGGAGAAACTGAGGATGATTTTGAGATCTTTGCCCTAAATAACCAGAAGGATGGAGTTGACATCAAGAGGTTTAGGAAGAAAGATCAGTAAGTTGAGACCTATGTTAAACAACCAAATCTAGCTGGCAGCCAGATACATGAGTCTGCAGTTTAGGAGACAGGTCTTAACTGGAGCTATAAATTTGGGAGCAATTGGTGTATGGCTGACATTTAAAGCCATGAGACTGGAAAAGATCACTGTATCAGTCAGGGTCCCAGCAGCAAATGAATGCACAGGATTAATAAAGAGACAATTTATAAAGGTGTGGGCAAGATGTTAGGGAAACTACAAGGGAAAACAGAGTGTGATATCCTGTTTACACACCTAGGCCTAAAGGGACCAGGAGAGGAAGTGGTTGGTTACCAGACCCAGGGGAGTCCTGTAGGGGACTGACTCAAGAGGAGCAGTGACCTTTAGTCAATTCAGCCAGTTTGGAGCCAAGGGGATAAATAAATGCTCCAATTTCACTTTCCTCCTTCTTTCCCTCCAGTGTCCTGTTGGGACTCTACATTGGCCAAATTCAACAAAAGCCAAAGGTCAAAGAAGCTTGTTGATGTAATTCCTGCAGGTCAGCCTCCTGGGAAACAAAGCAGGTAGAGAAGGAAGGGTGAACCTAGAGGGGCAAATGGAAGACTACCAGCATGATCACCAAGGGAGTGAGTATAGATGAGGAAGACGACATTCTACTGTTAAAGGGCTGGAGAGAAGAGAAAGAAAAGCAAAAGAGACAGGTGACTTACAAGACACAAGTACTCCATAGAAATACTGACCTAAAATAGTACCAAGTTACCCAAACTTTAAAAGCCATGCTTTGATCTTACTAATCCCAACTTGATTCCTTCCTCTCTTTACCACATTTTGGGAAAAAAAAGAAAAAAGTTTATGTTTGCTGTTTTTATTTTCTCCTTTTGCTCCTTAACCCCTTCTGAATAAAACTGCATTCTGAAGAGTCACTAATGTTTTCTTACTCACCCAGTCTAAATTTCTCAGTCCTTATTCTTGCCCATTCCAACATCTGACAGTGCACTGTTTTTTTATCCCTCCTTTCTGTCCTTTTATTTTCTAATGCCTTGTTTTTCCTCCTATATCTACAATGTAGCTGCTCCCCAAGGCTCCAATTTTCTTCTCACTTTCTTCTCACTTTATCCTCTAGTCCCCCTCAACTTTCCATGCTAGATCCCTACATTTAACATAGATCTCTATAACCAGTGTCTCTTGTCGGTCCCAATTCCTTCCACTTAGGTGCTGTCCCAATCCTTCAAAACCACCATATCCAACTGTCAACTAGTCTTCATTATCCTTAATCCTCTCGTGCATTGTTTTCATTGTTAGCAATAGCATCAACATCTTTCTAGCCAATCAGTATCTAAATCAGTAGTATAGAAAGTACAGCATAAAGCCCAATAATCTGTATTTTATTTTGGATTAAAGACCTAAGCGTGATGGGACGCCTGGGTGGCTCAGTCTGTTAAGCATCTGCCTTCGGCTCAGGTCATGATCCCAGCGTCCTGGGATCGAGTCCGCATGGGGCTCCCTGCTCCATGGGAAGCCTGCTTCTCCCTCTCCCACTCCCCCTGCTTGTGTTCCCTCTCTCGCTATCTCTCTCTGTCAAATAAATAAAATCTTAAAAAAAAAAAAAAAAGACATAAGTGTGAGACCTGAAACTACAAAACTCCTAGAAGAGAACATAAGCAGTAATTTCTTTGACATCAACCATAGCAACATTTTTCTAGCTGTCTCCTAGGGCAAGGGAAACAAAAGCAAAAATAAACTATTGAGATTACACCAAAATAAAAAGTTTTTTGCACAGTGAAGGAAACAATCAACAAAATGAAAAGGCAACCTACTGAATGGGAGAAGATATTTTCAATTGATACATCTGATAAAGCGTTAACATCTGAAATATATAAAGAACTTACAAAATTCAACACCAAAAACCACCCCCCCAAATAATCCAATTAAAAATAGGCAGAGGACCTGAACAGACATTTTTCCAAAGAAGATATACAGATGGCCAAAAGACACATGAAAAGATGCTCAACATCACTAACCATCAGGAAAATGCAAACCAAAACCACAATGACATAACACCTTACATCCATCAGAATAGCTAGAATCAAAAAGACAAGAAATAACAAGTGTTAGTAAGGATGTGGAGAAAAATGAACCCTTACGTACTACTGGAGGTAATGTAAATTAGTACAGCTACTGTGGAAAATAGTATGGAGGTTCCTCAAAAAATTAAAAATAGAACTACCATATGATCCAATAATTCCACTACTGAGTATCTACCCAAAGAAAACTAAATCACGAAAAACACTAATTTGAAAAGATAGATGCACCCCCATGTTTAGCACAGCATTATTTACAATAGAAAATGGAAGCGGGCGCCTGGGTGGCTCAGTCGTTGGGCGTCTGCCTTCGGCTCAGGTCATGATCCCAGGGTCCTGCGATCGAGCCCCACATAGGGCTCCCTGCTCCATGGGAGGCCTGCTTCTCTCTCTCCCACTCCCCCTGCTTGTGTTCCCTCTCTTGCTGTGTCTCTCTCTGTTAAATGAATAAAATCTTTAAAAAAAAGAAAAGAAAAGAAAATGGAAGCAATCCAAATGTCAATTGATAGATGAATGGATAAAGAAAATGTGAGATCTATCTATTTATCTATCTATCTATTTATAGATAGATAGATATATCTATAATGGAGTATCATTCAGCCACACAGAAAAAAGGATGAGATCTTGCCATTTGGGACAACATAGATGGACCTAGAGGGTATTATGCTAAGTGAAGTAAGTCAGACAGAGAAAGACAAATACCATATGATTTCACTTATATGTGGAATCTAAAACAACAAAAAGAATGAATAAATAAACAAAAAGCAGAATCAGACCTATAAATACTGAGAACAAACTGATGGTTGCCAGAGGGGAGGGGGATGGGAGAGGGGCAAAATGGGTGAAGGGGAGTTATGGAGGGCTTCCAACTATGGAAGGAACATTGTTTTGTGTGTTTGGTTTTTTTTTAAGATTTTATTTATTTATTTATGAGAGAAAGAGAGCGCGCACAGCAGGGGGAGCGGCAGGCAAAGGGAGAAGCAGGCTCCCTGCTGAGCAAGGAACCGGATGCAGGACTTGATCCCAGGACCCTGGGATCATGACCCAAGCCTAAGGAAGATGCTCAACTGACTGAGCCACCCAGGCAACCCTACTTTTTTTCTCTTTAAAAGCAGGAAATCCATGTCTCTTTATACTTTCTTTGTCTGAAGACATAGGAGTGATTTGTGAGGTTGTGTCAGTGAGGCATTACATGATGATCACCTGAACCTCAGATCTAATACAAATTTGAGTTACAATTCTTCGGATTCGCTGTACCATCATTTCCAAAGTCATACTCATTTTACCATTATTGCCTTATCATTTAACCCTGTGAAGTTAGCTCATTTGTCCATGCCAGTCACCAGGAGGAAAATATTCCCAATAAAGAACCCAAGCATGTCCTCAGAAGCAGTACATGTGCTTATAATATGTGATTTCAGTATTTTCTGGTTAAAAAAAAAATAACTGTAGTTTATATTGGTTCTGAGATTTTCAATTCATTTCATTACTCATCTTTCCTTCTCCATTTTTTTTTTAAGATTTTATTTATTTATTCATAAGAGACAGAGAGAGAGGCAGAGGGAGAAGCAGGCTCCCCACCCGATGTGGGACTCGGTCCCAGGACCCTGGGATCATGACCTGAGCCAAAGGCAGACGCTTAACAATCTGAGCCACCCAGGCGCCCTCCTTCTCCATTTTAACCCAAGGCCTTACCAAGTCAAATAAAAGTTGACCTATCTTTTTCAAGGATTTCAAATTACTATTGGAATGACAAGGAGAACTCAAGTTTCTTCCGGAACCTCTGAGCTGCAGTGGAATGAGTCCAAATAAGCCAGAAATAAGGTAGCTCTGAAATTGTGTCCAGCAGTTAAAATTTCAGGATTTTTAAATTACGGCCTTTTATAATAAATTTATGCAAACTGGCAAGAAAAGATATATTTTTTAGGCTTCAATCAAATTCTAACATGGATATCTATTACTTTTATACAAAAGTATTAGCTTTCACACTTATATATAAGCATAGAACAAAAAGCTAGATTGAAATAATTTGGGTTTTTGAATTGTTTACTATATAATTTCTCCTTGGTAGTTTTCTCTAACTACTAATCTTACACGATAAAACTAGTTGTGGGTCATTTATAAAGTAAATATTTTTTAAGTGAATTTAAAAAGTGATTTTCTTTGGAATGTTTCCTCAAACTAGAAAAGAATATGCAAGCTTTTCAACTTTTTATAAAAAACAAGTTTTAGGGGCGCCTGGGTGGCTGAGTCGTTAAGTGTCTGCCTTCAGCTCAGGTCATGATCCCAGGGTCCTGGATCGAGCCCTGCATCAGGCTCCCTGCTCAGCAGGAGGCCTGCTTCTCCCTCTCCCACTCCCTCTGCTTGTGTTCCCTCTCTCGCTGTGTCTCTGTCAAATAAATGAATAAATAAAGAAATCTTTAAAAAAAAATAAGTTTCAAACAACTTAGGTTTGCATCTTTAAATGTTTTTGTAAGGAAGACAGCTACCAGCAAACTTCCCTGTGGAAAGTGCCATAGTGTATCTGTGTTTAAAATCCTTTATATAACTAATCCAAAACCTGGGAGACACTGTATCTGAAAAATTACTTCAAATTACATATTTTTCTTTTCCTTTTGGTATTAAGATTTATGTTTACTTTCTATGGCGTATCTGTTGTTATAAGTCATTTCCACTTTTAGTACTTCTCCCTCCCCTAATTAAAAAAAAAAAAAAAGTATTGCTTTATGTGAAACAACGTTCCAATCTGTTTCAGACCCTTCTGCTTGCATACAAAGCAGAGAGGACTGCTGACAACAGTAGAAAAGTCTTGACCACCTATAGGATTAGAAAAAATAGAAAGATAGGACTTCATTTAATTTCATTTCCATTGAAACAGAGGCAATGAGAAAGGCAATTTGTGTAAGAAGAAACAGGCTGGTTAGGAATAATTTATATTGCTTCCTAGTCTCCTGCTGAAATATTAAAGTAGAGGCTAGGTTTTTTTAGGAAAAAAATGAACCCTACCATATTTTTTAAAATACCATAAAATGACTCATACACTATAAAACTAAGGGCCAAACTAAGGGTATCAGAGTTGCTAAGTGCCAGAAGCAAGTTCTCAGTTTTATATTTAAAAAATTATATATATATATATTTAGTATGTCCATAAAGGGAACAAGAAAATATGCCAATTAGTTAATAGCAGTTACATCTGCATTGCAATTATAGGGATTTCTATTTTTGTTTCTTTGTTTTTGTTTTTGTTTTTAAAGATTTTATTTATTTATTTGACAGAGACAGAGATAGCAAGAGCAGGAACACAAGCAGGGGGAGCGGGAGAGGGAGAAGCAGGCTTCCCGCTGAGCAGGGAGCCTGATGCGGGGCTCGATCCCAGGACCCTGGGATCATGACCTGAGCCGAAGGCAGACGCTTAACGACTGAGCCGCCCAGGCGTCCCAGGATTTCTATTTTTGAAGTTAACTGTTCCTATAATGTTTGACCTTCTTATAATAAGCATATGTTCTATAATAAATAATATTAAAGTTAACTTTTAAACACATGCTATCAGTTAATAAAAATGGATTAGAAAAGTAATTTCAGAAATAGATTCAATAGCAGAAACAAGACAACAATGGGGGAAAGTCACTATTCAATAAACGCTGAAAAAAATGGAGTATCAGTATGGAATTATCTTAGATCCACAGCTCCCACCCTATAATGAATTTGCATTAACCTACAATTGATGCCCTTTGGATCATCTTTGTAAAATCATTAAAGTATAAAAGCAGAGCAATAAACTTTAAAGTCAAATACTCTCCATTCAAGTCTTGATATTACATTTGCTTTTTGGGAGGTTTGAAGCACATAATTAACCTCTGGGCCTCACTTTCCTCATTTATAAAACAAAAAAGACTAACCCCCCCCAAGGGCTGTTGTGTATTAAATGAGATAATGTATGAAAGGTACCTAGGCCAGGGCTTGAGCATTGTAGGTACTGAATATTAGTGTGTATATGTGTGTGTGTGTACAATTAATATAATATACTTAGGTGGGAGTATAGTTTAGCGGACGGAGTCTAAGATTTGAGTTTAAATTGACCAGATTTGAATTTCAGTTCTGTCATTTATAAACTTTGTGACTTGGACAAATAATTTCACTTCTCAATTTCAATTTCTAATCCATAAAACTCTAATATTAACCCTAATGCCAATTTTACTGAAAACTGAGCGGATTAAATAAGATTAACTAATAAAATAAAAGTAAACTGTTTGAGAGCCTGCCTGGAAGGTAGTAGACATTGAACAAAAATGAGCTACAGAATGGGATTATTATGCAACTTTAATACTAATTCTTTTTTATCTTTTTTAAAAGATTTTATTTATTTATTTGACACAGCGAGAGAGAGCGACAGCACAAGCAGGGGGAGCTGCAAAGGAAGAGGGAGAAGCAGGCTCCCCACTGAGCAGGGAGCCTGACATGGGGTTCAATCCCAGGACCCTCGGATCATGACCTGAGCCAAAGGCGGACGCTTAACGCCTGAGCCACCCAGGCGCCCCAATGCTAATTCTTTAATGACTATCTGGAGATGGTAATGAAGATATCTTCAGAAAAAGAGCAAGTTAATTGTTCTTTGTCTCCCCTTTCACAACAAGACCAATTTTGACAGCACATAGCCTTCCTCATTTACATTCCCCTAACACCCCACATATCACTATTATGGCACTTGTCATATGTCACAGTTTCTGTTTTTCTGCCCATCTTTTCCACTTGACCAAGGTACATTGAGGGGATTAAACTCAAGACACCGTAAAAGCCAACCGTAATTAAAACACATCCCTTTTACAGTGTTAATCTATCTTTTGGCTTTTCCTTCTAGTCACTCTTCAGAACCGTGCTGCATTTTATGCAGGGCTATTTAAGGCCCTGAACACATTCCCTTGCACGTTCATGAGGCAAAATTCATGTATTTTTCTTTTTTAAGATTTCATTTATTTATTTGAGAGAGAAAGCACGAGCAGGGGAGAGGGGCAGAGGAAGAGGGAGAAGCAGGCTCCCCGCTGAGCAGGGAGCCCATCACGGGGCTTGATCCTGGGACCCTGGGATCATGACCTGAGCCGAAGGCAGACGCTTAACCGACAGAGCCACCCAAGTGTCCCAAAATTCATGTATTTTTCTAGTACATACACAATCGTTCTGTGACCCTGGCTTGACATTACATTTCCTTTTAACCTTTCAGAGCAAGCTGTACCCCACTCTACATGGCACCACTATAACAATATGAATGCTTAGTTACTGCACAAATGAATTCTACACATTAGTCAAAATTTGGCAGTACATTGATGGTGTTCATAGCAGTGATCACTAACACACAGAAGATGCACTAATAAATACTGGTTAGATGAAGTATGAAAAATTCTGTCAAAAATACAGATATATTTTTGTAGTCCTAATTTCCCTGTCCTGTTGAATCATGACAAATATTTATGGCTTGGGTAAGAAAATCCAGTTAAAAATTGTTGCTAATGGTGGGGCATGCCTGGCTGGTTCAGTCAGTGGAGGATACGACTCTTAATCTCAGAGTTGTGAGTCCAAGACCCATGTTGGGTGTAGAGATTACTTAAAAATAAAATTTTTAAAAAAATGGTTGCTAATAGCTACAGATTAAGGCTTTTGTAAATATTTGGATAAAGGATCTTTGCTCAACATTGTTATATGCCTTTTGAATATGTGGGACATGGTCACTCCCTGTGTATACTGAAAGTTATCACATAAATTCTGTATGTATGATCTTTGTTGAGGTTCTTCTCAGCTAAATTTGCTACTAGAACTAATCTGCCATTAGAACAAAATTCTCCTTAATAAACTATTACCAATTTAAACACATGGCTTATGGGTGCACAATTAGCTTTTGCAGTGTCATAAAAAATTAATCCTATTGTGAGAGGTCAATAATGGATTAAAACATTCCTTTATCAGTAAAGAAAATCCTTGCTTCAATAAACTCAATAAGCTTTTATTTATTCCTAACATTAATGATAAGAAAGAATTTTTTTCATCTTAAAAACCATGTTTACCCCTTTTCATCAACAAAGAACTGTGTCTTATGTATAAAACATGTAGGATATTCAAAATGTCTGATACACAGATTTTGTCCTCACATTGTTTAGTTGAAAAGAAAAAAGAAAATATGTACCCCTCAAAAGAGCAATTAATAAAGTAGAAATTATAAAAAACAAAACGTGATAAATGCTATAAGGGAAATACAAATAAAATGTTACATATAATTGGATGTAACAAAAACAAATACAATGAAATAACTGAAAAATACTTAATAAAAATACTAATAAAGTAACATTTTCCTACTAGACCAAAAAAAAAAATTCTAGCTGTTGAAGCTCAAGGAAATCCTTGTCCATATTTTTGTTGCTAAGTGGATGTGTCCTGGACTAGCTGGACACACCGGATGGTTTGTTTAGATCAGCACCTAAGTGATAACTATAGACGGAAACACAATATTAACCAAGCACAATAGCTGTGTTGGAGGGGTCAGCAAGCACTCCATCCTGCACATCCAGTCAGAGTTACCACTGGGGAAGGAGAATGCCATCCAAGTTTCCATATCTTTAAAGACTTTGTAATTTTTTTTATTGTATAAAAGAACTGCTATTCGTAACTGCCAAGCTTTTGTTGTCATTAGGGATTTTCTGACCAAATTGGCAGAATTAACTGAGTTCAGGAAGAGGAGAAAAGACGAAGACGTGTTCATGTTCTTTTCCTCATTCTTATGTAACTAAGTTAAGGAGTCAGTTGTAGTAGACTGAGAATTGTTAGACTTAGAAATCAGCTGGTGGGGTGCCTGGGTGGCTCAGTTGTTAAGCGTCTGCCTTCGGCTCAGGTCCTGATCCCAGGGTCCTGGGATCGAGCCCCGCATCGGGCTCCCTGCTCCGCGGGAAGCCTGCTTCTCCCTCTCCCACTCCCCCTGCTTGTGTTCCCTTTCTTGCTATCTCTCTGTCAAATAAATAAATAAAATCTTAAAAAAAAAAAAAAGAAATCAGCTGCTGAGGGGCGCCTGGGTGGCTCAGTCATTAATAGTCTGCCTTCCGCTCAGGTCATGATCCCAGGGTCCTGGGATCAAGCCCCACATCGGGCTCCCTGATTGGTGGGAAGCCTGCTTCTCCCTTTCCCAATTCCCCTGCTTGTGTTCCTTTTCTCACTGTGTCTCTCTCTGTCAAATAAATAAATAAAATCTTAAAAAAAAAAAAAGAAAGAAAGAAATCAGCTGGTGAATGCTGCGCTATATAGTGCAAATACATTGCTCAATCCACATCAAACAACTGTATTCACTGATAATTTTTTATTGTTTTAATTAAAAGGTAATGAAGACAAAAGTTGGAACATTTGAGCCTCAAAATAAATAATAGTGGCATGGAATTATAACCTATAAAGTAAATATCCCTGAGTCCATACTGATATAAATAAATAATTGAATAAATAAATTGAATAAATAAATAGGAGTGGGACAGCCCTTATTGAACAATTCCTATTAATAAGTGTCAAAGGAATGAGAGAAATTGAAAATCATCATTAGGCCCCTACAGTAATAATTATTGCAGGCAAGGCCCACTGATGAATGTTAAAATTAGTGAAAAGTTTAAAGAGTAACAGGTGAAAGTTTAAAGAGTAACAGGATATTTCCAGTCTCAACGAATTTCCCCCAAGGTATTTATTAATTACAAAGGGAAAAACAGTAATGTTATGTGAAGAAATCCAACAGAAGTCAAAATTTATAATACTGGTATTGAGACATATTGATGTCATGCACCCAACGCTCCCATAGACCATGAAAAGGAAGCATCACTTCTCTGGCATTCTTGCTAACAACACATAAACTCAGTCTATTCATGATAAACAAGAGACAAATCCAAATTGATAGACATTTTACAAAATGATTCAAATGATTCGAAAATGAATACCACATAGGGTTAGTTAACAAATCTATCACCTCACATTATTACAATTTTTTTGTGTGGAGAGAAAATCTAAGATCTACTCTCTTAGCAACTTTAAAGGATGTAATACAGTATTGTTAACTATAGTTACCATGCTGAATAACAGATCCCCAGAACTCATTCACCTTATAATTGGAAGTGTGTAGCCTTTGACCAACATCTTCCCATTCCCCCCACTTACTTTTACTTCATTCTTAATGAGCCAGAGTAAATTTGAGGTGTGAGAATAATGATGAAACTGAAAAATACCATCATTCTAGAGGTATCTGTATATAATTCCAAAACTCCATTAAGGTAATATTATAGAGCAGCTTTGGATGTGTGAGGGTTTGCCCTTGCAATTGACAGCCAATCTGCATTATTATTAGCTTCCTATAATCAGTAAGAGTGTTTATCTTGAGATTATATTCATCTTTACGCATGCTAAACCCTCTACTCTCTCTCTCGGAGATTATTCCAGGAAAGGAGAAAGATTCACCAATGTAGTAAGTACACATGAATTACAGACGTATGCTCAATATAGCTGAAATAAATTACCATATTTAGAAATTAATGAAATAGCTATAAATTTCAAGTGTGTTATGTTTGGCCTCCTACACAAACATACACTCTCTCACACACGCACACACACATTCATCCAGAGTGTCCTGGGAACAAACACTAATCTAAAAATAAATAACTTAGAAAATTTTAGGGCTAGAAGACACCTTAGTGATAATTCAGTCCAACCTGTTCATTTTTAAACTGAAACTGAAACCCTAAGAAAAAAAGAGGCTCAAAGACATAATAAAACTTCTTCCAAGTTACAGTCTGTGGCAAAGCCATGGCTAAAAACCCATGTCGGGGCGCCTGGGTGGCTCAGTCAGTTAAGCGTCTGCCTTCGGCTCAGGTCATGATCCCAGGGTCCTGGGATCGAGCCCCGCGTCGGGCTCCCTGCTCCATTGCAGGGAGCCTGCTTCTCCCTCTCCCCCTGCTTGTGCTCTCTCTCTCTGTCAAATACATAAATAAAATCTTTAAAAAATAATAATAATAATAAAATAAAAACCCATGTCATCTTTTCCTGAGTACATCCTCAACTTTCAGTTTGGTTTTCTAGATAGTGTAGAATTATAACTGGCTGGCTAACAATCCTGCAGAAGGATACATTTTATTACTACTACTTTACGTTAACATATTTTAAAAACCCAGGCCAGAGTCCTTTGACCTTGTTGTAATTCACCTTTCCTATCAGAGATCAATATTTAACTCACTAGGGCCCCTCCTCTGAAAGCAAATGCTGCCTTCTCAGCCATCAGAAGCAGTCAAAGCCACCGTCCCCTTCCTTGTCACGGCCATGGCAGCAGTGGCAATGGCACGGGGAGAGGGTGGTTAGACTAGTGGTGCAGTAGCCCCAGCCAAGCTAAAACTAAATGAAAAGCATGATTTAAGAATACAATTTTTCACTTATTATTATTATTATTTTTTTAAGTAGGCTCCATGCCCAGTGTGGGGCTTGAATTCATGACCCTGTGACCAAGAGTCACATGCTCTACCTACAGAGCCAGCCAGGCATCCAAGAATATAATTGTTCAAAAGAAAGTTATTACTTTTTGGAAAATATCATGCTATAATGTCCATCCCTTCAGAACTGGTGATATTCACACAAGTGTCTCAATTCCATTTCTTTAGATTTCAGTTTCTTTGTAGGTAAAGCCTATCCTTAGGGGGTTATTGTGAAGATTAAATGAATTAAAGTATGGAAAAGGATTTTAGAAATTGTAGAAGCCATACCAATTTGAGGTACTACTGTTATTACCTAATGCAGACTTTGACAATCATTTCACCAGGTTCAGAAATTAGCATGGTACATGGCAAAAAGCAGGTTCTCAGTAAGTGTTTATTAAATGAATTAAGTGTACAAACCTGGCTAAGACCTCCTCCCAAGGGCATTATCATATAGCATAATGGATTACATGTGGTGGGAATTCAGAAATAGACCATTGTGCCTTTCTGAGTCTGATCTATACACACCAGACAACTACTGGGAGGGCTAATGAGATAAAGCTCACAAAGGAGACCAGGGTTCTGGGAAAAAAGGTCCTCTCAGGACCATCATTCTTGAATGTATAAGCCTGTCACACAAAGGACACAGAGCAAAATAAAGCTGAAAATTCAAGCAGTAACATAGCCCCTTAACAGTGGAGAAAATTGTTGGAATTACTCTTAAACTTGGATTATTCTGCTGAAATGTTCAGTGAGTGAATAAAATGGTTTGATATTATACATAACATCCTTTATAAATGCCTCGGTGCTCTAATTTTACAATTATGTTTTTATTTTCTGTTGGTGGAAATCCCAACAGTAGAAAAGTGTGAAATAAATACTATCTCAGCAACAATGCAAAGAGGATGCCTGGAATGAGTAGGAAAGCATACACATATGAACCATAATGGGTTCTTCAGTAGGAAATGCCTCCCTTTTTTATGTGGGTTAAAAATAAGAACTGGAAGAACTCAAAAATACTAATTGAAAGGGATACATGCACCCTGATGTCTATAGCAGCGACGTAGCCACATTATGGAAACAGCCCACGTGTACATTGATCGATGAATGAATAAAGAAGATGTGTGAGATACACACACACACAATATACACACAGTGGAATATTACTCAGCCAGAAACAAGAATGAAATCTTGCCTTTTGTAATGACATGGATGGAGCTAGAGAGTATTGTGCTAAGTCAAATACGTCAGTCAGAGAAAGACAAATACCACATGATTTCACTCATATGTAGAATTTAAGAAACAAAACAAATGAGCAAAGGGAAAAGGGGGGGACAAACAAAGAAACAGACTCTTAACTATAAGAGAACAAACTGATGGTTACCAGAGAAAGGGGGGGGGATGGGTGAAATAGGTGATGGGGATTTGTTGTGCTGAGCTCTGAGTGATGTATGGAATTACTGAATCGCTATATTGTACACTTGAAACTATATAAACACTGCATGTTAACTGGAAGTTAAATAAAAACTAAAAAAAAAATAGTAAAACTGGAAATCTCTGAAAACTCATATGTTGGGCTCCCCAGCCTAATGCAAAAATAGAAATGCCCAGTTATTTTTCTCTTGTCTTCTTTCTCAATCATCCACACTCTCCCCAAGAGACAATGTGATTCCTTGTTCTCACATAAAATAATTCTCACTCTGCAAGAACTTATGTACTTCATACATCCAAAACTGTAGCAAGATATTGAACTCCTAAGACCCTCAAGTCATGAAACCCCATTCTAATATGAACACAGCATGTTTTAATTTATATTATTGGTAAATAATTCTTATTAAAGGCTAAAATAGATGTTTTTTAGAATTCTATTTGTGCTGAAGACACAACACACTGAACAAAAATCCTAAGTATTTTTATAGTATAACTTATTGGAATAAGGAAGAAAAACAACAAGTGCAGAAGTAAGAACATAAGAGAAAATAGGTGTAAAGCTCTCATGGTGTTGGACAGTCATTTTCCGATTGAATAAGCACTTACAGATCAAACCTATTCGAGGCAAAATACTGGGAAACATAAGCTGAATAGAACACATTCCATGTCTTCAAGAAGTTCAAAATATAAAAGAAGATATAAATATGCAAACACCATCCTCACTACTCATTTAATGTTGTGTGTCCCAAAAAGAGTTATGTTTTATGTGTATAATTCCATTTAATCTCACAACAACCCTATGAGATAGGTACATAACTCCCATTTTACAAATGGAAACCAAGGTCTCAGAGAAGGTAAAAAAACAAAACAAAACAAAACAAAACACAAACTTGCCACTTCACACTCTGCCATTAAATAGCAAAGATGGAAAGAAAGACCAAGCATGTAATTAGTACTCCTATATTTTACCAATGAACAAATAATTAAGGACTATTATAGAAATAGATATAAAATGTACAAAGTAAAAAAAAAAAGGTAACTGAAACGAGTGCTTAACTTTGAAAGAAGAGGATAGGATGGAGTCAGTCTGGAAACGTTCGCATAGGAGACCTCAATCTTTGAAAGATAAACAAAGAGCCTCAGACAGACAAGGTGGAAAAGAGTGAGCCTGGCTGGGGTTACAGCATAGAGGGAAGGAGTAACATGAAACATTCCAAGAAATGTAAGTAGATAGGAAAGGTGTAGGGTTCAAGGTGGAAAGCAGTGATCGGCTGTTGAAGGATTGGTGATATTCAGTTAAGGGTTATCAGCCACCACAAAAGGTAGTCTTGGCTGTTATGGATTATTCCTCCTTAAAAAGCTACCAAGGTAGGGGCGCCTGGGTGGCTCAGTCGTTAAGCGTCTGCCTTCGGCTCAGG